>NC_051846.1:66966319-67039019 GCF_002237135.1 Teleopsis dalmanni | reverse complement strand
ATCCACAATAAATACTTTATAAAAACTTCCTGCAATATAAAGTTTACGCCTAAGCATATCATGAATCCTTAAAATCCTTTACAGGCCACAATCATTTATTAAATTTGTGCTTAAAACCGCAAAAGCGACATCGATCAATCAATCTTCCTCTTGTTGTTGTTTGCATTTATTTACCAAATTTCAGTCTTTTTATTATCAATTTTTGTTTTTTGTTTTTTATTTTTCATCTTCTGTTTTCTATTTCTGTTATGCACTCACTATACGCATTCTATTCGTGCAGATAGAGACACCCTAAAGTAGGCAATGTTTTTTTTAACTTCATGTACGATTTCTGCGTTTCAGTCGAACGAAATATGGCAAAACAATTCAAGCATATGATGTCAATCGATTTTGGGAAATCAAGCTGAAAAAAGTAATGTGTTGGTGTGTCCCAATTACACTTGTTGTTCCGTCTAAAGGTCCTACATACAAATCGAGTGACGAATAAACACTATCCAGGGCACTCATAGCAAAGTTTTAAATTTTTATATTTTATGTACTTTTGTGTATTCCATTTTGTAGATATTTTTACGACATTCTAAGTTTTAGTTCGGCTTGATGGCCTGCAATTTTGGTTATAGATTCTCTGTTACATGTTTACTTTGTGCAAATTTATACTAAATTTTGTAAGGGTGTGAAGACTATTTTATATTGATAAGACTTTAAAATTAGTTTGATTTACATTAGGGAGAAAAGTTTTGAAAATAGTTTAACTGAAACGATTATGTGATCATGTAAGTGCGTGTATACAGCATAAATAAATAACTAGAAATATTTATGGATCTTTTCCGGCTTCGCTAAAGTTAAAATGTTATAAACAGGGTTTGATCATAGGCAGTGTCTAAGATTAGCGCGGATATTATAATCTAATTAGGCGGTCAAAATTTGTAAAAATTTTTTGGGTCTTTTAAAGATTAATTTAAAGATTAATTTGAAAGTTAGAAACCTGCTTTATAGATGTCGAGCTTCAAACTGCTTTAATTTGTTCGAAGCTACCATTCGAACATTTGCATCTATTAATGCTGATTTCAGTTTCAGCAATTACTTCTTCATTTGAGATGAATTTCTTACCGGTGAGCATTTTTTAAGATCAGCGAAAATAAATAAATAAAAAAATAAATAAATACATAAATATATAATAATAATAAATTACTAAACATAAAGTAAACTAAGGAATTTATTTTAATTTAATACTTAATACTTAAGTACGTTGGAAGTGTTTAGGACGTTTTAGGACATTTACATTGTGACCGAAAAGTTTTCGGAAATTCTCATTTAAAATTCGCGCGCTGTATATTTTTCGATATTTTAAGTTTATGTAGTTTGGCAGCACTTCCTTAATTACTATGCCAAAAATGAGCGCGATCTGTCAGACAGTTCGTTTACGGCAGCTGTTTGAACCAGTTCACCTCAGTAGTGCGTTGCGAAAAAAACAATGGAAAAAAATATTGATCAAAGAGTTTGCATCAAATTTTGTGTTTCGAACGAATTTTCGTGTGCAGAATCTTTGCGAATGCTACAAAAGGCTTATGGGGAATCAGTTTTATCGAAAACTCAAGTTTATGAGTGGTACAAAGCCTTTCAGGACTGTCGTACGACCGTCGAAGACATGCCGCGTTCTGGACGACCTTCGACCTCTACCCCCGACGAAAACATTGAAAAGGCAAAGGAAATCGTGTTCCAAAATCCTCATGTGAGTGTTAGAGAGATAGCACGAGAGCTAGGCATCGGTCGTGAGATGGCTCGTTTGATTTTGGTGGACAATTTGTGTATGCGACGTGTCAACGCTCGGCTTTTTCCGATTCACCTCAATTTGTTCCAAAAACACCATCGTGGACAGGTCTCGTTAGACATGCTTGATCGTGCCAATTCCGATCCAACTTTCATGGAACGCATCATAACGGGTGACGAGACATGGGTCTACGAGTACGACACAAATTAACCACTCAGAGGAACGCCGTTGTTGAATATCCATAGAAGCCGTAAAACAGAATTCGCAGAGGGAACTCAAAGCCATAGCGGAAAGCGCCTATAAAAAATGTTTTGATGATTGGAAGAAACGTTGGCATTTGTGTATCGCTTCTAATGGAGCATATTTTGAAGGAGAAAATAAATATTGATGAAGATTAAGAATTTTGCGTTTTATTTAAAATTTCCGGAAACTTTTCGGTCACAATGTACAGTAGTGATATTCAGGTCTTTGCGAATATCGTCGTTTCTGATGTATCATGCAGCATCTACTATCGTTCGCAGGATTTTCGATTGCAGCCTTTGGATAGTATTTGTATTAGTCTTGCAGGTGGTTTCCCATATTTCAATTCCATATTTCCAAACTGGAACAATAACAGTTTTGTAAATTAATAGTTTGTTATCTATTGACAGACTCGACTATTTGATTTCTTATATCAAATATAAGACCACTGATCCAGACCACTGATGATGGGTATTTGGCAATACTAGAAAAAGCTGTATAGTCAGCCAAGAATTTAATTAATTAAAATAACAAAAGTTTTGCTGTTGTGATTTAATTTTATAAAAGCCTCCCTATTGAAAACATTAAATATATATTAGTTTATATATTAAGAATTTATATTAAGTTCATATTAAGAATTTATTATATAAGAATTTAAAAAAATTAATAATATGAGTTTATAATAAGAATTTAGTTTTTATCGTCATAATACACGCTTAAAATTAATTGAGTATAATAAAAATATTAAGTTAATAAGTTTATTTTGTTTATTTTGTATATATAGTTTATTTTGTATATTCTTTAAATATCTTTTATTTAAATTATATAGGTGCTGTTAACTATTAACTATTTTTAATATTATTTTTAATTATAAAAATATATATTATTATAAATATAATATTATCTTTTCTTTTCTTTTTTTAAAAGTAGTACAATATTTTTATATTAACATTTCATATTTTTACATTAACTATCTTAATTAGTATTTAAAAGGGATAAATTATTGTCCTAATTAACTTCTTTAAGTTTTAAAAGGAAAGACTTGAGGCCATGAAGGTAGGAAATGCAATAAAGGCTGCACCTCGCAGTCTTGTTCTAATTGCTTTTAAACTCATTACTGACAAAATACTTAAAACTCATCTTTCTTCTCTATTAAGAAAACCACTTCTCTATCAATAAAATTTTAATTATGTTTTTATGGCTTCTTGGCTCTACCCGACCATTACTCACTTCAAAGTTACCTTTCTGCGCTGCTGGAAGAGTGCTTCACCTTTTGACTTCACGCCTCGACTTTTGCTTTATTTGCAGGTTGTAAATATTAAATAAGCAGCAGTGCATTCTATATTCTATAGTTCTTCTTACAGAATAACGTCTTCATTTTGTAGTCAGTTTTATTTATTTATTTATTTACTTTAGATTTCTCTTTGTTATCAGCCACTTGCGCACAGTTAATTTCACAACGTTTCTCATTCTGAACTAAGCATAAAAGAATCATAAAATGCAATGAGGAAGTTTCGAGAAACAAAGCAAAAATGCTGAAGTGCACTTCAATACAATTTTGAAGGAACTCGCCTAAAAGCACTTTTTAGGTGTTCCGCCCTGCGGTTGTGCTATGGAAAGTTATGTGCATCTCCGCGCACAGATTTACAGGTGCTGGCAAAAGAAAATATAATAAAATTTGAAGTGCGCTCCTTTGATAATCCCATTTTAATATTTATAGTAATAAACGCTTTTTCGCTAGTGTTGCGCCTGCATAGATACTTTTTTTTTACTAGTTAGTTCCTTTCGTTTTACTCGTTAAACGACGGAGAAATCCTATTGCTGGTTGGTATGCAATTTTTTTTAGTTTCAGAATTTTCACTGAATTTTTTTCAGTATTCAAAGCATCGCAAATTCGATTTAGCGATATTCGCTTACGTTTCCAAACGCGTTTTCATCCTTTTTCACTTTTGCAGAGACGAAAATCAGTTCATATAAAATTGCACCTTCGGGTCGCGTATTCTGTGCTGGCAACATTGCTCACGGCAACGTTCGTTCTTCCAATTCCAGAGAATGATGAACAGCTTAAAATCACAGGTCGAATACTTTATTAGTTTATGGCTAAAAAGCTTTTTGGTTTTTGATGCGCAAATTTCATATCTAAAAAAAATAAAAATAAAATAAAAATAAATAGAAAAAAATCTATACGAAATGATGAAATTGAGAAGTTTATTTGCGCGGCAAGGAAAATTCAATTCCATTGAATTCAATTGAATTGAATCCAATTGAATTGAGCATATTTAATTCTTTTTTGAAAGGATAATCAAGCGGAAGTGATGTACTTAGAAATGTTCTCATGTGGAAAGCTGAACGGGCGAAGGTAAAGTCGAATTTTTATTTACTGAAATAGACTCCAATAAAATAAAATTTGATTGCTCTGCATTTTGTGTGCGAAATGTGTCCTAATTTGAGGTAGTCTAGAGTAAAAGGGTTAAATTGCTGCTAACTTTTGGTTAATAAATTAGCTTCGAGAAAAAAATGTTGATTAAATTCGAATTGATTTAGATTTGATATGTTAGTTGAAAATCCTTTCAGATATACAAATGGTGGGTAGAAAAATGTTATTGCTTTTTTATTGTTCAAAACGATTCAAGTGATTTTTAAGGTTGAAACAGTTTATTGATTTTAGTTTTGAGTAGAAATTTGAGTTTTAGATAAAATCTAGGTCAATAAAAAATCTATAAAAATATAGATACAGAAATTTTAAAAGACATGCTGATATGTAGAACTTTTAGTTAGAAGCTATTTTTTTATCAACCTTTAAATGAATTGATAAAATTTTATGGCAAAAGTGTACAAGTATATACCATATAATTAGAGACTCATTTATATAATATAAAAGAATACCACGTTACATATATATAACAAATTTCTAAATATACTATATAGTATAGTTCATATACTATAAAATTAAAGACTCATTAATATAACTTACTATATACTATATCACTATTTAATAATATAGTTTCAATAAGTAAAATAGTCACTACCGTCATAACAGACGTTATGACGTTATGCGCTTTACGCAGACGTGCTTGATCTACTCGGATCGGGATGCCATAAATGTAAGCAACACGTTACAGGGAAATATAGACCTTATGGTGGAATACTTCCAAAAATGGAAGATTAAAATTAATAATGACAAAACCAAGGCTATATTTATAACTCGAAAAAGAAGACAGCATCCTCCAAGAGTGAGCGTTTGCGACACGGAGATACGGTGGGAGGATAACATAAAATATCTGGGGGTCACTTTTGACAAACGGTTCAATTGGCTTAAAAATTTGAAATACAAACGGAATAGCTGCTCTAAGATTCTACATTTATTAAAGCCGCTATTTAATAATTATCACTTCAACTTTAAAAACAGAAAGTTACTTTATACGCAAGTAATTAGACCTGCACTTCTGTACGGATGTGTTACATATAGCAAAGCCTCAAATACCACCTTAAAGCAATTACAGATAGCTCAAAACCTGGCCTTACTTTAAGAAGACTGTTTAAGATTCCATGGTATATTAGATCAACAGACATACATAGAGATCTTAGGATTGACTCAGTAAAAAAATATATCAGAGACAAAGCTCTAAAATTATTCACTAAAGTTGATACGCTACTTAACCCCGCCCTAACAATCCTCAAGTCCACTTCTGGACTCTCAGGAAGATATGCTGATTTGAGGTCCGTCATCAACTAAAAGACAAATAAATGATATGATTTCTTAGCCTAGTTAAAGCCTGGTGTGGGATAGAGATAAGCCCCCAGCCATTATAGAGTAAAAGTGCGTAATACCACTAACTCAAGAAGAAAAATCAAGAATCAAGAAGAATATATAATATATAACAGACAAATTATAAAAACATAATATAATATATCTTAATTTTAAAACAGTCGCTTTAATGATTTTCCAGCTCTTTTCCCGTTCTCCAGACAGTCTGCAAAATACCCATCTACTGTAGTTTTTAGTTTTTTGGTTGTTAAAAATCCGGTGACTCGAAAGAAGTTTTTACAGTGTAAAAAAAGCCAGAAGTCGGAATCACTTTAATTTAATAAATAGGCTAATTTTTTAAAACAATTTCAAATCAAATTAACTGATTTTATTGAAAGTTTTCTTTGGGTGTAAGTGCGTTGTGTGACAGAAAAATTATTTTTTTTCTTTAGTTTTTTCTTAAATTCTTTCAGAAAGTTTTTAATTTAATTGGTCCGAAAGGTTACAATAATCATCTAACATTAGCAATTTCTCTGCATTTAGGTATTTTACTAGTAAATTTCTATTGCATCTCATAAAGCTGACGTTAACACTTCTTTAATTGATTTATAATAACGAATTCAGCTACAAGCCGAGAACCAGGTTCTTCTTAGGTTTAAGTCTTATCTATAGTGATGCAGCGAAATAATGTTTATCTTTCTTTTAATCTTTTCCTAACACTTTTTTTCGTTGACTTCTGCTTACGAGCTCGCTTTGGAGTCGAAAGGTCAGGTACATATCACTTGTTTGTCACTAGTTTTGATTGAGGATTATAGTGGTAGGCCCAACTCTCATCTAAAGTGATAAATAGATGCACGCAACCACGTTTATCAAACAGTCCTAAGATATTTTGCTAACACCTTTATCGTCGACTACTCTATACAAATTCGATACTAAGTCGAAGGGCTGTGTTCAGATCATGTCTTTGCATTTGTTTTAATTCAGGATCATATTGGTGTACTCAAGTTTGATCTCAAGTGATAAAACGATGCATTTATTGTTCCTTACATTTTTTTTAACAATTTTTGTATAGATCCTTGAAATACAAATCCAATATTTTAGCGACATAGTTCGGAGTTGATCCAAACATATATTATGAAAATAAAATAAATCAGAACTATAAGTAACGAAGATTTGTGTCTAGTAAAAAAACAGACGAATGCAAACGAACAGACAAAATCAAGCAGATATGACTGGATAGGTAAGGTCACATATAACATAAACCCGAATCGCCCATATAGCATTAATAGGAAATTCTTAGGGTATTCGTCAATTGAAGTAAGACTGTTCAAAATGAAACTAAGAAATCATTTAATAAGTTATGACGAGAAGCTGAATTAAATTCATATAGAAACCTAGCAGCTCTTTCATATATATAATATATATAATTATAAATACATATTATATTGTATATGTATAATTCTTCTGTATGTGTGTTGACAGTGAACTCTTCTTAAACGGCTGAACCGATTTTGATGAAATTTTTTGTGTGTGTTCAAATGGATTCAAGGATGATTTAGATTCACAATTTGGTCCACTGGATAATGTTTTGTTTTTTCGCGTTGGAAAACCATCAAGTTTATTCATTTACCTATACTCCTCAAAAATTGACTAAAAATATTGTTATCATTCAGGACAACATATATATATATATATATATATATATCATATCATATGAAAAAATGGAAGAAATTTTTAGGATATTAGGTGAGTTACTTGACCACTGATATCTAGATTCAGTAGACTGAAAAACCTATGTAGAAATCTTAAGACGTTGATCTTATATTCACATTCCAACAAATTGATTTTTTTTTTTTTTTTTTTTTTTTTTTTTTTTTTTTTGCAGTAGGTGGAAAGCATCGAAAGCCACAGTGTGAGACTTGAACCCACTAAAACCTCCTCTTAGGAATGAATGGAGAAGATTCCCACAGCAATGTGGGAACTTCATTCCAGTAATCAGGGGAGAGAGAAAGTAGATAGACTTAATACCTAGGTGAACTAGGTTCATCTAAGTCAGAAAGCAAGGGCATGAATTAAGAAGAAAGGATGATAATGAAGGTAGTGGGGTTACGGCTAGTTAGCGGGGGTGAGGCTAGTGATAAACTTTGTGACCAGGGTCACGAAAGCCGCGGTTAAAGAGAGGAATAGCGAGAGGATTTTGGCCCAGCTCATCAAAATAGTGGAGAAGGTACTGTGGAGGCTTAAAACGTAAAGCTAGAACAAGGTCTACTGGGAGGGTATCTGGACAAGAGACATCAGGAGGGAGGTCGTGGAGCCGGGTGAGATACCTACGGGCAAGTGTCAAAAGGTACTCATCAATACGAGTAATCTTGGCATTGTGGTACAGAGTGGAGATAGAAAAGTGCTTGCCGTTGGGCTTGCGTTTATAGTTGGTGCAATCACGGAGAAGTTTCCGCTCAAACAGGCGGACTCTTTCCATCTGAGCAGAGGTGATGGCAGACCAAATAGGAAAGGCATAAGTGAGGAGAGGACGAATAAGCTGCTTATAGCAGAGTAGCTTAACTTTACAGTTAAGCTGGTTGTGTCTTCGAAGTGCAGTTTTGAGTTGAGTGTGCCTGAACCGGGCGTTACGGATGGCATAGTCAACATGTGATATAAAATTGTGTTGAGATGAAAAGACAATACCAAGATATTTCAGCTTGGGGACAAGCTGAATTGGAGAGTTGTTGAGCCTGAGCTGAATATTAGAGGTGCTAAAACCTCTAGGACGATCACGCTGCTGGCCAAGAAAGGCAATGGCAGAGATCTTAGAGGGATTGAGTTTAATCTTCCACTTGGTGTAATAGTCGAAGAGAGCTCCAAGGTGGGTATTAAGCTCATTGGAAAGGCGGTGAGGATTAGATGACCGCATGAAGACAAGGCAGTCATCGGCGAAGCAGATTTGCTTAACAGGGGCCAACAAATTGATTACAATGATTCATAAATTGAATAGTTGCTAAAAAATACATTTTTTGAAACTGTATATTTATTTCTCTTTACAATTGTTTGGTTGGTTGGTTGTAGTGGTTATAGACTATTAGATAACTTCCATATACCTTGATTAGTGAGTTTTCGCCGATTTGCTACCACACTCCTCCCAATAATTTCTAAGATAGAAGAGTATAGGTAGACTAAATCCATTCCGTCGAATTTAGCTAATTTAATCGGTGTTTCATTTCTACCGATTAAGTTAAGATAAATTGTTAAGTAAGTATCTTTCCAAAAATCTATTTCTTCTGGACGTCAAAGGCGGACAGAAAAAATATTTTATGATTTTATTTTTTCTGCAGTTTTCACTGCAGAAGTGAGGATTATGAGGAATGCGCAGTACTTCTAATTGTTTTCGTAAATTGTAGAGAAAATCTGTTGAAACTGAAATTTTACACTCATCTCATATTATAAATCTACACAGTATTACATGCAGATTACAAAGGCTTATAGTATGCCTGTTATTTAGAACTTTGAACTGGAACTTTTCCAATTCAATTTGAAGTAATTCAATGATAACATTTCACTTTGATTAAAATAATCTAAAAATAATTTTCATTTAATTAATTTTGCCAAGTTCTGCACAAATAAAGTTCACCCATTTCTTCTGTTACGACAAAACAAAACATAGTCAGCAGATATACGTAGAAAGGAAGAAGTTTCATTGTAGAACAAAATGAAGCATTCCACTATCATTACAAACAAAACGAACAGAACTAATAAAAGAAAAACTTTCTCTTCCTTGATTCCTTTGAGCTTAACACTTTCCGCTACAATTTATTGCATACAAAACAAAGGATAAAAGTGTAAAAAAGGTCCTTTAAGAAAGCGGAACTATTGCTGTAGTTGCAGAAAATTGAACTTTTGCAAATTTACTAAAGGAAAACACCCGCACGGCTGTTATTTAAGGGGGGAGCGGAAAAAAGTTCAGCTGGAAACTTGAGCGCGAATTGAATTACATTAAAATTCGAAGACACACGAAAGCGAAACCGCATTATTACATCGATTACAGATGGCGTAAACTCCATCAGACAATGGAACACAAACAAGTGCCAAGTTTGAAATGTTGCCGCCTGATAATAAAGCAACAGTGATGATATGCTTGCATGTGCTTGAATGTGCAGGATTTTTCTTGATTGTGTGTATGTAAGAAATAAGAAAATAAAAAAACTTTGCGGTTTAATTCTGGTATAGAAAACTTTGAACGTATTTCATTTGTAAAAGGAATAGAAATGACAATGGAAATTGATGCTGCTACATTCAATGTTGCTGTCTTTTCATTTAGCACACCTTCAGGCGCTACAAAAACTTTGTCCTACTCCTGTGACAAATGCAAACAAATGCTCGGACATTAAGCACTGTTTTCTTCAACTTCTGCTCTTTCCTTTATTATCATCGTTATTTTTTTTATTTTTTCCTTATTATTTTTCCATGCTATTTTTCTTCTCAAACTAGTGTTGTTCTTCTGCAACGAGTATAAAATTATTTTTCTTGTAAAGTTCCTTTGGACGTAGGACTGTGTAGGAGTGTATGTATATCTCTGTATCTGCTCTATGTTTGCCGAAAGGAAAATGTATTTTATTTACTTTGGCAATGGTCAGTTTAGTAAATAAAAAGAGAAATGTGTAATTTAGTTTAAAGAAACGCATTATTATTGCAAATAATGTATAGTTGTGTAGATGAAGTCTATCAAGTCTATCAAGGAAAATATGAGTACTTTAAGGAAACATAAAGTATTTCCTGAAGTGTACTAGTTCCTTATTTTGATCACTTTGAGCTCATAAATAGTTTGCTGTACATTGCAGATGTAATGTGTTGTTTTAACTTTTCAAAAATTGAAATATTATTTTGGCACATGAGTTTTAAATTAATCTGCATATTGTCTTAATTTTACAGAAATCTTTTCATTTTAGAAAAGTAAATAAATTGCCGAAAGCTATTCAAAATTTTTGCATTGAGCTGCATATTATGTCCGCAAGGCTGATTTTCAAAACAATCAGAGTTTTAATCAAAAATATACTTAAGTGCATGCAAAAGATGATTAAATGTTTTCCCTTATGCAGTAATAGTTGGGAAAATTATGCAAAATACAATATTAAAAAGTTTTCAATATAAGTCTATTATATAAATACAACGTAGTATAGTATGTTTATCACTTTGTCAGTCAAAAGTATTTGAAGAAACTTATATGTTTTATAAGTGTTATTTTATATACTTAGAACTAATACAACATAATAAAGAATGTGTGAAAAAATTATATTGCATTTTAATGTATAAAATATGATACGCCAGTCTCTTGGGTTCCATTGGAATAGAGCAGTGATGGGTCTTTTGTGCTGCTAACCAATCCTAACTTAACAGAAAATTGGTCACTCGGTAACACAAACTCATGAATTAGAATGAAATTCAAAATGTCAGCTGTTGAGGATAACTTAACTTGATCAGATGAGAATAGAAACTCTTGGACCAGGTTAAAACCAAACACACACTGATTGTGACCACAAGCAGAGCCGACGTTCTATCTCCCCCGATGAACCCATCTTTTTAAGTTTGTAATGTATCTGCATCTGTCAGACAATGACAATGACTAGTCTTTTGTGCTGCTAAACAGAAAACGCCTAGCCATTTGATTGAAGGCCAAAATGTCAGCTGTTAAAGATATCTTAACATCAGACGAGGATAAAAACTACAGGATAGGATCAGGTTAAAGACAACCCATCTTAAAGATTGTGACTACAAACAGAGTCTACTTGTTTCTGCTCTGATTGGCCCATCTTGTTAAGTTGGTAATGTATCTGGTAACTTGATAGATAAACAACCTCAGCACTGTTTTACTGACTAAATATGCGTTATATAAAATATAACCGTATAAAGTGTCGCTCCATTAGCAACTTTTTTCAATTACGAAACACTTACCAACTCATTCTACAATGAAGCTCCGATGCATACCACTCAAACACTAATTGAGTTTTTGTGAGATTTTAGTGGATTGTTGACCATAGAGGAATCTAATCACAAAGTACCGATCTTATTTACTTAATAATTGAATAAGAATGCCATAGTATACTATCAAGAATGACTATTGTTTTGATGGCTGTGTTGTGAATATAATCGCTCACATGCGGGCGTTTTACCTATTTGCTAAGGTTTAACTAAAACTAAATGTTCTCATGGTATATCTTATGACAGATATCTATGTCGGGAATCAATCTGCGAATTGAATTTTAATTGTTAAGATTTCTGGAAAGATTAAAATATTGTCTGGTTGTATTATCTAGCTGTCCTTTTATTAAAAGCATACTGAGTGTTAAGACACTCGATATTAAAGCAGTTGCACATCAGGTATCTAGTATCTATTAAGAAACTTGAAAACGCATTTTAAAGTGAAAGACAGTTAACAAAATTTTAGCAAATTTAGCTCATAGTATATTATTTGACAGAATAAAGTAATGTTAGGCGAATTTGCCTCCGAGATAAATATAGATTTTATAGATTATATAAATTTTCACGATCGAAAATCACAGGTTCATTTCTGTATAGTTATCGAATACTTGCATTAAAAATTCCTTGATTTTTCTAATAATATATACGTACTACAGAAATCTTGCAATTAAAATCCGCCTAGAACTTTATTACGATCCATTGAAGAAAGAGTCCTGTAGAGTCGTGTAATTTATCACTGCACATTTATATTGGAATGATATCTAGCACGAAAGGAAAACTATTGCCTAAAAAATTAAAATACATAATATCTTCTATTATATAGTATTGGAATACAATTAAAAGCAATTGACTTGAATAGCAGCTCGGAGAATAGACTACTCTGACGTGGTGTTGGAAATATCATTCAGTATTCACTTGTTTAATTGATCATTGAGACAATAGATAATCTTAGAAACTTTTATGTAAGATTCAAAAATCAAAAACTGAATTTGTATTTAGCTTGAATTTGATGAAGTCGATAGTGGACTTCAGTGGAAATATAAATAAATTTATGGAAAATATCATCAAAATGTTATATATGTAGAAAACTGATTTTGAAATTACAAAAAAGATGACGCGTTTTAAAATTGATAACAACTAGAGAGGCTTATTATATTGTTAAGAATAACTTAGGTCTAATGAGTTTCTGAATGTTCACTTCATCAATTTTTACAATGAGTAAAACAAATGACGTCGAACTATCAGCTAGTTATATATAATTTTTTGCAAGGATTTCCTGAAAATTCTGTTAGGAAGTAAGCTTAAATGCAAAGAATATCTGGGTCAATAAAAAATTTCATTTCTTTCTAAATCTTTATTTTATAATTTGATTTTTATTCATAATTAGTTTAATGTATTGAAATTAGCTTCATTCTAAATTTTTAACTAATTTTATAAGTAGTGGAATATATTATATTTAAAGTAGTACATTCGAACTTGATGTGTTCTTCTGGTTCATTTTTAGTTTCCAGTGATGGTCATCTATAATAAATATGGTTAGTTCCTTCTTTCTTCTTTGATATTAATTTTTGTAAATTTCTCCAGCGCTTCTTCCAGTAATTTTTCCATTGCACTTTTTTGTGATTTCGCATCCAAAGTGTTGACAACTTTTTGAGCAGAAGGAATTTTAATTGCTGAGTTCATATTGTCGAGTGATAATTTATTCATTGCTGATTTTAGAGAGTTTTCATCCAAAGAACTGATAGTAGCTTTTTGAGCACATGCGATTTTACTTGATGTGTTTATATCACTAAATGGTACGACATCGTTCAGTACATTCGAGCACGTTTGCTGTATGCAAACTTTTTTTGGTGGATCGGATAATATGAAGTCATTAGGACGCTTCTGTATTGGTTCTATTAAATCCAAATTTTTAATAGAATGCATATCTCGTTTAATAATTTCTCTAAAAGAACATTTTCTATCGCCTTTGTCATTAGGTTGTTCGGGAATGCGCCTTTTTGGTATAATAGCCTTTCGTTTATTAATGGTACATTTGGGAAGGGTTTGTTTTGCTTCCAAATTTTCAGTTAAATATCGTTTGTTTATATCTCTGTTTTCATTTACCGTTTCTCTATATTCGAATTTTCTTTTACTTGCGGTTTCAGCTACGTCTTTAATGACATGAGAAGTAGTACTTGTATATTCTCCACGTTGATGTTTTGGGAATAGTGTCGTATTTGAGACTCTAATTTGATATTTAGTGTGAGGCTTGGGTGATGCAGTGAACTTATTTGTGGACAGGACCGAAAAGTTTTTTGATAAAAATCGATTACGTATAGCAGTGTAAGCTATTTCTTTTCCTTCACGTTGAATATGTGCCATTAGTTTAAATTTTGATTTCCGCGACATTTTTGGAGATTTGGACAATTTTTGTCGTATGAAAGTTTTATTCATTTTATCATCTTTATTTGTTTCATATGCTTTCTTCAGATTCTTCACATTCAAGCGATTCTTTGATTGCCCCTTGTCAAAAGTTATCGATTTTCGTGCTTGTGCAGTTTTATTACGGATATTTGTTACAAAAGTAGCTGCTTTTTTGGCTGTTGTTGCATTACACTCCAATGATTCCTCTTCCTCTTCATCAGAATAATCAAAAAGAGCACCAAAATTTTCGGTTATTTTAAATATCGTTGCATTTGAACTAATGACGTTAGCAGTGGATCCGTTTTTATCATAGAATTCTTCACATGTCTTTGCAGTTTGTAGAGTTCCTGGTATCAATTCACATTGTACTTTCCTTTGTTCCAGTGCTTTATTCTCATTTGCACTCGATGAGATACTGAGATCATCGACGTCAAAAGATGACATATTTGCAACAAATTCAGTGTAAGACAAATCTTCAGTAGCTTTTAATGCTGGATTTGCAAACATTTCAATTAGTTTGGTTTAGTCGTACTCCAATAATTTCTATATATTGCCACAAGCGTGTTCAAATTCAAACTGTTTTCACAGCAGATGATCAGGAGTTTTATATACGTTTTCACAGGTAACAAGTATGTATCCTAAATAACAAAAAAATTTTGTTATGGAATTATACTTTTGTTACGGGATGCCATAATAAATTATAACGGTCAAAAAGGCTTTGGGATTGTAAAAGAATAATTAAATAATTTGTTATGTTACCAGGTAGCAACATTTAGTCAAGTGTTTAAAATAACTTCTGGGATGTTGTCTGATATTTTGCCAAAAATTCCTATGAATTACGGACTTACTGCATCGATTGGTTAGGATATTTCTAAATAAGTAACTTCTAAGAATCTGTTGACCTTCAGGTATGAAAACTTTATATACAAAATATAGGCTGCCAATTTCAAATCATTCTCTTGAAAAAAATACTTCTATTCGAGAATAACATTATCCTTCATACTTATTAATTTTAAAATGTTATTTTTATTCTTCATGAATTATTTTATTTTATATATTTTTTATTACATAATATATGATAATGTATATATATTTATAATTTTCGATTCAAAACATTCTAAAATTCAAAAACTGATAATTATTTGAAAATAATTTTTCTGTTATATAAATAAACTGTTCTTATAGAGAGTGTTCGTACAGTAGCGAAATACAACAACAATTTTTTTTTGATATTTTAATTAATTGAATTTCCGGCTGACCGGAAATCATCCCTTTCGAGTATTGCGAGTATTTAATATAGTCGCTTTATATTTAATATTAAAAAGTAAAATGTAAGTACCCTGCCAAATCTGAGCTTTAAGTTTGGCAATCAATTAATTAAAAGAAACGGGTGTTCGGCAATATGTTCAATCAAAAATTTAATTAAATAAAAATAATATTAAAGGAGTTCCTATTAAAAATTATAAAAATTGTTATAACTGACATTAAAATGCAAAATTTTACTTGTTGCTACCTGCTAACCTAAATTAAAAGAACAAGATGTACAAATTTATGTGAATGTAATCGAATTATAATATATGTATACGAAATAAACAAGTGACTTATAAAAATTATTTACACCATTTTTCTCAATGAAAAATCGATTTTTCGGTGATTTAAATGGATATATGTTTTAAGGATCAGTAAAAACTTATTATTTTTAAAAATTGTTTTAATCTTACTAATTAACATTTACCAATTGACATACAAAAATACGCAATATATTTATATTAAATATTTAATATGTTTAATATATTTATATTTATTTATCAACTTTTAGCTTGTTTTTAAGTATTTGTGGTATGGATGGTTTCGCTATATTACCTTGGCAGAAGGTTTAAACCTTCCGAATAACCAAATTATACTGCCTGAGTACATTTTCTAGATACAACGTCAAATATCGCCGATAGACTAAACGGATAGACTAAACCAACTACGTAATCAACTGCGGAGGCAGATAGCGCAATGCTCAAAATCATAAATCCTGTAAAATTTTTATATTTTTAAACAATTTAATTTCCTCTTTAATTTAAATTTATTTCTTACTTTTAAATTATTACAATTATAATAGTCTTATATAATATTTAGCATAATTAAGTAGTTTGATTGAAGTTAAATTAAACATTATTATTTTCCTTAACAATATTTTCGAGGAAAGTTAGGTTTTTAACATCATTGAATATTTGATCCAATGGCTCGCTTTTTAAGCTAAACATATCTGGACTGAACATGCTAGCATCACTGTAACGTAGAAAGTTCATAGAAAGTCGGTTCCCGAAAGATAATGTTGGCATATTGCTATTTCCAAACTTCTCCGATTCGAATTCTGGGCGGTAAAGATCACTTATTCTTGGATTCTTTAAATTTGTAGAAGATCTTCTGCAATTTGGCCATGCAAACTTACTGCGTCCTTCTAGTCCGTTGCTGTTGCCTGCTTGTAGACCCACTAACATATCATAATCCACAGAGAATCTTAGTCCACTTGGTCGATAGTATTGTGATACGGAGAACTCGATATCATCTACACCAAATCGTATTGACGATGTATTTGTATAAGATTTCCTTAGAAATGTAAATAAGTGCGCTACTTCATCAGTTGATCTTTGTTTGCCAGTGAACATTATAATAAGATCTCCACAAGAAAACCAATAACTACTGTGTCCATGGATTTTATTAATTTTTGGCAAGCGTTCTTGTTTTGTGGGTGAATCCAGAATTGAAAACTTATGTTCATCGATACCAAATTCTGTAGGATAGCGCATTTTCTGTGTGAAGCTATTAAATGCACAACGTAGGTCAGCAGCTGGCTTATAACATATGTCATAGGAAACTTTGAGATCATCTACCGTTATCCAAAATCTAGACTTAGTATATAGGTTATTCGATGGTATGTTGGCGAAGGAGTTTGCACTGGGGCGTCCACTAAAGTTATCTTGCTTAGATGGTATCTCTTTGGCGTTGTCTAATGGATGATGCTCTTGTATGACTTGCTTGTATACTGAGCTGCGCCGTGAGTCATTGTCATAAAAGAAACGTCGGCGTGATTTTGTTGATATTGGTGTTGGACTACTGCGTGATTCAATTATATTGGTTTCGTTTGGTGAACTAGCGTGATATTGCGCCAAGTTTTCTTTGTTGATATTATATATCTTTCGGTCCGGCCTACTTTTGAATGCCTTTCCTCTTTTGTAATATTCAATATTCAAGTTTTCTTTCCCCGAGGTTAAAATACGATTCATTTTCTTCTTTCGTGGTGCTGGTTTAATCGGAATAGCAAATTTGAAGTCCTCAGATGAATTTGGAATATTTTTATTGGGGTGCTCTGCCTCGTCATTTGTTGCTTGTGATTGTGATGCGCATTCACTAGAACTACGTGCTTCATCTGATACATCTGTTGAAGGAGCAGCACGATTCAGTCTCTTCTTGCGTGGTGGTGGTTTGATTGGAACAGCGTATTTGAAATCTTCAGACGGATTTGATATAATCTGTTTTGGTTCGTCACTCGTGTCTTGTGATTGTGCTGCGCACTCACTAGAACTACGTGCTTCATCTGATACATCTGTTGATGGGGCAGCACGACTCATTCTCTTTTTTCGTGGTGGTGGTTTGATTGGCACTGCAAATTTGAAGTCTTCAATCGGATTTAGAATATTCTGTTTTGGTTCGTCACATGGTTCTTGCAATTGTGATGAGCATTCACTTGAATTGAGTACTTTATTTGAAATCGGTATTGGCGGTGCTGGGCGTTTCTTCTTTCTTAGAGTTTTCTTAGGTGTTTGTAAAACAAGTTCAGTTGACTCTTTAACATCAATTGTTGTCAAGTGTGCTAGCGCTTCTTCCAGCAATTTATTTACTGCTGACTTTTGTGCATCGTCATCTAAAGAACTGATAGTAACTTCATGATCAAATACCGTTATAATTGACTTGTTGATATTGTCTATTGGTGTGATGGCCCTCAGTGAATTAGAGTGTACTTGCTGTAGGCGTATTTTCTTAGGATCATCGGATAACATAGAATTACTTGAACGCTTTTGTGTTGCTTCAATTATATCCAAAGGTATAACATCTCGTTTGTTATGTAATTTTTCATTGAGGTTTGCGCATTCAGGAACTTCCTTCATATCATCTGTGGTTAGTTTTTTCGGTGAATTTTTCACTGGATTAATGGTGGCTTTGGGAAAACTACAGAGTGCTTCCAACTCTTCCGTCAAATCTTTTACGAAATGTTGCTCATTAGTTAATTGAGGTCCTACTTGTTTAATGAATTTTGAATTGTCTATAAATTTATTAAAATGCAATGCTTTATCCTTTACAGAAAGCTGATTAAAGATTTCTTCCGTCACCAAGCAAGTAGTATTTGTGAATCTTTTCTGTGGCTGTTGTGGGATTATAGTTGTACTTGTATTATTGGTTATAAATTCTGTATGTGATGTTGGTGCTGAGACTTGTTGCACGAACTTATTTATGTTTTCCGTTGTTGTCTTCGTCTCTGGTGAAAGTTGATTATGTAGAGTAGTATATGGGGTTTCGTTTCCATTACGCCGAATGATTTGTACCATTTTTGCATTAAACATTTGCACTATTTGTTTAACTCTCGATCTTGACGACTTCTGTTGTGTAGAGCTTTTATTTAATTTATCTGCATTATTAGTTTCATATCTTCTTCTTAGCTCCTTTATATTTAAACGAACTACTGATTGGCGCCTATTAAGTTTTGTCGATTTTTTTCTTAGCGAAACTTGTACGGTTTTACATCTAAATTTCGCAATGAGAGTAGCTACTTTATCGGTTATTGTAGTATTGGCAGTTGTAGTTGTATTAGGGTTGAATAGCAACTCTTCATCGAAATATTCCAAAAGATTGTTTAAACTTTCAGTTGTGTTCAATGTGCATTCATTTGAACTACTTGTATCCGAGGTGGATATAAATTCATTATCATCATCATTATCGTCATCGATTTCTTCACATTTCTTTGCAGCTTCCAGGGTTATGGGTATTGATTCACGTTTTTCAGTGCACAGACGTTTCTTGTTATCGATTGCCTCAGAAGAATTAATGTACATACTGAAATCGGCGCTATTAAAAGATGACATATTGGCGACTAATTCAGAGTAAGACAATTCTTCAGTAGTTTTCATTGTAGAATTTAAAAACATGTTATTAATTTTTAATATTCGTAGTAATTGCAGTTGTAAAATGCTTCGAAAATTTTTAACTTTTGCTATAAGCGTTATGCTCTTGATAAGCTCAGACTCAAACTGTTGACTTCACAGCAGAATATCAAGATTTTTATATACATTTCACAGGTAGGAATTTAGTGATATCTTCAAAGTCGCTAATTGGTCTATTTCTTGCAAATAAACAGTTAGCTTAGGATGTAGAATAGGTAATGGCAGCTGTTCAGGTAGTAACGGTAGCAACCCATTGTGTTCCTAATGATCATTGTTTAGCGGAAATTTTTGATTTTTTGAATTAATTCAAATAATTTCGCTCATGGTCAATTGTTTAAGAAAATATTCCAATTCTTATCTTCTAAGAATTAATTAGTCGTTTAATATTAATTACAGGAAATAGATGCAGGTTGTAAATTCTGAATGATATTCTGAAAGCCTAAGGTTTTTCACTTTATTGTAGTCAAAAGAATTATATATATTAAATAATTGATTGAAAATATTCATTGAATTTTGACAAAACTTAATTTTGAAAATAAATTTTACAATAATGAACACATTGATTTTGTGTAATAATACAAATATTTAATAAATGAAATGTTTGAAATGTTTAAAATTTTATTATTAATATATGTACCATATACTTTACTGTTAATGGGCTTAAGGTTACTTATATTAGATATAAAGTACATAATTTTTAAATTATAAAACAATATAAGAAAACTATAATATATTTATATAAAAAGAGAATAAATTAAAAAATCAAATATCAAAATATAAATTAGAATAGAGCGTTGTTTTTAATACCTTTTAGTATGAGTATTTAATTATATGCTAATGTGACATAATAGTATATGCAACCTACTACATAAGCTAATAATTAAATTTATATCTAATCATATCAGTATCATGACTAAAACATATATCGGCTTCATGGATATCGTTTCCAAATAGGCGTAGTCCTAAGTTTTAAAGTTCTAAAAAAATCCGCTGGATTTTGGGCTTAAAGTTTAGCAAAACTATTATTAAACTAATCTGGATATAATACAGCTACAGAGTATTGCCGAGAATTTGAACATTGTGTTGGTGTTTGTCAATCACTCTACAACACCTACATGTGGTTCTTTGAATGTAACAAATAATAAATTCCATCCTCTAACAGATTTTTTAGATTATAGACGAAATAAGAAGGGTAAGTTGCAGGTACACTAATGGATGCGAAGTTCCTACTTTACACTAGGCAAGTTTTTCTTGCCTGGGTTCTAATAGATGATACAAGTAAATGAGATAATATTTTAAATTTACCTTATAGAAATTAAACAAGAATTATTTTTTTTCTTTTAAGACTTGTAATTTTAGGAGTAAGTATAAAAAAATAATTAAGGTAGATTATGATAAGTTCTTAAATGGTAGTTATAAAATAAATATTATATTAGATTATTATATTAAAATGCTAGAGTCTTAATAAATGTGTAGAAAATAGGATCGATATTATTAAGTTTTTTTATATCTGTAGAATTCTAGATGAGAATTCTAGATAAGTAATTTGTAAGAAGAGATCCGATTTTTTCACGAAACGTTCTATTTTGCCAGGTTTAAATTTACTTCATGCTAGTCAAATTTGTTGTTTTTCTCAAATTTTTTTTATAAAGAGAGGAATACCTACTACTAGTTCTCTTGTCAGTCGAAAAGAGGAGGGATAACACAATCCGAATATAATTTCTATTTTCATTTGTGAATTCAGGCGGAAACAAAACTTCGGATCCTCAATAATATATATGAATAAGAATATGAATATGAATAAGTAATTACGTTATTACGTTTATTGTTTTTCATAGAAGTTGTTTCAGCCCAACGGAATTTTTATTCAACAATGTCATTCTTATATTATAATTGTTTTCTAGTGCAATTAGGTAGACCTTTATAGTTATGTTGACCGCTGATTGACATACAAAAATACATAATATATAAATAATTTAACATTCCTGTCAATAAAGAACCGCAATAAGGTATATACCAACTTTTAGCTTGTTTTTAAGTATTTGTGGTATGGATGGTTTCGCTATATTACCTTGGCAGAAGGTTTAAACCTTCCGAACAACCAAATTATACTGCCTGAGTACATTTTCTAGATACAACGTCAAATATCGCCATGTATCGCCTAAAAGATTCTTGATGGAAGAATTTTTAAATTAATGAAAGATATTAGAATTCAATATAAAGCAAAATTAAGAATATTGAACTTATATTGCAGCTGAGATGGCTTAGAATGCTTCCAAACACCGATAGACTAAACCAACTGCGTGGAATGGAGGCAGATAGCGCAATGCTCAAAATCATAAATTCTGTAAAATTTTTATATTTTTAAACAATTTAATTTCCTCTTTAATTAAAATTTATTTCTTACTTTTAAATTATTACAATTATAATAGTCTTATATAATATTTAGCATAATTAAGTAGTTTGATTGAAGTTAAATTAAACATTATTATTTTCCTTAACAATATTTTCGAGGAAAGTTAGGTTTTTAACATCATTGAATATTTGATCCAATGGCTCGCTTTTTAAGCTAAACATATCTGGACTGAACATGCTAGCATCACTGTAACGTAGAAAGTTCATAGAAAGTCGGTTCCCGAAAGATAATGTTGGCATATTGCTATTTCCAAACTTCTCCGATTCGAATTCTGGGCGGTAAAGATCACTTATTCTTGGATTCTTTAAATTTGTAGAAGATCTTCTGCAATTTGGCCATGCAAACTTACTGCGTCCTTCTAGTCCGTTGCTGTTGCCTGCTTGTAGACCCACTAACATATCATAATCCACAGAGAATCTTAGTCCACTTGGTCGATAGTATTGTGATACGGAGAACTCGATATCATCTACACCAAATCGTATTGACGATGTATTTGTATAAGATTTCCTTAGAAATGTAAATAAGTGCGCTACTTCATCAGTTGATCTTTGTTTGCCAGTGAACATTATAATAAGATCTCCACAAGAAAACCAATAACTACTGTGTCCATGGATTTTATTAATTTTTGGCAAGCGTTCTTGTTTTGTGGGTGAATCCAGAATTGAAAACTTATGTTCATCGATACCAAATTCTGTAGGATAGCGCATTTTCTGTGTGAAGCTATTAAATGCACAACGTAGGTCAGCAGCTGGCTTATAACATATGTCATAGGAAACTTTGAGATCATCTACCGTTATCCAAAATCTAGACTTAGTATATAGGTTATTCGATGGTATGTTGGCGAAGGAGTTTGCACTGGGGCGTCCACTAAAGTTATCTTGCTTAGATGGTATCTCTTTGGCGTTGTCTAATGGATGATGCTCTTGTATGACTTGCTTGTATACTGAGCTGCGCCGTGAGTCATTGTCATAAAAGAAACGTCGGCGTGATTTTGTTGATATTGGTGTTGGACTACTGCGTGATTCAATTATATTGGTTTCGTTTGGTGAACTAGCGTGATATTGCGCCAAGTTTTCTTTGTTGATATTATATATCTTTCGGTCCGGCCTACTTTTGAATGCCTTTCCTCTTTTGTAATATTCAATATTCAAGTTTTCTTTCCCCGAGGTTAAAATACGATTCATTTTCTTCTTTCGTGGTGCTGGTTTAATCGGAATAGCAAATTTGAAGTCCTCAGATGAATTTGGAATATTTTTATTGGGGTGCTCTGCCTCGTCATTTGTTGCTTGTGATTGTGATGCGCATTCACTAGAACTACGTGCTTCATCTGATACATCTGTTGAAGGAGCAGCACGATTCAGTCTCTTCTTGCGTGGTGGTGGTTTGATTGGAACAGCGTATTTGAAATCTTCAGACGGATTTGATATAATCTGTTTTGGTTCGTCACTCGTGTCTTGTGATTGTGCTGCGCACTCACTAGAACTACGTGCTTCATCTGATACATCTGTTGAAGGAGCAGCACGATTCAGTCTCTTCTTGCGTGGTGGTGGTTTGATTGGAACAGCGTATTTGAAATCTTCAGACGGATTTGATATAATCTGTTTTGGTTCGTCACTCGTGTCTTGTGATTGTGCTGCGCACTCACTAGAACTACGTGCTTCATCTGATACATCTGTTGATGGGGCAGCACGACTCATTCTCTTTTTTCGTGGTGGTGGTTTGATTGGCACTGCAAATTTGAAGTCTTCAATCGGATTTAGAATATTCTGTTTTGGTTCGTCACATGGTTCTTGCAATTGTGATGAGCATTCACTTGAATTGAGTACTTTATTTGAAATCGGTATTGGCGGTGCTGGGCGTTTCTTCTTTCTTAGAGTTTTCTTAGGTGTTTGTAAAACAAGTTCAGTTGACTCTTTAACATCAATTGTTGTCAAGTCTGCTAGCGCTTCTTCCAGCAATTTATTTACTGCTGACTTTTGTGCATCGTCATCTAAAGAACTGATAGTAACTTCATGATCAAATACCGTTATAATTGACTTGTTGATATTGTCTATTGGTGTGATGGCCCTCAGTGAATTAGAGTGTACTTGCTGTAGGCGTATTTTCTTAGGATCATCGGATAACATAGAATTACTTGAACGCTTTTGTGTTGCTTCAATTATATCCAAAGGTATAACATCTCGTTTGTTATGTAATTTTTCATTGAGGTTTGCGCATTCAGGAACTTCCTTCATATCATCTGTGGTTAGTTTTTTCGGTGAATTTTTCACTGGATTAATGGTGGCTTTGGGAAAACTACAGAGTGCTTCCAACTCTTCCGTCAAATCTTTTACGAAATGTTGCTCATTAGTTAATTGAGGTCCTACTTGTTTAATGAATTTTGAATTGTCTATAAATTTATTAAAATGCAATGCTTTATCCTTTACAGAAAGCTGATTAAAGATTTCTTCCGTCACCAAGCAAGTAGTATTTGTGAATCTTTTCTGTGGCTGTTGTGGGATTATAGTTGTACTTGTATTATTGGTTATAAATTCTGTATGTGATGTTGGTGCTGAGACTTGTTGCACGAACTTATTTATGTTTTCCGTTGTTGTCTTCGTCTCTGGTGAAAGTTGATTATGTAGAGTAGTATATGGGGTTTCGTTTCCATTACGCCGAATGATTTGTACCATTTTTGCATTAAACATTTGCACTATTTGTTTAACTCTCGATCTTGACGACTTCTGTTGTGTAGAGCTTTTATTTAATTTATCTGCATTATTAGTTTCATATCTTCTTCTTAGCTCCTTTATATTTAAACGAACTACTGATTGGCGCCTATTAAGTTTTGTCGTTTTTTTTCTTAGCGAAACTTGTACGGTTTTACATCTAAATTTCGCAATGAGAGTAGCTACTTTATCGGTTATTGTAGTATTGGCAGTTGTAGTTGTATTAGGGTTGAATAGCAACTCTTCATCGAAATATTCCAAAAGATTGTTTAAACTTTCAGTTGTGTTCAATGTGCATTCCTTTGAACTACTTGTATCCGAGGTGGATATAAATTCATTATCATCATCATTATCGTCATCGATTTCTTCACATTTCTTTGCAGCTTCCAGGGTTATGGGTATTGATTCACGTTTTTCAGTGCGCAGACGTTTCTTGTTATCGATTGCCTCAGAAGAATTAATGTACATACTGAAATCGGCGCTATTAAAAGATGACATATTGGCGACTAATTCAGAGTAAGACAATTCTTCAGTAGTTTTCATTGTAGAATTTAAAAACATGTTATTAATTTTTAATATTCGTAGTAATTGCAGTTGTAAAATGCTTCGAAAATTTTTAACTTTTGCTATAAGCGTTATGCTCTTGATAAGCTCAGACTCAAACTGTTGACTTCACAGCAGAATATCAAGATTTTTATATACATTTCACAGGTAGGAATTTAGTGATATCTTCAAAGTCGCTAATTGGTCTATTTCTTGCAAATAAACAGTTAGCTTAGGATGTAGAATAGGTAATGGCAGCTGTTCAGGTAGTAACGGTAGCAACCCATTGTGTTCCTAATGATCATTGTTTAGCGGAAATTTTTGATTTTTTGAATTAATTCAAATAATTTCGCTCATGGTCAATTGTTTAAGAAAATATTCCAATTCTTATCTTCTAAGAATTAATTAGTCGTTTAATATTAATTACAGGAAATAGATGCAGGTTGTAAATTCTGAATGATATTCTGAAAGCCTAAGGTTTTTCACTTTATTGTAGTCAAAAGAATTATATATATTAAATAATTGATTGAAAATATTCATTGAATTTTGACAAAACTTAATTTTGAAAATAAATTTTACAATAATGAACACATTGATTTTGTGTAATAATACAAATATTTAATAAATGAAATGTTTGAAATGTTTAAAATTTTATTATTAATATATGTACCATATACTTTACTGTTAATGGGCTTAAGGTTACTTATATTAGATATAAAGTACATAATTTTTAAATTATAAAACAATATAAGAAAACTATAATATATTTATATAAAAAGAGAATAAATTAAAAAATCAAATATCAAAATATAAATTAGAATAGAGCGTTGTTTTTAATACCTTTTAGTATGAGTATTTAATTATATGCTAATGTGACATAATAGTATATGCAACCTACTACATAAGCTAATAATTAAATTTATATCTAATCATATCAGTATCATGACTAAAACATATATCGGCTTCATGGATATCGTTTCCAAATAGGCGTAGTCCTAAGTTTTAAAGTTCTAAAAAAATCCGCTGGATTTTGGGCTTAAAGTTTAGCAAAACTATTATTAAACTAATCTGGATATAATACAGCTACAGAGTATTGCCGAGAATTTGAACATTGTGTTGGTGTTTGTCAATCACTCTACAACACCTACATGTGGTTCTTTGAATGTAACAAATAATAAATTCCATCCTCTAACAGATTTTTTAGATTATAGACGAAATAAGAAGGGTAAGTTGCAGGTACACTAATGGATGCGAAGTTCCTACTTTACACTAGGCAAGTTTTTCTTGCCTGGGTTCTAATAGATGATACAAGTAAATGAGATAATATTTTAAATTTACCTTATAGAAATTAAACAAGAATTATTTTTTTTCTTTTAAGACTTGTAATTTTAGGAGTAAGTATAAAAAAATAATTAAGGTAGATTATGATAAGTTCTTAAATGGTAGTTATAAAATAAATATTATATTAGATTATTATATTAAAATGCTAGAGTCTTAATAAATGTGTAGAAAATAGGATCGATATTATTAAGTTTTTTTATATCTGTAGAATTCTAGATGAGAATTCTAGATAAGTAATTTGTAAGAAGAGATCCGATTTTTTCACGAAACGTTCTATTTTGCCAGGTTTAAATTTACTTCATGCTAGTCAAATTTGTTGTTTTTCTCAAATTTTTTTTATAAAGAGACTACTACCTACTACTAGTTCTCTTGTCAGTCGAAAAGAGGAGGGATAACACATATCCGAATATAATTTCTATTTTCATTTGTGAATTCAGGCGGAAACAAAACTTCGGATCCTCAATAATATATATGAATAAGAATATGAATATGAATAAGTAATTACGTTATTACGTTTATTGTTTTTCATAGAAGTTGTTTCAGCCCAACGGAATTTTTATTCAACAATGTCATTCTTATATTATAATTGTTTTCTAGTGCAATTAGGTAGACCTTTATAGTTATGTTGACCGCTGATTGACATACAAAAATACATAATATATAAATAATTTAACATTCCTGTCAATAAAGAACCGCAATAAGGTATATACCAACTTTTAGCTTGTTTTTAAGTATTTGTGGTATGGATGGTTTCGCTATATTACCTTGGCAGAAGGTTTAAACCTTCCGAACAACCAAATTATACTGCCTGAGTACATTTTCTAGATACAACGTCAAATATCGCCATGTATCGCCTAAAAGATTCTTGATGGAAGAATTTTTAAATTAATGAAAGATATTAGAATTCAATATAAAGCAAAATTAAGAATATTGAACTTATATTGCAGCTGAGATGGCTTAGAATGCTTCCAAACACCGATAGACTAAACCAACTGCGTGGAATGGAGGCAGATAGCGCAATGCTCAAAATCATAAATTCTGTAAAATTTTTATATTTTTAAACAATTTAATTTCCTCTTTAATTAAAATTTATTTCTTACTTTTAAATTATTACAATTATAATAGTCTTATATAATATTTAGCATAATTAAGTAGTTTGATTGAAGTTAAATTAAACATTATTATTTTCCTTAACAATATTTTCGAGGAAAGTTAGGTTTTTAACATCATTGAATATTTGATCCAATGGCTCGCTTTTTAAGCTAAACATATCTGGACTGAACATGCTAGCATCACTGTAACGTAGAAAGTTCATAGAAAGTCGGTTCCCGAAAGATAATGTTGGCATATTGCTATTTCCAAACTTCTCCGATTCGAATTCTGGGCGGTAAAGATCACTTATTCTTGGATTCTTTAAATTTGTAGAAGATCTTCTGCAATTTGGCCATGCAAACTTACTGCGTCCTTCTAGTCCGTTGCTGTTGCCTGCTTGTAGACCCACTAACATATCATAATCCACAGAGAATCTTAGTCCACTTGGTCGATAGTATTGTGATACGGAGAACTCGATATCATCTACACCAAATCGTATTGACGATGTATTTGTATAAGATTTCCTTAGAAATGTAAATAAGTGCGCTACTTCATCAGTTGATCTTTGTTTGCCAGTGAACATTATAATAAGATCTCCACAAGAAAACCAATAACTACTGTGTCCATGGATTTTATTAATTTTTGGCAAGCGTTCTTGTTTTGTGGGTGAATCCAGAATTGAAAACTTATGTTCATCGATACCAAATTCTGTAGGATAGCGCATTTTCTGTGTGAAGCTATTAAATGCACAACGTAGGTCAGCAGCTGGCTTATAACATATGTCATAGGAAACTTTGAGATCATCTACCGTTATCCAAAATCTAGACTTAGTATATAGGTTATTCGATGGTATGTTGGCGAAGGAGTTTGCACTGGGGCGTCCACTAAAGTTATCTTGCTTAGATGGTATCTCTTTGGCGTTGTCTAATGGATGATGCTCTTGTATGACTTGCTTGTATACTGAGCTGCGCCGTGAGTCATTGTCATAAAAGAAACGTCGGCGTGATTTTGTTGATATTGGTGTTGGACTACTGCGTGATTCAATTATATTGGTTTCGTTTGGTGAACTAGCGTGATATTGCGCCAAGTTTTCTTTGTTGATATTATATATCTTTCGGTCCGGCCTACTTTTGAATGCCTTTCCTCTTTTGTAATATTCAATATTCAAGTTTTCTTTCCCCGAGGTTAAAATACGATTCATTTTCTTCTTTCGTGGTGCTGGTTTAATCGGAATAGCAAATTTGAAGTCCTCAGATGAATTTGGAATATTTTTATTGGGGTGCTCTGCCTCGTCATTTGTTGCTTGTGATTGTGATGCGCATTCACTAGAACTACGTGCTTCATCTGATACATCTGTTGAAGGAGCAGCACGATTCAGTCTCTTCTTGCGTGGTGGTGGTTTGATTGGAACAGCGTATTTGAAATCTTCAGACGGATTTGATATAATCTGTTTTGGTTCGTCACTCGTGTCTTGTGATTGTGCTGCGCACTCACTAGAACTACGTGCTTCATCTGATACATCTGTTGATGGGGCAGCACGACTCATTCTCTTTTTTCGTGGTGGTGGTTTGATTGGCACTGCAAATTTGAAGTCTTCAATCGGATTTAGAATATTCTGTTTTGGTTCGTCACATGGTTCTTGCAATTGTGATGAGCATTCACTTGAATTGAGTACTTTATTTGAAATCGGTATTGGCGGTGCTGGGCGTTTCTTCTTTCTTAGAGTTTTCTTAGGTGTTTGTAAAACAAGTTCAGTTGACTCTTTAACATCAATTGTTGTCAAGTCTGCTAGCGCTTCTTCCAGCAATTTATTTACTGCTGACTTTTGTGCATCGTCATCTAAAGAACTGATAGTAACTTCATGATCAAATACCGTTATAATTGACTTGTTGATATTGTTTATTGGTGTGATGGCCCTCAGTGAATTAGAGTGTACTTGCTGTAGGCGTATTTTCTTAGGATCATCGGATAACATAGAATTACTTGAACGCTTTTGTGTTGCTTCAATTATATCCAAAGGTATAACATCTCGTTTGTTATGTAATTTTTCATTGAGGTTTGCGCATTCAGGAACTTCCTTCATATCATCTGTGGTTAGTTTTTTCGGTGAATTTTTCACTGGATTAATGGTGGCTTTGGGAAAACTACAGAGTGCTTCCAACTCTTCCGTCAAATCTTTTACGAAATGTTGCTCATTAGTTAATTGAGGTCCTACTTGTTTAATGAATTTTGAATTGTCTATAAATTTATTAAAATGCAATGCTTTATCCTTTACAGAAAGCTGATTAAAGATTTCTTCCGTCACCAAGCAAGTAGTATTTGTGAATCTTTTCTGTGGCTGTTGTGGGATTATAGTTGTACTTGTATTATTGGTTATAAATTCTGTATGTGATGTTGGTGCTGAGACTTGTTGCACGAACTTATTTATGTTTTCCGTTGTTGTCTTCGTCTCTGGTGAAAGTTGATTATGTAGAGTAGTATATGGGGTTTCGTTTCCATTACGCCGAATGATTTGTACCATTTTTGCATTAAACATTTGCACTATTTGTTTAACTCTCGATCTTGACGACTTCTGTTGTGTAGAGCTTTTATTTAATTTATCTGCATTATTAGTTTCATATCTTCTTCTTAGCTCCTTTATATTTAAACGAACTACTGATTGGCGCCTATTAAGTTTTGTCGTTTTTTTCTTAGCGAAACTTGTACGGTTTTACATCTAAATTTCGCAATGAGAGTAGCTACTTTATCGGTTATTGTAGTATTGGCAGTTGTAGTTGTATTAGGGTTGAATAGCAACTCTTCATCGAAATATTCCAAAAGATTGTTTAAACTTTCAGTTGTGTTCAATGTGCATTCCTTTGAACTACTTGTATCCGAGGTGGATATAAATTCATTATCATCATCATTATCGTCATCGATTTCTTCACATTTCTTTGCAGCTTCCAGGGTTATGGGTATTGATTCACGTTTTTCAGTGCGCAGACGTTTCTTGTTATCGATTGCCTCAGAAGAATTAATGTACATACTGAAATCGGCGCTATTAAAAGATGACATATTGGCGACTAATTCAGAGTAAGACAATTCTTCAGTAGTTTTCATTGTAGAATTTAAAAACATGTTATTAATTTTTAATATTCGTAGTAATTGCAGTTGTAAAATGCTTCGAAAATTTTTAACTTTTGCTATAAGCGTTATGCTCTTGATAAGCTCAGACTCAAACTGTTGACTTCACAGCAGAATATCAAGATTTTTATATACATTTCACAGGTAGGAATTTAGTGATATCTTCAAAGTCGCTAATTGGTCTATTTCTTGCAAATAAACAGTTAGCTTAGGATGTAGAATAGGTAATGGCAGCTGTTCAGGTAGTAACGGTAGCAACCCATTGTGTTCCTAATGATCATTGTTTAGCGGAAATTTTTGATTTTTTGAATTAATTCAAATAATTTCGCTCATGGTCAATTGTTTAAGAAAATATTCCAATTCTTATCTTCTAAGAATTAATTAGTCGTTTAATATTAATTACAGGAAATAGATGCAGGTTGTAAATTCTGAATGATATTCTGAAAGCCTAAGGTTTTTCACTTTATTGTAGTCAAAAGAATTATATATATTAAATAATTGATTGAAAATATTCATTGAATTTTGACAAAACTTAATTTTGAAAATAAATTTTACAATAATGAACACATTGATTTTGTGTAATAATACAAATATTTAATAAATGAAATGTTTGAAATGTTTAAAATTTTATTATTAATATATGTACCATATACTTTACTGTTAATGGGCTTAAGGTTACTTATATTAGATATAAAGTACATAATTTTTAAATTATAAAACAATATAAGAAAACTATAATATATTTATATAAAAAGAGAATAAATTAAAAAATCAAATATCAAAATATAAATTAGAATAGAGCGTTGTTTACTTTACTGTTAATGGACTTAAGGTTACTTATTTTAATATTAGATATAAAGCACATAATAATTTGTGATAGTATTAAAATTTTAAAGTCGAGAGTAGCGAAAAAAATTTTGTTCGGTTCATAATTCTAAGCCTATTACTAGAAGTCTGTATATATATATGGACTTACAAGCGGTTAATCTGCACCAGCAGCTCTAATAGAATTGGGAAGAACCTTTCCTAGTCTTATTAATGTAAACGAGGTTGAAGACTTTGTTCATTTGTGAATTAGTTTAAACACCGAACATGATGCCAGTGTAGGGATTTAACGAAGGGTTTGTCTTGTCAACAGATGTTATTCGGGCTAAGTAGAGAAATGAGAAGTAAATCCCTCTGTTGATAAACAAAAATCACGCTCTACAAATTTTTTATCATGGCTGTCTTACTATATAGTGCCGAAGCTTGGCCCGTAATCAACAGTGATGATAAGACGTTAGTAGTATTCGTCGTAAAAATTCTTCGAAAAATCTATTGACCCTTACACGTTGGCAGCGAATATTGATTTAGTTGGCCTAAGTGGATCGCCGAGATAACCTAACCTAACCTAACCTAATATCGCACACTTTTTGTTTTGGTTTTTTAAACCGTAGGAAGCAAATTTTAAATGATGTGTCTTCAATGCGGTACGTAATTTCTTTTCATCGCAGAGCAAACTTTTTCAATTGCTTAACAAATTGACCATGACAGTATAATTTTTGGAATTTATTCTGCCAAAAACAAAGAGAGTAATTCTAATTTCGTACAAAAATATTCATACTTTGAAAACTTTTCAATACCGCAACGTACGGACACAACTACAATTTGCTTGCGTAAGGAAAATGACGTAAATTTTTATGCGCTTAATCCTTAAACTTTTCATGCCGTACTCCATGCTTTAACAAATTAATACTGCTATAAATGCATGTAGATCCGGGTTTTGGAATAGCAGCTTATGGAAGTACAAACGTTTATATACAAACATACATGTACTCGTATATGCTTACACTATTGTCTATATATTAATGGGAAAAATTTTATGTAAAAACCCACATGAAAATGTTCAAAAATTAATTTTCCAAGAATTCGTTTGCTACAGATCTACTCCTAAGCATTAATTTTAGTTTGTAAAAGTTTTCCTAGCATACTTTTAGGTAAGAAAATTTTCAAAATTTTGCCAGAGTAGGAATGACAAAAACGTTAAAAATCTTTTGGCTAATACATTTTCATAGCAAATTTATTGTACATCGTTGTTAATTGCATTTTACTGAATTTTATTTATTTTCCCATATTTTTTAGTTTTTTTTTGTACTTTTCGAATTTAATTTTTCCAAAACCACACGAACGAAATTTCACTCCATTGTGGTCACTTTTGCTGAACATAATTTGGACTCTCTTCAGTTGGCCTGCGTTGGCCTGGTTTATTCGGTAACGGCCGGTCTACTATGTGCTGTTCTGGAGTGCTTTGGTCTTTTGGTCCATGAAATAATATAAACGTTTTAATTTTGTCAACTAAATGTGTTAGTATGTGTGCGTACATTAAATTTACTTCACACTTGCACATTTGAGTATTTAAATATTTAATTTTATTGAATATTTCATGCAACTATTTTCACATTTATTTGTACGCGTACGTCTGTTCGTCTGTCTGTCTGTATGTCTGTATGTCTATATGTGCATATGTGTTGAAAAAGTTCTTTGTTTTCAGTAGGAAAATATGAAAAGTGGGCATATTTAATAACATAAATCCTGTAGGTACATATACGCCTTTATATTCGTATAAATTCGTATTTATTTCAGTATGCTTACCAATCTGAATTATGATTTGGAAGCTGTTACCTGCATGTGCAGTGTTAGCAGTGAAGATTTAATAAATACGTTTTTGTGGCACACTTTTAATTGCCATCCGGAGTATTAAAGGATGTATACGTTTTTGTTACATAGAATTTGTATTAATTTTCATGGCTTTATATTCCCAGTTGTGCTAGTTTTTGTATGCTTTTGAGTAATCAAATTCATTCAATTATTAAAGTATTTCCTCCTTTTTTCGATTTATCTCCTTTATTCGAATTTTCTCCCCAGCATAAATGTAAATATTTAAAATTTAACAAAGCGAAAACCAATTTTAATCAACTGGCAATTTTAATAAATTTTTAACGCTCTTTCCACATTATATTTACACCACTAAATTCAATAAAACTTTTATCTCTTTTTTGAAGCCTATGTAAACCCCTCAAAAATCCAATAAACTTTATTGCTTTTTAATGCTCTACTCTCCTTTCCTTCTTAATTTTCTTAGATTTCGTTAGGAAGTTATTTTGTAGGTGGTGAGTCGCCTTAAGCTTAACTTTGGAAGGACTATAAAAACTGCTTTTGTATCCTTCGGTATACAAATACACACTCATATGGTAGCTCGCAATTTGCACATTCATCAAAAGTGTACGTTTTTTTTTGCTGTGTATTTTTTGTTTTTTTTTTCTTGCTTTAGTTGCTGTATAACGCCTACTACCTTTTTTTCGGCCAATTTGCTACGCCTATTTTGGCATATTTTTTATTGTTGCCGCTGGCATTACTGTTTAATTTAAACATGAGAATTGATCAATTGCCTCGTTATATCCCACTGTCCTATTTTTTTGCAATGCATATGTGGATTCATTTAGCCTTAAAGAAAAAATTAGTAAGAACTATAAAGTGTGCATATTTTTTTTTTTAATATTTTTTTGCGATGAGAAGGTTTTAATATAACTAACGCATCGTCACTATGTTCTTACAACAATGGTATGATCGAGTAGCAAGGACTTAAAATAAGGCACCTCATATGCCAGACCATGCTTACTCCATGTCATGAATACTTGAAGGTAGGGTCAGACAGAGTGTATTGGGCATATTATTATTACTATTATTAAGCGGTACGATATCTCACGTATTTTTTTAAAAATAATACTATTTAGTTATTTATTATTTTCTATTTAAAGTATAAATTTAATCATATTCTTGTATTATGATACGCCATTTTACCATTATTCTCAATTCAAAATTTTGTTATAAAAATGCTGCATAACTACTTAGGTTTATATATATATTATTTTGAGTAGTTGGTCTTAATTAAATTTAAGACAAGAAATAAATTTAAGAGCATGTACGTTTGTTGCTTATAATACATCCAGTGCTATATACTTATCTGAAAGTTTTTTTTCATTTATGTATATCAATCAGTACGTCAATCAGTACGTGTAGGGCACCTTAAAATTACCTATATTAAGATTTCTTCTTTTTACTTGCAATGCCTGCAGGTCCCATTATATGTATATAATTACAGTTTATTTGGATAATGGTTTAATAATCGAAACTATTATAGTCAAGCTTCAATTTATCGCAAACGATAGTACTGTTGGTCACAGCTATGATCGAAGTGGTAAGACTTATGGTAGTGTTGAAAGATTATTGCTTAGTCTTTTAAATTATATTTAAAAAAATATAATTAATAGCTAATAGTACATTTGCTATTTATGTGTCTTAATTAGAAAAATAATCTATTTACTTACGAGAAAACTTTCAACATCGAGATTAATTCCTTTTAACTAATAGATTGAAAATTATTTCAGATTTGCAAGATAAAATGGATATCTTGTAAGAGAGTGTTTTTACTAATCATTTACTTTGTTCCTATTTAAAAAATAGTTTCTTAAGTTCCTTAGGCGTAATTGGGTATTTGTATTCTTATAAGATACATGTAAAATATGTATTCACTTAAACTTTTAGTAAAATTCTTTATTGAGATGGAGAAAACCAAATTTAACTTTAATTGAAGTATAACTTTTGGTCTTCTTGTGGAGAACTTTTCGTAAGAATTTAGTTGAGAAACAACTTCAATACTAATAGAACACATGCTCGCTGTTCACTAAATTCATTTAGTGCTCTTGGACTTAAGTACTGCATTTCTGCGTACAAGGACTAGAAAAGATAAAATTGAATTAAAGTAAATACTTTTTCTTATTTCATTTGAACAGAATGCATAATAATATAAATAAGTCAGACTTTGAAAAATTACTTCACGAAACTACTTTTTGATATTACACTTTAGATCTGTTGTAAGAAACTAAAGTACAGCATTAAAATTGGAACAATTTCAAATCCTTTAATGTTAAAGTCTTTAAATTTGGAATATTAAAAAAAAATACGTGAAAACTTCGGATTGTAAAAGTACATTAACTGTTTACACAGTACTGAAGTTAGAGAGAGTTGGGTTGAGGAAGGGTTAGGATATAGTTTCTTTTCTTATGCAAAAATTTAGTGGACTACAAAAATAACTTGACAATAAAATACATTTTGCAAAAATTTTGTGGACTGCAAAAACACAGTGAAAAATTTTTTTTAAAGTATTATCCTTCTTTACTTTGTTCCAAATATCTGACCCATGGTATTTTAAGTTTGTTCGGTTATTACGGTGATCCTAAGAATCCATTTAGGCTTATTTGCTGATTGTCTTGATGTAAAAAATATTAAATATTTCTTGAGATGTTTGTGTGATTCTTTAGCTGCCACAAGAATCATTGAAAAGATTATTCAATCTCTAAGTTCTTAACGGTTTCCTAACGGACTTAACCTATTGAGCACAAGAAAAATACTGATACTTTTGTAAGAGCTTTTAATATTCTTATACCATCTTTCATAGGCTATCTACTATTAGAGATCTATTAGATCTGTTCCAATGGCATCTGCGTTTCCTTCACCGCGGTCTAGACGATGGCAAGAATTTTTCGATGGCTATCATTTTGCCGAAGTATTTCCTATTGGAGCTTCGGTTAATTCGAATTGGCGCTAGTACCGCGGTTTTTTTATATAATTAAGAAAAGTGATTAATATGAATTTATATAATTAATGAATATGAAAATTCAAGTGAAATGAATGATTAATTACTTTTTGTAAGTAAGATATTATATATATATATAGATATTGTGTATATACATATATATATATATGTTTAAAAGTATGAATAACAAAGTTTCATTATTAAAATTATTAATTAATTTACATTTTAACGTGAATTATGATGGCAGTGACTTTTTTATTTAATTAAAAGTTTTGTATTTTATACAGAGGGTTCGAAAAGTAGTGAAAAGTAGTAGACAATTTTTTTTATTATTTTTAATTAAATGAAAGTGTTGTTGCCCATGCAGCTACACCTTCATCATTAGTGATCTGGAAATTATTTCTTATATTTACTTATTTGTTAATAATTTTTTAAGACTGCAAGTTCAAAGGATTGAACTAGTGCTTCCCCAAATCTGAAATCAGTGTTCATTAGTCAGATGACCCAAAGCCCTACTTGACTTATATGTTCTAACTTAGTGTTTTGATAATTTGCTGATAATTTCACAACCTAAGTGATTAAAAATTGTCCATATCCTTGCGTTGATATACCACTGTTCATAGGAGGTAGCAGTAATACTATTCGAAAGAAATTCAGTAAGAAAAATTATTTTTCGATTGCGTATATGTGATTATAGTCATATTCGGTTGAATTTGGGTTTCTATAAACTCTATCACGATAGTGATATTAAATAGTTCATCAATATCCAGTGACTATTTCTACTGAGGCATGTCGTAGAATAAAATATGATGCTCTATAAAAACGTTGTACTAAGCGTAAGGCAAAGAAAGAAAATATATAGAAAAATCGTATTCTCTTAACTCCAAGAGAAAATATATATATATATAGAATATGTATAGAATACGAATTATCAAATAGAAATATAGTTTTGATTATGTTCTTATGAATTGGTATCGAAATTATGGTATTTCTATTGAGGAGTATATGCGGTTCTATAACAGGCAATTAGATTTAGTAAATAAGGCGGGCTCTATTAGCTCCTTTATGAAAGGTGATAGATATAACTTTAATTTATTTAATTAAAAACTATTTCGATTATAATAAAATAGGTTATTGTGCTTATTTCATTATTATTGCTTATAAATATAAAATTCGGGCCAGTTCGTTAGGCTTATTTTTAGTAAGTCCTAATTTAATTTTCTTAAGATAACGTATATTCATGGTGAAACTTTGCTTTCATTATTAATAATTACGAACTGTAAATAATTTGTAGTAAACGTAAAAAGAAAAGCACTTTAATTTGTAAAGTTTTCCAATGTTTATTCAATAAAACTCAAATATTGCTTCTTCACCTATTTTTCCCAAGAATTGCTGGCAACTCATCATGTTGCCAGTCGAAAAATGAAACGGAAAAAAATGTGTTATAGAAATTGTAAAGTGTCGAAAGCGCTTTCCTAATTTCTATTGAAGTGTTTCTTAAGTTCTTTTATTTATTTTTTTATTGTTTTCTTCAGTTTGGGTTCCTTAACTTTTGGTGTGTGTAAGTTTTTGGTACGCTGAAATTTTTCAATTATTCTTTTCATTCTCTCTGAATTGCTTCGGTGTGAAGTTTTTTGTTTACACATGTCAGAACAAACGCAGATACATGTACACTTTTAAGGATATTAAGGAACACGTGCGGATAGCAAACACACACACACACCCTACACACAAAATAAAAATAGTCTTCCATCAATATCAATACAAGTACTCGAGCCAGTGTACGCAGGAATGCACTACCAGAGTTGTGTGCACTGTTGAAGGAAATACTAAAAATTGTAATGTACTTGTAATTGACATAACCTCAAAAGAATCGCATTTAATATTTGCGAAAAAAAACGTGGCAAAGCGTGTTGCTGTCAAACCGTAAGCCATCAAACATTTTTTCACACTTCACAGTAGTCCCCGCAATTTTCTAAAACGTCATTCTATTTGCTATTCTACGATTTTGATTGTTTAAGTTCTATGTTGCGCCCCCGAAACTGTGCTACGATTGCGTTTTCATTTCAAAAACGCCTGCGGGTATGCTATAGCAAATGTCAATAAGAATTGTGTTGATTGTAAGTTTGTCAGTGCGTACATATGTAAGACCTTTGTGTATTGAGTGGAAATGTCTAAGTTGAGATTTAAGATGAAAATTGGAAACTGCGAAATTAAAAGAAAACCTTAAGTAGCGAAAAAATAAAAATACCCAACGGCGACTGCATTTGACAATTTCCAAGTGTTAATGTCAAAATATGCGCTTGACTGTGACTTCGATAATAAAAGACGTCATTTTTAAATTAGTTTTTTTTTGCCTCACATCAAAGACTAAAAATTAAGGCAAACAATTTTCAATACTCACACTTTTATTGCATACTTACATAGTTTGAATGGACAACTTGCAGTCCATAGTACATTGTAGCGAATGAACAAAGAAATCTTATGCCATAATTCCTTTCTTCCATTTTTGTGTGGCAATATGCCAAATGTTATTTATGTAGCAGAATGTAATCATAATAATATATGTGTCTGCAGATACAAAACGTCTTTTGCAGTAGACGCGTTTGGCGTAAAAAGTATTGTTTGGTTATAAGTGTTGAAATATTATCGACTTTCAGTCTGTTGACAGTTTTATGATGGTCCAAAAATGTTGCGAAAGAAAGAGTCCGATTTATGATAAAAATGATTATTTTGTAGAGTAATGGGAAGCTTAAGTGGCCTGACATATAATTTAAATGGTGCGAAACGGTTTTAAAAGATTCTTTATTTCAGAATTAGACTCATATTTCGTTAGTTTTTATTGATCGGAATGACATAGTTTAGCAAAAAATGAAATCTGAAAATGATAACTTGAGATTAAGTTATTTTAATATTTTAATTCTGAAATTTCTATTTCGAAAGCCCCTAAAAAATTGTTTAGGATATTGATATATATCTTAGTTCGCAAAGCTCGCTAAATTATAATCTTTCGCTATTTCTTTTTAATTGGTTATTCTAAAAAGTAAACTATTATATATCTTGGTTAATCGAAAATAAAATAACGTTTAGTTGGGTTATTGAAAATTTACGAGAAACATTTTTTTAGATCAGATCAGAATTTATAGGTGACTTATGTAGCAACGTCAATCATAGCTGATCCAAACTTAAGAGACTAAAATAAGTTGTTATGATTCCTGATGTTGGCATACATATATATAAAAATAATATAATATATATATGTAAATATTCGTCGAAATTATAGTAACATAATATTTAGCAGGAGTTGTTATGCTTACACGAACCACGAACGTGGCGAATTTCCAAACATTGTGTTCTCTAATAAAAAAAAGTACCTGAAAAGCGCCATTGTTCAAGGGCCATAATACCGGAAGATCATATTTGTGAAGCATAAAAGCTAAATCGAAATGGTTAACTCCATTTTAAGATTAGGTTAGGTTGAAGTGGCGGCCTTGCGTACCAAGAAAGCTCATTTGAACTATGGTACTACAGGAATAATATTGGTTTGTACATAGACAAGAAGGTCAGTGTACAACCAATACCAACCTGATAATTTTATGAATATGACTTAGTCTCTAATAGTGCAGGTTGACAAATCGATCAGATCAATCAGATCGGTAAGAAAAGGGGCCCCCAAGATTTTTCACCTTCTCATAGCTAAAGATGGTTACTGATATATGAGATGAAACACTGTTTTCTCGTCGTCTTTAGAACCACAGCCACGACAAAGGTCATTATAAAAAAGAAACATTATAAAAAAGTCTCAAAGCATGCCTCCCTGTTTTGCAGTGGCCCGTCAGTACTGATATTGTAGTGCGGAGCAGGTTACGCATTAGTTACAGTGACTGACTGGTATAGATAGAATATATACACGAAAGTAAACACTAGCAGGTACGCTATTGTTATCAGTAATCGTCATAATCATATTGAACACCATTGGTATTGTAAAGCACCACTCAAAGTGGATCAATGCAAAGTAATAAAAGCGTTACAATTTTATTCATTTTAACTTTTGGGAAAATCGTAACCAACAATTTTGTCCTTTACTTGGTTTTTGCATGTCCTTGTTGGTGTGTTCCTTGCTATGAGTTTGTTTATTTAGTTTGTGGGTGAAACTGAACTCGTAAACGCGTTTCGAGTACTGGGCGCTGCATCCAACCCAAGTTTTCGTATTGATATTTTTGTGTTCAGTGTTGTTATTTTTTGGGCTGGATACCACCTTTGTGGCTTTGGAAATGCACATTTTGACAGTTTTGAAAATTTTCGCAATTACAGTGCTAAAGTGCACGTTCCCGGGTACCTTTTGCGGTTGCTCACTGTGGTTTTTATTACTTTTGACACACGCAATAAGTCCGCCTTGCTTTGCATTTTCCTGTTACCTTTTTCGATAGCTGATACCCGCCTTTAGCAATGTCATGAATGTAACTGACATAAACTGCGGAATACTTGCATTGGTTGTGCTTCGGTTATGAAAATTAACTTCACTGTTGGTGTAATCGAAGTTTATTTGGAAAAAATTGACTAAGAAATGCAGTTTGTGGTAGGAAAAGTGAACCAAAGATAACTGCAACTGGCAGTGTTTGCTTTTAAATACCAACGGAATTACATTTTGAGTGAAAAGAAAATTTATTGCAAAATTTTGACTATTTCTAAAGACTTTAATTTCACAGAAAATATTTTGACAAGAGAAATTTTTAAATGAAATTTAATATTTTTTTTTGCAGAAATATATCAGAGACATAAGAAAAGAAAATATTTTTTGGCCTCGTTAAACTATTTGTAATCTTGCATTATTTTTAGTACATACAGCAATTGTATATTCAAAAATATTTTAATTTCTTAATATTTATTTAATTTTATGTTTTATTATTTAACAAAGGAACCTATTGCATCAATCCAAAGCACTTAGAAGTATTTTCAATGCATTAGGTAATATATCAAGACACCTTCACATCCTTTGAGTAAATATGGAAATTTGTAAATATTGAAAAATTATGTCAAACAAATGAATAAGTGTCTCACTGGGCTAACTGCAAAGTTACTGAACAAAAGTCGGTCTGAAAGAAACTAACTGTTATTGGTATTTGTCAAGTAAAATGGGCAAATTTTTTTATTAGTACGCATATATTCTAGAGAAATTGAGCTTTTTAGTAAGAAAACCAGTCGTAACTCAATTCAGAAGCCGATTGCATAAAATTGGTGGTTAATGGATCTAATGTTTCTTACAGAAAAGTCGTAGGATGACTATAAGATTTTAATATACGATAAGCAAGTGAAGTTAAATTTCACATAAATTTTTATATAAAGGAGATATACCATATATAAAAATGATTAAAATCGTGTGATTTAGTGCCTAGAGAAGTTATTGGACCAACATTTTTTTAGTAAAATAGAACTGTAGAACCATTTAACTACACAAATAAATTCACAATATAACTTATGAACTAATCGTACAGTCTATGAGGTCACTTGGCCCCGTTTGGGCTTTGGATTCACTGCAGGACGTATGTTGTCTAGAGTACTAACAAAGCACTCTGTTTGTTAGTACTCTTCAGTGCTGGGTGAATCGACTGTATGGACTGTGCAGGAGTTACCATGATAAAGACGCAGTTTAATATTCAAATCACTTTCTATATGTTTATCAGATACTGTAGATGAATGGCTTCCAAATGTCTACCAGATCGTTTCCTTATTTGCGTGAAATATATAACAAAAGAAAATTTATTGTAATATTATCTAGAAAACTTTATTGTTGACCAACATTAATGCACAAAACTGAAATTGTTTTATAGAATGAGAATTAATAAAACGGTTTCCATAACTCTCTTCGTCTTGGTAGTTTTCAGGGCATCACAAAGGGCAATAGTTCTGTCCGTCTCTGTGAAATCAAATATTATATGTATATCTCACTTTCTTTTTGAAGTTTTTCTTGTTTCTTTGCCTGCACCATAATAGGTAAACATTTTGAGATAACTAGTAAGGGAGTCACATAGAGCTACGTTCATTATAATATGGAATTTAATATATCTAATAGAGGCTTGCATATATCATCCGTTTGCAAAAAGTCCTAATAAAAAATTACTTCAAAAGCATAAGTAGGAAGGCATAAAGAAGTCAAAGCATTTATTTTCCAAATATTTACTTTACAGGTTGGTACTTTCCAGATAAAAAAATCAACTTTTTTTAAAATAGGTAAAATTTGTCCTAAATTAAATGCGAATTTCACATAAATGGATAGTAACCAATTAATATTTATTTCTTTTTTAAGTAAAAAATTAAAATAATATGGTAAATAAAAAAAAATTTTTTAATTTGATAAGGAAACAAATTGTATAAAATATGGAAAGTTTTTTTTTTACGTTTGTAAAGTAACCCCAATCGAGTACAATACAACTATATCGGTGCATAACCCAAACTTGCATACAAATTGATTCTGATATGAACTTCAACTCTTTCAGAGAATTGTTTTTGGTGACCCAATTACCCCAAAAACTTCTTTCTTAGAAATAGTGAATTTAACTTCGAAATAGAATAGAATAGAATATAAATAGAACTTATAAATAGAAAATAGAATAAAGTTACACAGGGTCATGTCAGGGGATTAAGCTCGTGAATTGTTCACATTTGTTGCAATTTTTGTCAAAAACTTTTATACTTTTATACAAAAATAACGATGCCGGAATATTTAGTAGTATATTTTGGCAAAAACAGGTGATATAAAGAAACTGGTTAACTATTTGTGCCTAAATATCACATGTTAGATACTTTAGATACTTTCACATGTTAGAGACGGAATCAATTTATACTAAAATATTTTAAATGAAAGTTTTATGTCCTATATGTCCCTATTACCATCACATCTATCATCAGTGGTCCTCGGAAACATTTTTTGTTTAGTTGTTCGATCATAATATTTGAACTGGAATTGTCATGAATTGAACCCTATTAAATTTGAATCGTGAACTCACCTGTAAAATACAAAGGCATTTGTGTTGTTGTGTTCTCTATTTAATTTAATTTGTTTCTGTCGGTTATCCTTGCACAATTCTTGCCCTTGCTATGCTATTTTTAGAATTGACGCATAAACTACAGCTATATAAATGATATATTTATATATTATAATGTAATACAGCTGTATTAATAATGCAACTATAATAATTATTCAGTTATTCTTAGTGTGACTTAAAACTGTCCACAGATAAAATAGAGTAAAGGTGCTGATTCACCAACTCAGACATCTGAATATCAATATCAATAATAATTATCTGTATTATTTAGTATATATAAATAAATAATCTTGTTTTGTTGTTGTTGTTTTTTCATTATTGGTCGAACCCTTCTAGCTTGTTATCGTCATAAGATGCCTTCATTAAGATTTCCTTCATTACTGGCGTAACCCTTCTATATAACTAATTATTATTGTAAAGTGATTCTACAATTACTTTTATTATTATGTTTTCTAAATATTATTTTTACAAAACATTTAGTTTACTCGAATCAGTTCATTTGCACTCTATAAGTCCCATTAGAATATTACTTAATGTCTTTAATGGGAAACCTACAGATTGATAGATCTATACAATCACTTTATAGAGTCGTTTTAGAGAGGTATCGAGAGAAAGAGTATTTCTTGTAATTCTTTAGTCGAATATCAAATAGAAATTTTTATATATTTTGTCAAGATATATATTTTAAAAAATAGAAAGAGATTTTTCAAATCCTTTAGTACAATAAAGTCATATGTAGCACCTCAGTGCAACACATGTTATATGATTACCTCATAAGTACAACTCGGGTACAATCCATTCTGACGGAATTAACTGCAAGTTGGCAGTTTTCGAGAGAATGCTTTGTTCAATCACTTCTGCTGAATAAAGATATTCTCATCATCATTTTTGACAATTCCGTTGACTAGAATTAAGAATTAAAAAGAATAATAACCAGAGTCTAAGAAGACGAACTTAAGCAAAAGGTTGTTTAATTTATCTATATATTTCATAAGATATCAATTTTTAAAAATAGAATAGGATTGAAATTTTGTCAAGATATATATTTTAAAAAATAGTAAGAGTCCTTTAGTCCTTTCTAATCCTTTAGTACAATATAATTCATAAGACATCAATTTAAAAAAATAGAATGGGAAAGAATTAATATTTTTATATTCAATTAAATTTTGATTTTAATGGTTTTATATATTTTATATCCGACTGTAGGTCATTTTTTGTTAAAACTATTGTTGCAATTTTGTTTGATTAATATTGTAATATATAATATATTGAAATATAGACAACGGAATTAAGAGCATGACATTTAGATATAGATTTTATTAATATTAATTTATATTAAATCCTGTTCCATTTAATTTTAATTTTAAGAAAAAATTACCTATAGCTGTTATCATCTCAACAAAATGGGTCTATCCGAAGAGATAGATTGTAGACTCTGCTTGGAGGCAGAGGAGACAACCAGCCACATTCTATGTGACTGCCCAGTTTTGATCTGGGCCAGGAGGAGATCACTGGGTCGGGAATTGCTATCACCTTCCGACATTAGGAGGTCATCGACAACCGATATTAAGGCGGAATGTCTTTTGTTCAGTTAGGGTCTGTTGTAGCACAAAAGATCAATCATGGTTGCGGTTCTCTGCTCAAATGGGAGCTAGTACCCTGCCCTTTCTTATTCTTATACTACCTATAGCTGTATAAAAATTTTTTATGTCCTTTGACAAGATATCTATTTTAAAAAATATAAAGAGATAGCAAATTTTTTTAATTCGCCACATCTAATTTCTAATTAAAATTCGTATGTCCTTTGAGAAGAAGAGAGAGATAGAAAATAATTTAAAATCCCCTAATCCAATTTCTAATTAATTTTTTTATGTCCTATGACAAGAAATCTATTTTAAAAAATTTTATAAAACTAAGCAGTGGTGCTTTATTCGTCCCAATGCAAAACAATCTAACAAAATATTACATTTTAGTCTCTTCGTAGAGAAAACCAAATCAAATAGATTAGAAATTTAAAACTAAAAATATTTGTATGGCTTTCTACCATTACTGGCGACTTGTGCGCCATCATTGCCTTGGGTCTACATGTCCATAGAAGCGCATACGTTAAATTGACAAAAGTGTCCCTGTGCAAAGATTTAAAAATTTTCTATTTGCATGTTTACTTGCGGTTTTTGTTATCCAATTTGCAATATTTACCACAAAACTTTCCATGTAGCACCGCAATGTACTGCACCGCACCACACCGAACTCCGGCGCACTGCAACACACCGCAGCAGAGGATTTTGCTATGGTTCGCTTATTGAGTGGGTGTGCCAACATGTGGCAAGGACTTGCTCTAAGTGCAAAAATTGTGTTTACTTTTGAAGAACCTCCTTTTTCTTCTTGCACATTTTTAGTTAATATGCGGGGCCGACAGAGGGTGCAAGGACTAAAGGTTTTGCGGTATTTTTCTGTGTATTTTTGCAATCAAATTTGTCGGAAAATTTAATTTGCAATCAAAAGTTGTCGTTTTTATTTTTGCACGATTTTTTACATGCAATTGAAGTGTATTTTAGTGATTTTTTTTGAATTTCTGTGCATTTTTGTGCATTTTGCTGTGTACTTTGTTGTATGAGAAACTTACGATGTCGAAGATATTTCCAAACTTTTTGTATACTTTTGTATACTTGCTAAATTGTTTGCTATTTGACCTAATTTATGAAAATATTTGAATCACATTGCGTGTTAGTTAAAATTTGTATAATTTAAATACTTGACAAAATTTATATAAGCAAATTAGCTGAGCAAAAATATTTTTCAAAAATATTTTGCTAATGATCAAGTAAGCAGAAGACGACTCAAAATAATTAGCAAATAAAATTTTTTGCAGTGGGAAAACATTTCCGTTTAACTGCTAAGGACGCACGTGCCACAGCGCACCACTTTGACAATGTTTTCTATTTCCTTGCTGCTTGTCTTGCCGCTTTGCAAAAGGACGAAGCCATTCATTTCCTTCACTTCTTGCTATTTACGCTAATGATAAGAACACAATAAAGTTCACATCTTCCACCTTTGGATTTAATGTCACTGCTACACTCCCCGTGCGGGACAAATTTTGTACGCTTTGTGCGCTCATTAATATTGTAATACTGTAATATTGTAATATTGTAATATTGTAATATTGTAATAAGCATGAAAATTACAATTTGGCACTAAGAGTTGCGTACGTACTCGTACTAAGGAGAAAAAATCATCCAAGGAAGCTAAAAGTGAGCCAGAGAAAATATGAGACAAGAATGTCATTTCTTTAACTTGGTTGGCATTCTAGCAAATCTTAGCGAAAGTCACTGCTGTTGAGCATTTTGTAATTTACATTTAATTAGGGATTTTAGCAAAAATTGCATGCTACACTAGCGCATTATCCTCAAGTCGCAGGATAACAAGTGATGTTATTGAAGCAGTGAAAGTGTGTGAGCATTGCACTCTATGCAAAATAACATGACGCGACAGCTTATTTGCATTTTAAAACAGTAGCAGCAGAAGATACAAAAGTGGCTTAAGCAGCAAATCCGGGAACACATTCAATAGAGTGAGGAGCAGGAACAGAAACAGGAGGATGAGCAGGAGCAGGAGTTGGAGTTCAACTCTGCAGAGCAGCAGAGAAGTAAAAGTGGCAACAATAACAGCAGCGACTTTCGTAACAGCATAAGTGGAAGAAGTTACAGGACTCTTGTTGTAAGAAGCAACACCAAGTGTTGTAATTCAAGTGCACGACTCAAGTGTATTTTGTGGAAGATTAAAGTCACTCAAAGGATTTTTAAGGTTGCGCAAGAATTTTAAGTGAAAAATGTTTTTCTTCCTGGAAATTGGAGAATACTTTTGTTTTAAACACATGTAAAAAGAAATTCCTTACTTATTAATTTTTTAAATTATATGCTTAAGAATTAGATTAAATAATTCTTATGACTAAGTTGAATGCAATATATTTAAAGAGGATGATTTGAAAAAACATTTTGATTCTTGGGTGCATATCTTTCCTGCAGGAGTTATTACCACAACTTTAATTTTTTACAAGTAAGAGTTTCCATTTAGTACTAATTTTAATCGAAATTTCTTTCGTAAAATTCATAATTTTAATTAGACTTATATATAATTAAATTTATATGGCTTTTAACTGCTACACATCTCTAAATGAGACATTCACGCAGTTCAATATATCTCCCATCTGGTTTTCCGGTCTTATGGATATTTTCGGCAATTGCAAAGCAGACGAGCTTGCCAGATGGAGTGCTTTAGGAAATCATTCGACACACTTAAATAATCTGAGCGAATCGTTGACATTATGCAAACTAGCACTGAGTTCTTCTTGTGTCGAATTTTTTAATAAAAGTTGAGAAGACTCAACAATATGCAGGCATCTGCATAGAGAGAAAATCAAACTCTTTCATTGAGCTGCCCCATAGAGATAAAGGGTTTTGTAGTAGATTGACTTACAGTTCATTGTATTTTAGCTAGCTATGCTAGAATGCTAGGAGACTAAATCTACGTTTAAACCATACTTGCTGCAGTTGTAGAGTAGATGATTAAAATGGCTGCCATCTGCTTTGTTTCTGTACAGCACATGCGCGTCTTATTACTTCAGGGGCTTTCTTTTTTGAGTATCTTGGCAAACTGCAAGATCTTCTTCTGAATAGCATTATAAGCTTTGCCAAAAGTTTTAAGTGGTTCTAACCCTTGAGTTTTTAATTATACGGTACCGCAATGGACCTTAGGCCTAATTACATCACTTCGGAGCGCGATTATAACCAAACCAAACTATATGGAATTAATTATACTATAATAAAATGTGAAATGATACCCAAAGCAACAGTTTCAAAAACAATTTTTTACAATTCTTTATTTTTATTATTCCTGATTTACTTTAGGATATTGCCGGAACATATAAAATGTATAATATAAGCTTCTTATTTATGTGTCCATAAGAACCTGTTACCGGGTCTCGATCTTACGCGCTCCTTTTTAGTCTAGTAAATCAAGTACGGTTAGTGCTCCCTTAGCTTGATCACTCTACCGGAGCGGAGTGCCTTATTCCACTAACTACTGCTTCAAATACCTTTTTCGCAAGAGCATCTTCATTCATTCTCACGACCTAAGCAAACCAGCGAAGTAATGGGATGTTAATTCGCTGAATTATATCAATGTCGGAATACAGATCGTCGTGCATTTTAATGGGGTAGTTGACGTCAAATTGTAGAGAAGCAAGAATTTTACCAAAAATTTTTCTCTCGAATTATTATATATTTATACTTATTTATTATATATTACCGATTTCTTTTTAATTGAAGAGGATGCAGTGAGTGCTCCACTTTAACTGTGAAGTTTAAAGCTTACTATTTGTATGAGACATGACATTTTTTAAAAAAAAATTTTCAGCAAGTCCTGATAGTCGGAACCTTAGTAGTTGTCGGAGTTACTTATAGTTCAATTATTAATAAAAATATAAAATATAAACAGGAAATAGTTATTCAATCAATAAAAATAAAAAAAGAATTCGTTTACAATATGTTGTTGTTGTTGAGGGTTGAGTTAGTGCTATTGCGCACTTTTACTCTTTTGTGGCTGAAGGGCTTTTCCCTGCCCGACACTAAGCTTTAACTATACTAGAATTATTATCGTTTATTTATCTTTTAAGTGATGATGGACCGTAGGTCAGCATATCTTCCTGTGCGACCTGCACACGTTTCGACTTTTGTGAATAATTTTAGGGCTTTGTCCTTGATATGTTTTTTCACTGAGTCGATCCTTAGATCTCTATGCATGTCTGTTGTTCTAATAAAGCAAGGAATTTTAATTAGTCTTCTTAAAGCTAGGTTTTGTGTTATCTGTAATTGCTTTATGGCAGTTTTTGAGGCTTTGCTGTATGTTACACATTCGTAGTAGTGCTGGCTTGATTATTTGAGTATACCATATAATAACTTTCTATTTTTGAGGTTGAAGCTATTATTATTAAACAGCGACTTCGGGAGATGTGGAATTTAAGACCAGCTTACATTTCATATGTTTATACCAATTAAGCCGTTTGTTAAAATTGACCACTAGATATTTTGTGCTTTTGTATCTCCGTATATTTTGTATCTTTTGTATCATTGTATCTCCGTGCCACCGACGTTCATTCTTGGAGGATGCTGCCTTCTCTTTCTTTCTTCTCTTATGAATATAGCCTTATTTTGTCATTGTTACTTTTAATCTTCCATTTCTGGAAGTATTTCACCATGTGGTCTATATTTCTCTGTAAGGTGTTTCTATTAAGTAAAATAGATCTCACGTTAAAATCATATTTAATATTGTTTATTTTATTTAATTTGTGTAAGATCATAAAAACAATGAAGATTAGAGTTATACTGCATTTATAGCAAAGACAGGAAGGGTCTCTTCCGCCCAATAAAAATGAATTCAAAATGTGGGAGTGTATTGTTTAATAATACTTAAAGGATTTTAATTTATTGCATTATAATAATGTTACTTTATTTCTAATTTAATCAATTATCAGTCATTGTCATTAATGTTTAGTATAGTTAATCATCCCATCGCTTTCAACTAATTTGAATAAAGTCTAAATAAGTGGTGTAGGATTAAATAATTATAGTAAACACACTCGTTATTCGTTTAAAATAACTTTAATTAAAAATGTGCATTTTAATTATTTTTATTACCGAATTACCCCAAATCTGCACAAGCGGAATTCAAATTTATGATGCTTTGTTGCACATAACTTCAAATTATGGCCATAAAGCATTTATGGTATATAAAAATGCTGAATTATGAAAGCCTAAGAGCACCGCAAATTTTTCACATACCGGAAATATTTCAGTTATTATCCTAGCAGCCGTCAGCCTCACGCCTTCAAAGCGGATAACTAATAACAACAAAAGCGGCTAAAATGGGGAAACGTGAGGAAAATTTTGGCGGCGCGCAAATGAAAACTCTTTTTGCCTGTTTTCTTTGGAAGGATACTCGCATTCTCGTATTTGTAAGTCCTTATAGATGTACGTGTGTGCATGTATAGGAAAAAAATGCATGCAACTATGTACGAGGCAAATAAGTTATCACTTCAGCGAAGCACTTGCACTTCCGTACAACGAGGGATTTTAGCCACAACGCGTTTTGCGTTTCTTTGTAATAATTTTCTCGCTGCAGTTGTGTAAAGTCGCACAACGAGAAAGTCAAAAAGAAAGTTAATGTGGAAAAAGTGCAGTTTCACTTGCTTTAATGAATAGAAGCAGTGGCGGTGGCTGCATTAAAAACTACTTAAAAAGTCGCAAAACAATTACTTGCCGTCGCCATTGTTGTGGGTTGTCTAAAACTACTGCCAGGGTTGCTGGCAACTTAACAATTTCATGCACTCTCCATTCTACTACTTCTTCTTCTACTTTTTTACTTTACTTTTTTAAGCGGAAAAATCATTAGACAGAGTCAATCTTAGCAAATTGATTTGAACATCAAAGTTTTTAACAAAACAAACGAAATTGCATGGATAATTCTTATGTATGTCCTAAGTACACTGGAGTTGCAACTCAACGCTGGCAAATGTTCGTAACAAACTCCATAGATCCTGACAATGACGAAAATTTGCTTCGGTACATTTTTGCTTCCACCGCGGTTTCCTAAAATTATTCGAATATTTTAGTCATTTTCCATCCCCTTCTCCTTAACAGTAGTAGTTGGCACAGTAGGCAAGATTCTTCCACAATTGTTGTTGGGAAGAATGTTTATTCAGTGCAGAAGACAAAGTAAAACTTTTCTGCATAAAATTTCATACCGAAATCCTTTTTAATGTCTCTGTGCGCTCTCCAGGAAGCGCCGACAATTTTTCGGTTATGCATGTGTGTGTAGGTGTGTATGTGTGCGTTCCACTGAGTTCACATTTATATAAAAACGTTAAGTGGGGAAGGAAATTCGCGTTCATGTTTCCACTTAAGACCGCACGGCAATACGCCTCATCATTGTTTAAATTGTTATTGCATGCTTTTTGTTGCTGGAGCTTCTGTTGACATTCTCGTATATTTTTTTCAGTGTAGCTGATTTGCAGCACTTAAATTTATCCTTTTATTCCTTAAGTAGTAGAAGTAGTAGTAGAAATAGTAGTGGTAGCAGCAGTTACTATTGTTGTTGTTATTGTTGTTATTGTAGTAGTTTAAGTAGGTAAATAAAATTGTTGCAAGTTTTTTATTTGGCATTTGCTAAGTCAGTAGTTTTGTTTGTTGATGCGGAAATAAACAGGAATTGTTTAGTGCATACATCCTTGGCTCTTGCTAAGATTAGTATAAGTGCTTAGTTGTTTAGTTTAGGGAGAGAACATATTGTGTATGATTTAAATGAGGAAGTAACCTACATTTTCTATACACAGTAAATATTAAGCTGTAATAATTTTATAATGTGAAAAGTAAAAACCTGTGTATATGACAGAAATTTTTAAACCAATTGCATAGTTTATTTCCTGATGGGGATTAAATGAATAGCTGAAGGTAAATTGCGCAATTTACCATCATATACTTTCTTTATGATTATTATAAAGACAATTTCCCATCATATATTTTCTTTATGATTATAATAATTGTTTATGAAACGATATAATAATGATGAATTAATAATGTAATTATAATTATAATCATGATTATATGATTATATAATAGATAATAATGAATAATTGACAGCATTTGAAACAACCCAACAATTCACTTAATTAAAAATTAATTTTTAAAGATAAATAGTATTTGAATTTAAGAATTAAAAATAAAAATATAATTAATTAATTCAATTATTCTACAGCAGTTTTATGATTTCGTTCTAATATAAACACAGCAAGTATATTTGTTAATAAAACTTTCACAGCAAAGTAACAAAACTCCACAAAAATGTGCGAACATAAAAGTTAAGTACGGATTTGGGTCAGTTGGTTAAGGTGCGCTGACTCTGAGTTTCAAATTTGGCAGGGCACGAGTTCAATTCCTGTAACTTGCAGTCTCAAAAAATTATTTAAGTATAATTACATGCAAGAATTATATCCTAGACCAGTGAGGATGGGTATTTGGCAATACTCGAAACAGCCAACGACGCTACCCTTTGCAACGCAATCAAGAATAGCAACTATGTTACAATGCAGCGTCTACAATGTAGATGTAAACTACATCTACATAAAGAAATGTTAAATAAAATTTAGATATAATTCTTAGCATGAGCACAGGGCGATGGACCTAGTAGTCCACTTCCTTATTCTTAGTTAACCTTAAAATTCATTTTAATGCATTCTTGGCATTGATGCTTTACAGATGTTGTATATTTTTTTATCATAAGGTGATTCAATTTTTCTGAAGCATTCCTGTCACTGTAACTCATATTCTTGGCTATTACTTCTTTGTGGAGATACTTAGTTATCCAACCAGTTTGCTATGCTTTTCTCTGAGATTTTTTTACTTCCAACTTCTCTTTTAACGTTATGGAAAAGTATATGGCTTGGAGATCGCAATGGGTGTAGTGGTTTGTTACTTTCCACTGCGATATTACAACTTTCATTTAAGTAGACGGAATTTACCTGTGTGCTTTAAGTTCTGACCTTATACATTTTTCAATGTTAGTGGCGTCTAAATGAGTTGTAACATTGATATTACTAATATCATTTTTAGACTAACCTACATTAGATGGCAATTAGTATATTCACCTCTGCAGTAGTTACTTTGTTTTTAAAGTCTAACTTATTGTTATTTGAACGATCTAGTCTAGGTTTCCCAGTAGTTATTATGTCTGCACATTTTGTAAGCTCTAGCAGTTATTTTGTTGTCGTGCCTTGAACAGCATATATACCTAAGTCTTACACTTGTTTTTTAATATTCTGTAGGTTTCTTGCGAATTGTTTGTCTTCTGCTTATTTCTCCTTTAACCTCTTCTGTAATATTCAGGTCATTGTTACTAGCAATACTTGATACTATCGGTTTTGGTTAGAGAAGTCTATTAGGAGTGATCTCAGCATGCCTAACTGAGCACGTGAGAAACCATCTGTTTGGTTCTTTTAATATTATTAACTACATCGTTATCTCGTTTTATTATATTTTCTACCACTTTCGACTACAGAATTATCTCTATAATTAGTGCAGATTATCTTTATAACCTGCTATGAAAACAGGGTCATCTGTACAGCTTTTAGGAATAATAATATATAGTGTTTGCTTATTTTGTAATTCTGTAATTGTTCAACTTCTTAGATGATTTGTTGTACAATGAGACTGAATAATTGTAACTTATATGCAGTTAACGTATTATAAAGGAATTAATGTGAGGGAAAATGATTCTATTTGTGGCTTGACCCACAATGAGACTGAATAATTATGGGCTATATTCAGTTAATACGTAATAAAAAAATGAATGTGAAGGAAAGTTATTCTATTTGGCTTCTGCTTAAGTTTTGAGATGATTTGCTTTCCACTTATATTGAATAATTATGGGTTATATTCTGTTAATGTGTAACAAATGTATCAAGGGACATTATATTATATTATGATTATATTTGACTGAATTTGTTCTTGTTTTTTTTTTTTTTTGAATTATTTGATCAGATGTGACTAGGTGCTGTAGCCGGTATATATTTAAAGACTGGTCTAATAAAAAAATTTTTTTTTTATTACAGTTTCACACTCTTATTTATTTCAATTTTTCTTAAACAATGCTTATTTTTCTTACAGATTTCTTCTTCTTAGAGTGTTATGGATTAAGGATAAAACTATTGTGAATACTTGACTTTTGCTTGGATTAAAGGTAGGACATAATAATAAAATCTTAAAAATAAATTGCTTGCACTCCTGATGTTTAATTTGACCCAAATTCAGTTAATAAAAAAAATTAAATCAATTATTTTAAAGCAAAATTTGAATGTGTTTTAAAATTAAGTCCTATATAAAAGTTTAAGATTTGCTTGCTCTTTCCATAATGTTTCTAACTGCTATCGTCTTTTGCCATTTTGAAAAGATACTAAGCTTAAATAAAAACGAAAAAGTTTATAGAAATTAAAAAAAAAAAAACTAAAATGAAACTTAAACAAATCTGAAATAAACTGAAACGAGAATGAGCAGAAGAAGTGTTTTCTTTAAGGAAGCGTTCAAGCATTTCGAATTGACTTCATAAAGAAAGCAAGTGGGATCCTGCACATTGGCTTTGTAGTTGCAGAAATTTGCTGGCGAAATTATGTGTTTATATATTAGAGTAGTCACTCTCACCAGTCATTGCACATACTCGTATGTAAATAGCCTGATTTGTAAGGATGTGTGTACTTTCTGCAATTGCACAAAAATCTCCAAGTTAAGCATTTTGCCAAATGTGCAAATGTTAGCGCAAAGGAAAAAAATGAGATTCTTCAATTTTAAATTTTGTATCCTTTACGTATTTAAAGTTAAGAGCTTGGCATCGACTTCATTTACATGTGCATATCTGTTTCCATATAAATTTTCTTACAGAAAACAAAAAAAAAAGGATGAAAATAGTGGAAGAAAAGGATCATGTTTGCATTTCATTGCATTCGTTTGGAAAATTCTAAACAAACGAAGCGAATTGAAATATTTTTCTTTCCTTAGATTATTTTTCGGATATGCATTCTATTAAATTTTTTTATTTTCTTTTTTTTTATTTTATTTTATTTTATTTTCCTTTTTGTATATTTTAACATTCATTGATTGTTTAAGTTGATTGCAAATTGGTTACATAAAAGAGGATGGTAAGTGGAGCAGAATTTTTGCATAAGTAAGCGAAAAAAATTCCGTAATATTATATATGAGGATTCAAAATGTGTTAATATACTATTATTCTTAATAAAGTATTTGCAAATTTATTTAATTTAATCCATTCAGTAATTCGCGTCCTATCATTCATCGCACGGATTAAGAAAATATCTATGCGTTGATAATTCAAAGCCTCATCAGGCAACTAAAAATATTCTAATATCTATTTAATATCTATGTAAGATTACTGATTTATGTTATAATCAATAATTTTCAAATATAGACCCACTTCATTCCAAGAAATAATACCAAGTTTTTATATAAAATAGAATAACATTCTTCACTCTTCTTTATAGAGTGGTTAATCGTAATCGTATTTCTTTACTGGGAAATATGCTTGATAAGCCAATAAGCTATTTAAAATATATTTATTATTTAACGATATTTATGTAGCCTGATATATAATAATAATAATAAAAATAAAAACTTATCTATAAGCATTATTTTCTATTCACTTTAGTATTGTTTTTACCAATTAAAAATATTAAAAAAATATTTCATTTCAAGTATTGTTCATCAGATGCTTACTTCCAAGTTATGACTTTCTTTAAAAAAAAAAAAGTGATCTTAGAGATCCAGAACGAATGGTGAGAGTTTTTGATAATTGTAAGAGTTTTTTTGATATAAAGTTTTGTTGTTGTCCTCTCATTTTTATACAAACCCTTCTAACTTTTAAATAGTTTATTTTCATAATGAGGTGCACCACTTTTGACAAAAAAATATTAACATTAAGTAAATCATATTTCAGTCTGTATATTGATTGGAATTATTTTATAATTGATCGCAATTAGTTATCAGAATCGCAAGGTATACAGTATACGACGCGAAAAGTAGGATTTAGCATTTATTATAAATAAAATTGTTTTAAACTGGTACGATTACATACGGTCTGTGGCAGTCGTAAACAAAAATTGCCCATCGTTCTCCTCAACACTTATTTCAACCAACTTCAGAGATTTTGGATATATATTAATAATTTCAGTGCCTTGGAAATTACTACGTATATCACACATAATCGTTTTGAAAGTTATTTTTGCATTTAACAAGGATCACGAAGGATCATTGTCTACTACTATCACTACCTTTCATAGTTTTGTAGTCATCAAAGTTTCTGAAAGTAATAAAAATCTAAAAAGAATTTGCATATACCTCTAAAATAAAACAAAATGCGGTCTTGTATTCTTATTTAGTTGGAGCTTATTGTACGTACCAATATAATCACTATTGCGGATGGATTCGGAGGATATTCTGTGCAACTTATAACTATGAATAAAACCTAAGTACATCTCTACCCTTAAAATCTAAGAGCACACGAAGCGGTGGATTTCTTCGGAAAAACGTGTTGTAAAATCTATGAAGATGGTTTAATCTAAGGGAAAGGATCTGTTATATGGGGTGTTAATGCAATAATTATGTTGGCAGTTTTGACGAAAGTAAAACAAAACATCTAGAGTAGTGGCTCCCAGCCTGTTTTTGATCACAAAGTTTGAGAATAATAAACTGTATGATTATTTTAATATACTTTATGCATATCTAGAATAATAGAGTATAATAGAATATTTACTATATATAGGCTCTAAAATAAGAATGTACTGCAATTACTTGGAAAATTATATTTTCTGTATTTTTTTTTGTAGTTTTTTTCTAATAAGTGCGATCTCAGTGGATAGACTACAATGGTGTATCTCTACCCTTTAAATTTGATTCACGGATCATGTTTTCATTTGATTTGTAAGTATCTTGCATACCAGTCGAAAGCCACGGATCTAGAGTGTTGTATAAATTATCTCAAGTGTTACACATTTCGCTCTAGATTTATCAATTGAAAATGAAAATTGCACTTAAAGTGAATATCGATTGAAAAAGTTGCCCCAGATTTACTAATTGGAAACTGCATTATGTTAGATATCAACGAATTAAAGGTTACCCTGTTGACCAGATGTTGTCAACTCGATGCCTTTTAAGAAAAAAGGCTAACATTGGAAAGCGTTTGGTCAGACTCAATATTGCGTTAATGTAATATTATTTAAAGAATTGAAACAGATATTATTTACATTGTTTTCCTTAACTGATCAGTGTTAATAAATTTTAACAATATTATAAAAAATGTGATCATTACAAGATTAGTGCCGTAGTTACATTTAAAATAATTGTGTTTTCCACAATAGTTCATTTTTTTTAAAGTCCATTTTTAATATTATAAAATTTACATAAGCCTTAATTTTTTGGTTCAGAGTAGCAAAAAAATACCCGCAACTTACGAAACAACACATATGAAGCAGTAACAATGCTCTTAAAATCTAAAGAGTTAGATTTTACTCGCTAAAATTTTTACGTCTTAGGCTTCAGTGCTGCTAAATTTTAAAATCAATCTATTGTGAATGTTCACTGGAAATATGTCATCCGTTACAATCATATGAGCATTTTATTTACTAATTAATTCAATTACATAAATAAATAAATTTATTTAAAAATATATGATGAAATCCTAACGATTGCCCTTCTAATATTCATTTTATTATATTTTATTTAAATAAATTAATTTTCAGAGTTTACAATTTTGATAATTCTTATTATACACAAAACAACAAAAATATAGTAAAAGATATAGTAAAAGGACTCTATAAGTATTAACCAAATAAAATGAGAATAGTTATGCACATATGGTTCCAAACTTAGTAAAAAGTTATTTAGAACTCAAGTGCTATATTTTTATAAAAAAAACTGATTTCATTGATCTCTGTAAACTAGTGACCCAAGTTTTTATTCCGTTCACTGGTAATAAAATTGAGATAATTAAATATTTAAAGCACTTAGAGTTCAAGTTTTAGATGGTTAAAAATCTAGAAAACCATTAAAACTTGTCTGCATATTAAATGCTTAATTTAGACTCATAAGAGAATTGAAATAAAAAAAAAATAATTTTTCTTTTAAACACTAAAAACGTACGAAGTTCTCACGTAAGAAATGAAGGTTTCCTATAGAGACATACAGGCAATCTTTTACTTCTGCATTTCAGCAACATTTTGTTGTAAGTTTTTTAATGTCCATCTCAAAACTGTTGGCAATTCAACAAAACCAATTATTTGATTTTAAAATTCCATTAAAAGATAAATAGCAGCACGGCAAGTACAGTAACAACAACAGCAGCCATCTACCGCAACAGTGGCAACACCGGCAGCATCGGCAGCACTGGCAGCACCGGCATCAGTTCTTATTCCCGAAGCTGTATTTGTCGGCGCCGTTTACTTTTCTTCTCAAACAACGTGGCATTGTACTTTTATATCCGTTAAAAGTCGTCTTCAAGCAATTATAAATGCCCGGGTGATAAGCGGGTGATTCAGGGTTAACCACGTGCAGACATAAATAATCTCAGGTTTTCAACCCAAACAGTTTGAGTCTTTGTCAGTGTAATAAAACAAGTAAAACTTTTTACTTTTTTCTCTTAATTTTTTCTTTTAATTTTTGGCGCACACCTGTACAAATTTTTTATTTCGTAAATCCTTTCTCGTCCTTCGCTTAAGTTTAAATATCTCTGTTGGTTTTGTTGCCTCTGAAGAAAATGCTGACAGCCAATTGAGATATTGTGTTTTTTTTCAACTGGCATAAATCCTTTCGGATATTATCTCCAAGTGAAATCCTTTTTCTTCTTTTTCTGCTATGTTACAAGTTGTTAATAGTTTTTCAGTTTCAAGTGAAAAACTTTGCCATTATTCTACTTTTTATACGACGACATGAAAAAACATTAACAATTTATCCTTGTTCTTTGCTTTGAAGATGAACAAAGGTCGAGAATGCTGTAAGCGTTGGGTGGACAAGTGCTACATAAGCGTCCATTATTTTATTGCTCTTACATAGATGCGAGCACTCAATTTTTCTTTACTCAGTGTACTTGCTGTGGTAGCTTTGGGACAGTTTCGAATGTACGGCAATTAGACCACAAAAAATTGACAAAACGCATTCAGTTTAAATGAAGGAGTGCCACATTTTTTTGAAAATTTTGTTACTTCTATCATTAAAGATTATTTAGTATAAGGAAATTGATACCATTAAGAAATCACTATACACTTCAATCTATTACGAATAAAATGGAAATAGTGAAAAATATGTTGCTTCTACTACGTCAAAAAAGTACCGGAAATCGATCAATGAAATATAAAATTTGCATTAATTATTTAAATGTTTTGCATTTTTTTTAAAGTAGGTTCCATTTCAAATAATACACTTAACCCAAGAAACAGTCCAACTAAACAAACACTTTCTCTAATCGACTTCAGTATTCGCTGCGAATTCTTTTTTTATGAAAATCGATGGTCGGACCTATGTCAGGAGTATATGGTGGCTGTTTAATAAGATCTCAAGAATTTTTGTTGTTTTATAGAGGCTTATTTTTTGTAAATTGACTTAAGTTTATTACTCAATAACTTTCTGTCTTTTAATACTATCTGCACATAGTGGTTAATGTGAATAAACACGAGACGATATAAATTACGGCCATGTACTTGTAAAACAAAACTATTTTATGGTGAACAATAGACAACCAAATAATATTAATATGAATAACGCAAACATATCGTTGTCGATAATTAATGCAAAATATTGGCAAAGTAAATGAGAATTACATTATTTATGAATAATATAATGTGCTCCACTTGTGTGCTGTTATGTGGTGTTTTTAACAAAAAAAAATATATGCATATACCAGAAAATAATGATTTAACGTATATGTTATTTTTAGGATGTGACCGAGTTAACATATTTCCATGACTCTCCCCAAAAAAAAAGTGGTGCTATAATATGCTCAACTTATAATATACACTACTATTTTAGTCTTAAATAATATAATTCTCATTTACTTTGCCAGTATTTGCAATTAAGAAGAAACAAAATTAAATAGTTGTTTGTTTCTTTAATGTTGATTTGTTCCGTTTATATTTTATGATAAGCTTCTTTGACTGATGAACGAAGTGGCATTATATTTATGTTTTTTGTTTTAAATTTAATTAAAATTTTACCAAAATATTACAATTATTAAGAATTATGGTGGTAACTCTTATTGCTGCTATGGAGGTCATAAGTAATATATGGGTTGAATAAATTTACCATATATGATGTGTAGCATGATGATTAATCCTAATTTTGTTATTTTACCTTAATTTTATGGATCTTATATATTCATATCTGGTGGGCCGTTCTTAAGGAAATTTGATCATTCAGTAGTTATTCGTTTCAGTGAAAGTCACGAAAAAATTTTTATATAGAAGTTTATTTAAAAATTTTTCTCGGTACGCCGAAAATAGATCTAATTTCCTTAAATAATATAATTGTTACAACAGTTTTTTGAATAGCAGTGAATTATAGAAATCAAATTGTACTTGTTAATTAATTAAATTTGATGATTGACTACACAGATGTGTGCGGTATTGCCATATACTCAACATTAATGGCATTTGGAAATATTTATTGGTTTAATATGTTCGTATGAAATTGTGGGACTGCAAGTAACAGGCTTGGATTGGTTGCAGTGGCGGGTCATTAGCTAACTGCCATGTATCTCAATTAGCGATTTTTCGCTGTTTTGCTACTACATTCTTCGCAAGAACTATAAGACAGATCAATAAAAACTAAGTCCATCCCATCAGACTTAATATAATTTAATAGGCCTCATAAGCTTTCAAAAAAATATCATCCCTAAAATCTATTTGGATGCTAAAGCTGACATTTACACAGTATTAGGCTTAAAACTGTCAAGCTCTTAAATTAAAAGCAGTGATTAGCGTGTTTATTTATATTATAATAAGACCGATAGTCATTTTTTCTAACCTAATGGCTTTTAAGTTTCAAGCTTGGTACTTGTGATCCAATAATTATGTGTGGAATTAAAAAAGTGGCAGATATTTATGGTGATTAGTCTATATATAATTGTTGTTGATGACAAGTATTAGAATTTAGACTTGGAGCACTGCTGATAAGTATTTAACGATACTCATAATAGTTGTATGGTTAGCCAAATAAGTCAATTAAAAAAATAAAATAAAATTTTGTTGTAGTAATTCACTACTATTCAAAAACCTACTACTATTTTATTAGAAGAATAGTTTTCTTTTGTCATTATTATAATGATATGATATGGAATATGGCTTTGCGATTGTTAGACTTCTCTTTCAATCATTATTGACTTTAAATATTCGATTTAATTCGGTCATTTGTAGTATTTTAAGTACAACCCAAATTTTTCGAAATTTCTTATATTTTCGGTGTGGTCCTGTATGGTTCCAATCTGAATTTGAGTCAAAGTTATATGTAACACAAATTCCCAAAATTATTGGAAATTTCTTATATTATAGGTGTGGTCTTGTATAGTTCCAATCTGAATCTGAGTCGAAGTTATATGCAATAGAAATTTCTTTACTCTCTAAAGACTACTCTCTTTTTTTTTCAAGTTCATAACTAGCATATATTCACTTTAGGAATTGGTAACTTGAAAGATCTAATTTATTTTTATAGAATCTATAGAATTTCTTCTTTAAGACAATGTAATTTACTGATTGTGAAGACACTGTATGCTTTAAAATTTTTTTAACAATATATATAAATTTTCAGATGACAACAAAACGTATTTAAATGTTCTCTATAACTTTTACTAAACAAGGATTAAAATTGTCTGTTTTTTAGTCTGAATATATTTCCTTAATTTATATTCTTGAAAATAAAACAGCTCCTAATTAATTTCTTGCCTATTGTGTGAAAACCTTCTAGCAATTCGTTTGGCTCAATTTCAAAATTAATTTCTCATTTATTTATTTTTTAAATACAACAATTCCCATCCTTTCTCCATTTTATTTAATTAATGCATCCTTTTTAGCAGAGGCACAAACATACTAGCATCCTTTGTTGGTGGTTGGCTTGTGATTTAAAAGCAGTAAATTGAAATTTCATGGCAAACTATTAAAAAACTGTTGAAAATCTCAAAAAATGTGTTTTCCAACGTTGATTCAATTTTGTTAATTTTTTGTTTTACATGATATCGTATAAAGGCATTACACAGCATCCTAGGCAGCTCACAACAACGAGTCCTTGCTGCAAATAACTAAGAAAATTACTGCACAAAGCTGCAGACGGACGAATAAACAAAAACGTAGACATAGACAGACTGACAGAAAGACAAATGCAGCAGCCAACAATAAGGAAGGCAAATTGAAATAAAATTCTAATCCTACTTTAAAGTGCCTAGTAGTCCTGTGTGCTGCTCCTGCTCCTGCTGCTACTGCTACTTCATGCCAGGATGTAAACGGTGTTATGCACGTTTACATGCACTTGTATTAACAATATAATCCTTTGACAGGATATACGCGAAATGTTTGCTTATTTAACAAACAGACAGAAACATTCGGAAATGCAACCGCTAAGCAGACGTTTTTTTTAAAAGTTTTTTATGGGGTTTTTTTTTTGCATTCGCTGTGTTTTTCTTAACCAATTTTTTTATATTCGGTAGTAAAAAACTCAAACTTCCGTTTTATGCCGGAAGTTGGCTGCAATTCAATGGTGCTTATAATAGGAGTACGTATGCTCTAGTGTTTTTCTGTCTGTTTTGTTCTTGGATTGGCAAAAGTTAATGTGATACATTTCTTGTTTATATGTCTTAAGGCAGGATTTCATATTGTTGTACCTCTTTTTTGTTCTATTAGTTTGCGCTATAAATGGTACATAAGAATTAGTTAATAAGATACGTATTAATACAAAGAAATCAGAGTCTAAGAATTATAAGCACTGTGAGAAAGCTCTCTGTAGTTCTTATTGAACTGCAGTAAGTTAAGTATAGTAAATAAGTTATAAATAAGTTAAGTAATAAATAAGCTAAGTGTAGACCAACGAAAAAGTTATTAGAAGTGTTAGTGGTATCAATAGTAGCAGATTCAATTACCTTGAGTCAATCGCAGGAATTGATAGTAACATAAAACAAAATGTACAAACACCTGCTTAAATAAGAACAGAACGTATTATAGTCTTATGTAGTCTTTATAGTTCTATATGTCTAGAACCGTAACCATAACATTCAAGGTACTGATATATTAGACAATGATATTACCGGCACCTTCATAAACTACCATTATCTGTTAATTTTGAATGCAGATTATGTCTCGAAGATGAGGAAATTACTGTGCATATTCTTTGTGATCTTCCAACTTTAATAACGCAGAGAAGACAATTCTTTCATATGGAATTTCTATCATCACAACAGATTAAGATCTCTTCTCTAGATTTAGTTCTGGACTATGTTCACAAAGCTTCAAAGAGCTTTGTGTAATCAATAGTGAAATTGGAACAATAGAACTCTTCTGACCGCAGTACCGGCTATTGAGCGATTTCCCGACAAAACTTCTCATAATAAAAAATACCAGCACTTTCCTATAGAACCGACACATGGGTACTTAGTAAAAAGCAATCTAAACTCTTGTTTGCGAAAAAAATTTTTATGCTTACTTGATACTTTAGATGTTGGAACGGGTGGAGATTCTACAACCATGAACTTTACGTGGCCCATTTGGAAACAGACATAGCTATAAAAGTTTGTTTGGTTCGGTTATTAACTATGAGTAGAGAGGGACTTGCTGCGAAAACCTTTTGTTGCAGTTTTTATCATAATCAGTAGCGAATAGATCACGCTTGCGGTGGACGGATATCGTTTACCAAAATGTTGTAAACCTGAAAGTACCTAATTGGTAGACTACGTTTCACAAGCGGTCATGGTGGAAACACTTCTTCAAAAGGGGAAAAATTCAGGCCACTTTGGTAATGCCGATGATGATGAGCAATTTATATTCAATAATTTTTTCATCTGTTGTAGTGCCGCTGATAATGAGAAAGTCTTGTCGATTGTCGCATTCATATTCAATTGTATTTTCAATTATAATGCCAGAACTTACAATAATGACTGCATAGTCTTCTGTGGGAGGACGTTGGGACAGCGCACTGTCCAACAAGTGGCCCCACTGAGGTGAAGGATTAGTCGAAGTAGACCACGAAACGACTTGGGTCCTTTTTCGTCCTTCGATTCTCGGATGTCGTTATTGAGTTAAAGCTGGTGTAGCTTCCTTTCAGCTAACTATATCTTTTGTTAATGCAAGCAGTTCATTTAGCTTGAGGTTTTCTGCCAAGTCATCACTAACCCAATGGTGTCCCAAGACAGTCTTCCTTCTATTTACCAATGCTGGACATTGGCACAATATATGGACAACTGTCTCCTTTTCTTCTAGACATAGTCTGCAAGTGTCTTCCTCAGCAAGAGTTATCTATTTGAGGTGATACTTGAAGTTGCCATGTCCAGTAATTAGTGAGTGTATGAGGCCATAGATAGACATGAATGACCGAATGATTTTAATTTACAATTATAGTTAGATATAATAAAAAACTTTTCTAGATTTAGTATATACTGTTCAGTGCGGTACATATAACATACTCGTATGTAATCTAAACTAAAAAAATCTTTTGATCACCTATAAGAATAAAATCTAAAACTACTGTTTTTTAGATATAAGGGCTCTGGCATCTCGTACCATTACTGTTGATGGCATATTTATATATCTTTTTGCATCTTGCACTTTTAATCGAATTCATGCATTTTTTAGTTTCTACAGGATTAAATGTTTTTCTTCCTATTTTCGTAGTCATCATTGTTGTAGTTGAATTTGAAGTTTTCCTTGCTTTGCTCTGTTGGCAAAGAGTTCAGCATGTGCCGCTGACATTTCTACAAAAATCTTTATAAGCTCACGTATCCTTTCTTATGATTGTGGTTTGTAAAAAGTTTGTTGAAATTTTAACTTTTTCATTTTTTCGACTCTTTTCTTATATCACAAATCTACAAGTTTTGCAGTTGAAATAAACTTTCCTACCAAATGTGACAATGAGCAGACATAAATATTCCACAAAACATATAAAAACAAAATAATAATATAGAAACATAATAGGGATAATAATAAATTTAGCAGAATAGCTTAAAATGCTTTATCGTAAATAGTTTATAATCGTTTTTATCAAAATAGTTTGAGAAAGAAGATTTTTTTAGGTGCGAATATAAGTTTTATACAGCGAATTAAGAATTAACACGTCTGGTGTGTAATAAAATATAAGGAAGTAAGGTTAGATCCAATGATGGATTCTGAAAGATTTAGATAAAAGGATTATTGTACATATAAGCATAGTAATATTAAATCTAAAAAACACAACAGACATTATGGAATATCCAGCAATTGAACCGTATAAAGGTAACAGGTTAAAACTTTCCAAAATATTCGGTAATATCTGTATACGATATATTTTATGGTGATTTAAATGCAAAGTCATGGTGATCAGTTCGAAGTATATTGCAGCATAAACTGCATCAGAGTATACTGGTTACTAATTGACAAAATTTTTTCTATTATATTCTAAAATAAGATAATACAAACTAACAACATAACAAATTTTAATACACTTAAAATCTTTATAAAATATGCCAAGGCATATTTTTCTCATCTATTTAAAAATATATCCTAACTTTGTTGATAAGGTTCAGCTTAGGAAATATGAATTCAACTATCAAAGTTGATATTTCACCTAAGCTAATTTACTTAGACAATAATCTTAAAGTAGTTTTTGACAACATTTCCGCACAAAAGATAACTAAATACACACCTTCAAGCTTAATTTTAGCAGATAACTGATGAAATTGATATTTTTGTCATAATATATGACCACATAAGTTTAATCGAATGCTATTGTTTATTAGATACAGGAACCAGCAAACAAAGGAATTAAAGGATGAATATCTTTATATTAACAACTTTCAAATAGTCTATATCATTATCATTATGAATAAACTGTCAGTTGTTCGTTAAACAACTCTGTATAGTATGTATCTATATAATAGATAATAAATTGATAAAACCCCATATTGTTGGTTTGCAATCCCTAAATAAAAAAACAACATTTTTGTTTTTCTTATTGATTCTTTAAAAAATCGTACTCAAAACTATGTATATAGATAGGTATAGTTTTAGTTTTTGAAGTTTTTCAGTATCATCAATCAAACACAATGCAAACTATAATTAATGCTTCTTTTTGTATTTCTAATGTTAAGTTCTACAAGGATCTCAATATTCCCTATGTAAAGGATGATATGAGCATCATTGAAGGGGATTGTTTTGATAGGTCTTATAATCACAATAATAGTTTGGACGTTTACCCAACAGGTAACAGTTTATTAAGAGGTTAGATTAGGTTGGAGTAGAGGTCTTTTACCAAAGAAAGCCAACTTGAAGTCAAGTTGCCCGTTATGGTTTCATAGAAATAGCGTTGGTTTGTACATAGACTAATGGACCTATTCTGTGCACTTGACAGATTTGTCAAATTCTTTAATAAAATTTTTGATTTTTATAAAGCAGAAAGCTTTTTGGTATTTTGGACACATCTTAACAAATTTCAAAGCTCAAGTACTTAGTGCTACTCACCACACTATGGTGTAAAGCGTTTTGTATAAAAAACTGTTCGTATTTGTTCGTAACTGTTCGTAAAAAATGCTTGTAAAGAGCACATATTTTAAGTTGCCAAAAGCATTTTTCATGCATTCAAATAACAATAAAAAATATGTTTGTAAAGAGCATATATTTTAGTTAACAATATTTGTCATGCATGCAAAAAATAAAAAATGCTTAAAAAGAGCATATTTTAATAGTTGTCAACAGCATTTATAGTATTGACAATTAACAAGGAAAAGAGCTTTTTATTTATGTCACAGAATACCAAAACCTTCACAGCAGTCAATTTTGACAAGTGTCAATGTTTGACAAGTTTATAAAGTGCACAGAATAGGTCCGTAAAAGAGCAATATACCACTAACGTCGAAGAAGTCAACGACCAGCGCAGAGAAATGCAACGACTCCTCCATTAGGTAAAGGTAAACCAACCGGACAATTCAATGAATTTGGCTTAGTCCCTAATATTATGTTACACGATGACAGCTCGGTAAGAAAATTTTCGCCGAAGATTTTTATTCTAAAAATTACAAATAAAACTCTCGTGTGAAGCCAGTATTAGGGCTATAGTCCGCTCTTACTGTATATTCTAAATAAATTCGAAATATTTATTAATTTTTCAATTTCAATATAAAATGCAATAATCTACAATTGCAGTTTAATTGTCTCACCCTGTATATTACTAAAGTTTACTGCTTTAATACAGTTGACACAATTTTCATACAAAAAAAAAACAATATTTTATTTTATTTTCTATTAAATGATAAATAACGACTGAAAAGTGCATAAATTTTTACCAGAGCTCTTCCCAATAATGTGCAGACAGCGAGAAGATTTTAATTACAACAAAAAGTCAGGGTGGTCATATTTTTATTTCGAATTTCCTTAAACATTTGCTGCATATTTTGTGGCGTATTGTGCATTTCAGTGCTTGTTGTAGTTTTGAATTTATTTATTTATTTTTTTTCTTTCTTTTGGTTCATTCGCATTTTTGATTACACTTTGGTGGTATTTTTATTTATATTTTTTTCCGTTTCTTCCTCCTACTAATTTTTAATATAGTTCCCGGTTTTCCATTAAATGCAAACGCAAATATTCATTGGCATCGAGTTAGGAACTCAGTCATAGTCGAAGCGTACAAATGGTGGGCGTGGTTCGCAGCGCTCGCATTGCATAGGAATTATAACGAAAATACGGATAAGCATTGTTGAAAGGAAAAAAAAAATTACGATGTTGTATGCAACAAATTCAATGCAACATTGCAGCAATCCGTGATTTCATTTTTTACAGATTATTTTTTTATTTATTTATTTATTTAGTTTTTCGGTTTGTTTTTGTATTAGGAATTTGCGATTTATTTGCATAGTTGCAGGAGCACAAGACGAAAGTATACAAGCAGCAGTGGCGGCAGCAGTTATATTTGTGCAACAAATATGAATTGTGGCAACGCAAAATAAAAGCGCTTTACAGTAGCACTGCAGTGCACAGTGCACAGCACCTCACACAGAGTGTTTATAAACAAGTACGTAACACACAATATTGTGGCGTAGCTGGTATCAGACATTAGCGGGTTGGATTTAGGTCAGTTCAGTTGTTCACTTGGTGGCTTGGCGGTTGGGTGCTCAAAGGTTTTTATTAGCATGTTGAAGAGCGTGTTGAAAATTGGAAAGGGCGTACGCTAGTGGCAACTTTGCGGAATTTATTTATTGTATTGTTGCAGTACAAAAGGAAGAAACCATACAAGGACTCTAACGATTTTGTCGCTTTAAAGAGTAGTATAATTGAAAATTCAAATTAAATAAAATATATTTAACGATTTGAATATGAAATGAAATTGTGGAAAATCTATCTATTGAATTTGCACTGTATATCATTTGAGATAAATTTTGCTTTTAAAGTGAGCATTGGTTTTTGTTTTAAGAGAAATAGGACATTTGTTAATAAAACTAAGTTTTTAAGTTTTATTGGAGCAAAAAGGTTCGAAGTACAAGTTTGGGTCAGTTAGATAATTAATATTGAGTCTGGGATTAAAATTTACAGGATACGATGGTTTAACTTTTGGTTTTTGTAGCTTAAAATAAAACTTATAAGTAATTATATATAAAAAATGTCCAAAAAGTTCACTTATTTGGGATATTTAACAATATTTGAATTAGCTGTAAAGTTAGCCAAAAATTCAATTAATTAAAACTAAAATTTATTATTATTAAGAAAACATATTACATAAGTTAACAACTGAGATAAAAGCCTTTTAGGCTTCAACAAACCTGCAATTCGTATGCTTATTGGAGTATTAATGGGGCACTGTGCCATTGCATCTATGCTCCAACGGTGACGAATTCCAACAAGCGAATTATGCAGGAGTTGCCAAGATGAAGAGGAGGTAGAATCTATCAGCCACTTCCTTTGCCTCTGTCCAGGACTTCAGACAAAGCAAGTTCAATGTGTCAGGGATCACTGGCTTTTCCACTGGCTTGGAAGAGATAACGAAAACAAACTTATCGAATCTCCTCAACTTCATCTGGAAAACCAAATGGTTTAACAAGAATTACAAAGGTTAGCAATTCGTCTCTTCCGGCAAAATTTTTGAGGGCATCACAATGGATAATATATGCCTCCGAGTGGAAGTGCTGACAACGGTCAGCATGTGCCTTCCGAACCTAATCTAACCTAACAACTGAGGTATTTTTATTAAATCTTCAGTTTGTTTTTTATATAATATAAGTCATTATATAAAAATATAAATTTAAAAACCCGGCCTATATCCCGGCAAAATTTAAAATACATTATTTAAAAATAATAAAATTTTGTTGTTGCAATTTGGTACTGCTCGAAAAAGACACCCTATTTAAATAATAGAGAGGTAAGAAAGTGAGCAAAGTTGTTGCTCTTCGTCATAATTGACTTTTTAATCAAATTTAGCATAAAGGTTTTCATTTTAAGAAATAACTCTGGGGTTAAACGGTCAGAAAACTGGGCAGATCAGACACGCAGTTTTGCATTTAAAATTTTAAAAATCAGACTTAGGTGTTGTAATGAACCCTTTTTGGTTCGTTTAAAGCTGGGGTTGAACTCAGCCGTCTCCAAGGTCCACACAAGAAATTTATTTAGTGAGACCCCGTCACTTCTGATTGCTCTTAATTACAGATACCTAGGTTCGAATACCAATCGGAATCACAGACACAAAGGAATCACTTGACTGAAATAGACACGATATAATACCAGCACGCGTGACTGTTAAAGCTACGTGAGTGGTATTACAGGTCGCTGATCACACGCCCTTCCCTGTTCACTGTTAAAGCGCCCAGGGGCCGGAGACGTTAGGTGACTATTAAAGCTACCTATCGTTTCCGACACTATGGTATAGACTCACGTGACTATTAAAGCTACGTGAGTTATACCCCGTACAACCGAGATTCAGTTACTGTTGAAGCCCTGAATCTTTCTTACCTGTGTCTCTCACTTGTGTCGTTGTGCTGGATTCCCACCTTGATTTTACACCGATCAGGAGAAGCTAGTTTGTGTTGAACTCTATCAAAGCGGTAGTTATACCTATGAGCCCTCGCTATTATACCTGTTTTGCTTTTATTTTAATAAAACACTTTTTTTTTCAATTTATTCGCTCGTTTAGTTTTTTTATTTTATTCATTAAATTTATTAATATTCATTTTATTATCAAATAAATAGCTAAATATAAATTTAGTTTTATTTTATTTTTTTTTTTTAAATTAAGTACTCTTTACTCTACTTTAAGTCTTTACAATTTATCAAAAAGAGTTTTAAATTTTTTTAAATTTATGTAATAACACATTTACTAATGTAATCCGTTTATCTTACTTGAAAATAATTTTTACATATAAAATTACAATTTATACGTACTCGCAATTTATCAATAAGAGTTTTAAATTTTATATATTAACACATTTACTAGTTTAATCAGTTTGTCTTTCTTAAAACAATCTTTTCGTGCAAAATTTTAATTTATGCGTACTCACAATTTATCAACAAGAGTTTTAAAAATTCAATTTCGATTGTTACAACTCTACTGGTTCAAATAATTTAATTTTTAATTTTTAAATAATTCTTTTGTTTATAGATACGATTTTACACTATTTCTGAGACTATTTAATTGTTTTTGATAATATCACCGCCGTCTTAGTTAAATAAATTTCGCTGCTGCTAACGCCAGGAGTTTTCCTTTTCACGACCGCACATAACCAGACAAGAGACCTTCTTCCAAGTGTACGCAACTTTTATACCGTCAACGATCAACGGTGCCAGCTGTTGGTACGTTAAAGTTCAACGACCGTTGATCGAAGCTCGTGAACTGATCCCTCTGCAATGCACCAGCGAAAGTCTAGCTTTAGGGCGAATTCTACTTTTCCCTCTCATGTGGAAGCTGGAACTTGTTCTTTCTTTAAGCTTCGCCCTAGTTCTACACCTTTTCCACAAAAGCTTTCTTCGTTTGACAGCTCGTGTTGTTTTGTTTTGATTTTGTTCTATTTTTTTTTTTACAACGTGTTGTGCCGGTGAACGTGTGTATTTAATTCTATTAATTAGAAAATTATTTTAAAATTATTTTATTTTCCAATAAAATTCCAGCAAAATAGAACACCCAACGATAGCTCAAGATATGTGTCTTATGTTATGGTTTTATTCAAAAATTGTTCACGCACTAACCAAGGATTTCCATACAATTTTAAGATTTGTCAAATTCAAAGTCACGTTGTTGGTGGCAGAGGATTGGGGTGAGTTGGTTTAACTTAATGTTTTTGTAAGTATTTAACAATTTTTTTATTACAGGAACCTTCGAGTGAGTGTTACTTGTTGTGTGTTAGGTGGTCGTGTTGTGTTTAGTAGACAGCTATACCCACGACGTTGTAACGATCAAATTTTTGGTTGACAAAATTTTGGCCGTTACACTCCCTCCTTTCTTTCGAGAAACGTGATTTGCCCTGAACCATTACCTGCCAGCGTGATTTCTGTGACGTTGCTTTGGACTCTTATATATTTTATAGAAGTCGTATTGCTCTTTGATGTGGTGATCGTCTTGTTGAAATACACTTCGATGTTTCACTTGTTGCTGTCGACTTTGAATACTAGGTGGATTTTTCGATGCGTGATACTCGTAACATACTCCTACTTGTTTTAGAAGGCGGATTGTTTTTTCCTTTTGCTGTGGTAGTTGTGTTAATGGTAATGATTGGGTAAGACTTAGTATTTCATCATATATTTGACCTTTTGTCGAATTTGTTTTGATAATGTTATCCTTTTGCTTCCATGGTATTAGCGAAGTCTTTGACGGTGGTTGTTCTTGCGAGATGTTAAACACTTCTTGTACTGCGTGCTCTGGGGTATCTAGTAGCTGTTTTCCATCTGGACCTGGCGTTACACTGATAGGGCTTGCACTTCGGTGTCGTTGTACTTCTTCCATGCTACTAGGTCTTGAATCTTGCTGTTGTGGCACGTGCTCATGTATATCTTGCTGTTGACCAAATTCTGCTGGCATTTCGTTGAATTTAAGATTTGGTTGTCGTGGTATTTCTGGTATTTGCTTTTTGATATGTTTTAGATCTTGATGCTGTGCTGCTTGTTCTTGTGTAGCTTGACGTTGTTTTACATCAGGTGCTACCATGATGGGACTTGGATCTCGGTGTCGTTGTGCCTTTTGTACACTATTAGGTCTCGGATCTTGTTGCTGTGTTACTTGCTTCATTTGAACTTGTAATATTTCCTGTTTTTGTATGACTCGTGGTTGACAATACTCTGCTGACATTTCTTTGACTTTAGGACTTTGTTCTTGTTGTACTTCTGGTATTTGCACTTTGATAGGTCTCGAATGATGCTCTTGTTGCATTTGTTTCAATTGAACTTGCAATGTTTCTTGCTTTCGTATTACTCGCTGGTTATTAAACTCTGTTGACATTTCTTTGACTTTAGGACTTTGTTCTTGTTGTATTTCTGGTATTTGCAGCCTGATTGAACTCGGATCTTGCTCTTGTTGCATTTGTTTCAATTGGACTTGTAATGGTTCTTGCTCTTGTGGAACTCGCTGTTGCTTAATTATTTTTGGATTTTCTGGGATTAGTTTGCGATCTTGCGGTGATACATGATGTTGTTCCGCGTCATTT
>NC_051846.1:66957739-66966219 GCF_002237135.1 Teleopsis dalmanni | reverse complement strand
TAAAAATATAATTAATTAATTAATTCAATTATTCTACAGCTGGTTTATGATTTCATTCTAATATAAACACAGCAAGTAAAATTGTTAATAAAAACTTTCATAGCAAAAGTAACAAAACTCCAGAAAAATATGCGAATATAAGAAGTCAAGTACGGCTTTGGATCAGTTGGTTAAGGCGCACTGACTCTGAGCTCCAAATTTGGCAGGACACGAGTTCGACTCGTGGTACTTGTAGTAGCAAAAAATTATTTACGAATAAATAAATACAAAAATTATTTTCAAGAACGCTGATGTTGGGTATTTTGGCAATACTCGAAACAGCTGTATGGTCAGTCAAAAATTTAATTACTTAAAATAATATAAAAAAATAAAATTTTTGTTGTTATAGTTCACTACTGTTCGAAAAACGTCTTTATAATATTATTATTAAATAATATTCGCCAACCATTCGAAATAAGAATTTTCAAAATTGATAGTAACTGCTACATAGGTATAAGTATTTTAGAGTTTAGTACATTAATGTAAAGCTTGAACTTATAAGGGTAATCTAAATAAATTGCAATTATCTCAAAAAACTTCATTTATATTTAAATTAAAATTTAATTGAACCAAAAGAAACAAAATACTTCTTCAAATTTATTACAAATTATCTATGGCTGCCTTTGGGGCGAATTATAAGTTCTTTGTTGATAAACGAGTCGTTTGTGGAAGGAATGTGAATCTGTAAAATCTTCGTCCATTCACGAAGAAGAACTGTGTTGAACACGTATACTCTAATAGTACCAGCATTGGTCTACAAAATTCTTCAGTGCCGAAAGACGAGGTCGAAATAAGATCTAGAACTCGTCGTCATTTGACGGTGCCAAATTTTATTAAAACGTCGTCTTTTTCTAAATTTTAGAGGTGTTTAAGCTCCTGTGACTATTAGAATATCTAAATTTCTTTTAACTATTCTATTTAATTAAATTGGATTTGTACAATTAAAACAGCGGATTCGCTTTAAGTTTATTTCACTTTAAGTTTAAATTCAACAAAACAAAGTTCCTATTGTTACATAAAATTTAATTGATTAATTTATCTTTTTTTTCGCCTATATCCATCCGAATCCCACCTCGAAGTTCGTTGCTGTGCGAGCGAGGAGAAAATTTTATATCAACTTATGGGTTAGTGTCCATCGTTGTCATCTGGGATTCAAAATCTTCGGGATACTTTCTCTTACTGTCCTGACAGAGCTGGCATCTCGCAAAATGATTGATTTAGCTAAGTTTATAGAATTTGTTTCCAATACCGGTACATCCAAGTTAATCTCGTTCAAACTCTGTTAACCCCCTCTCTCTTTTTCTCTCTCTTCATTTCTATTAGGAACCCTATGAATAAGAATGACAGATAACATTTCTTTTAATGTCAATTGAATTTGAATTTAAATAGGGAAATACAGATGTTATGAAATACACAGAAAGGACGAATATGCATAGTTGACGAATGCTTAATGTTCGGGCAACGCATTCTTAATGAAATTCATCGAGGTCATTAAAGGCACAGGTCGTACAAAGATCAACTATCAGATCAGCTATCGTCAATGAAAAGTGCTTAGCATTTCGACTCTACCAAACACCATCTATGAATGTTCAATAATCAAACAAAGAATTCGATAAATTTCATGCCCCTTAACCTGAGAGGCGCAATAAGGCAGTTGTTCCGTATAACCGACCACTGCGTATCAGAAATCCTATTGATCGATTTCGACTCTATTAAATCACCGCCATTTTAGATTCAATCTCAAAAGGGAAGGTGTTGGCAACCCTATAAATAAGAATCACACGTGACATTTCTTATGTCAACCGAATTTGAATTTTAAAAGAGAAATAAAAATATTGTGAAATACACACTACGCCAATAACCGAGTAAGTTTGCTTAATTACAAACCAGCAGATTCCTTAATCTCTAATTGTATTATCAGCAGATTGTATAAAACTCTGTAGGTATTGGCTCTGTCATAGAATGGTCTAAAAGTTTTATGCAGTAAAGGTAACCGATAGGTATAGAGATTTTATCGTGCCTGAAACATCAATTCTTCAGCATCATGATAATAATAACATTATACGGTACACTAACCTTCTAACTTTCTTTGAAACATTTCTACCTTTCGCTCACTTTCATTATTATGTCTGTGAAACAAATTAGAGTTATTTTATAATAAAAGTATATTTTTACTAGTTTATGTTTATGTTATTTTAAAACTCTATTGCTCTGGTTAACTATAAAGATTAGCCTATATTTTATGATTAATTACTTAATTTAAGTAATTTGATATTATCTAGTTGCTATATATATACATATATATGATTAACATTACTAATAAAAAAAATATGTATACATTATATTTTTCTGCTAGTAATGTTACCATTATATATACGTATATTTATATACATATGTACATACATATATTATTTTTTTATCAGTAATGTTGTACTACATGCTTTAAAGGGTTATGGAGGTGTGTTACACACAATATTTGATATATTTATTTCATTATATTTAAATAATATATACTGCATATTATAAATTCCTATAAAAATGTTTATTTATATGACTTAAGACCTTTTTTATAATTGCTGCATTTTTAAAGTTATTTTACTGCGCAATATGCAGTAATATATGCAATCCTATTATGTTTTAAGTAACTACTCTCCTTTCAATATATAATAAGTTCAATGACTCCATTGCAACTCAATCAATTGAAAATTAACCCCTTAATTAATTGGAAAATTAAAAATATTAACGAAATATTTAACATTATCCTTGCAGCATCCGCTAAGTAAGAGCATGCGCCCTATCGAAATTGGTAGTGGATACTTGTTGCCAACACACTTACAAATAGTTAACAGCAACTGCCAACAACGTTAGCCACTAACAGTGGCAAGAGAGTGGCAAGAGAGCAGTGTAAATAAAATAACATTACAGTAACAGAGCTTACACATGAAACGGAAGTGCACAGGTTGGAGTTGCCAATATAAATCAAAACAAATTAAATCCTATAAGAATAATAAAGTAAATAAAATGGAAACTTCATTCGCACGGCACAATATAGAAAAACGTCGTCTAATAGATTTGGTGCATTTGAATCCAATATTGTGGGATTGTCGGCTGCCGCACTATAAACGGTCCGATAAGAAGAAGGCTATTAAATGGAATGAACTTGGACGTGTTTTTAATGTCAGTGGCGAAAGAGTGCAACGCACTTTCACATCATTGCGTGAAATCTTTCGGCGAGAATTAAACCATGAAAAATTGCTCGGGAGTCATTTCAAATCAAAGTGGGAATATTACGATGCAATGACATTTCTGAAGGAAGTTATACGTGAACGGAAGTGAGTATTAGAAAAATAGATATTTATATTGAAATTGTAATTTATTGAACTTACTATGTTATAGATCCCGTGAGCGTCCACGACAAGCAGACCTACAACAACACAGTAACAATAGCAGTGCTATAGATGAGTATCAATATTTTGCACCGAACGACCCAAATAATCCAAATAATCAACATCAGCCAAAGCAAACACAAAAAATGCAACAGACAAATACACAAAAGGAAAATGTCAATACGAATGAAACAAATATACAACTATCAACAAATACAAGTCAACCCGATGTTGTACTCGGTGTAAACAACAACAAATATACAAAACGTACATCAAATGGTGGACCACCATCTCCACATACTATATCCACAATACCCTCCTGTTCTTCATCACCATCAATTTATATAAAAGAAGAAGATGATGACGAGGAAAATAATCTAATTATACAAACCCCACCACACCCGCATAATTCTAATAAAAATTCAACTCCCATTGAAAATGCAAATAATTTAACTAATCAAGAATTTCATAATCAAAATTTTAGTATGAAATCCAAACAAAATAAAATTCAACAGCAAACAATGTCGAACAATTTGATCAATGATATTGATATCGATGATGACGATCTTGTTGATGACGATGTGGAAATGATTGATGATCACCTATCCAGTGCTAGCACGTTGCAGGTTCTTAAGCATCAGCCAACAGCACGTGAAATACTCTACACAAAATTCGGTGAATTCTTATCTGCCAGACTGAATACTCTGAACGAGACTGCTGCAAATGATTTAATCAACAAGATACTTCTATTAATCGCAGAAAAATAAAATTATCCAAGTAATATTTCCTTTAGTCCAAATTTTCGTTTTAGTTATTAAGTCAACAAAACTCTTTAGACTTTCAAGCAGTGATATTCGAATTTTTTATCTTTTAGAGTTCAAAACTATACTCAGATCAAAGAAAAGTAATTATTACATTTAGATGTGTCTTTTTGTATTTAGTAAGCATATAATTCTAAGTTCAATATAAATTTATATATACAAAAATTTATATTATAAAACATATAGAAAATTAAATTTATAAACTTTATGTAGTAAAATTTAAAGTATTTCTTAGAAGCAGACCGAATTTTATTAATTACCATATAAGAGAAAGAGTTTTTAAAATTAGAATATTAAGTATACTCTCAGCTTTGTAATAATGTTTAGATAATTTTATAATTTTTCATATTTTTATTTATTTTATAAAATAAACTTTATAATTAATTATTTCTTTTAATTAGAAATCAACTATTTTCCTATTTAAAATAAAAATAAATACATTTCAAAATTTAATTTGAGTATTATATTAAGCAAGATTTATTTCTTTAGCTTGATTGAATAGTTGTATATATATAGTATATAGTATAGTGAAGTTAAAGGTATACATAAATAATCAAGAAAGTGAAATCCTGTTGTTCAATACATAAGGTAACTTTAGTCAATCGATATCGATAGACACAAAACACAAACGTTATTCTACCTTTAAAATACCGTTTGTTATGTGAAACTGCACTTAAGTCCAAGATCCAAGTATTAAAATTTAAAGTAATAATTGAATAATTCTGTACACTTTCTAGCATTTTTTCCACTTCAAGAGTTTGTCAGGTCTGCTTAATCTATTTTGTCAGAAAAATGCTGTATAATTTTTTTAAATTTAATTTTGCATTACTTCAATACCTTAGGTATATTTTTTTAATAACTTTATGTCCAATAAGCATATATCTTTAAACTCTGCAGTCCTTGGAGTTATAAGCTTCTTAAAACTCCCAACGGTACTCCAAAGACATAGAAGTACTATAAAAAGAATCTTTAAAAAATTAAATTTATTGATTATATATATTACTTTAATATCTTACATGAATTTCATAGTTTTTCTTCTCCATTAAGTTCTTGTGGTAGCAATTCATTAAGTAAAAAATATCTGTTTTATATTCTAAATGTTCTTGATTTTTTATAACTTACTTCCTAGGTCTTGAAATAAGTCAATTACATTTAAAAAAATTGTAGTTTACCCATCGCTGCTTTATGTTTCAGAGCAAAAATTAAATATAAAAGATAATTCACGACATGTTCATTAAAATTTGATATAGGAGATTTGGATTGGCTTTCGTATACGGGTATACGTGATTCGGCTGAAAAAGGCAATATTCCAGCAGTTATATTGTGTAGTTCCACTTCCTTAAGGAGCTGCGATGCAACATATTTTGGGGTTGTATCTGTATCTGTATTCATCTTATTATAACTTATAACAACTTATAATAAGAAATTTTTTTTAGGAATAAAACTATTCAAAAGAAATTAGTCTATTGAATCATTATCATATATATAATCATATATTACAGAAATTGCTCTGTTTACTTTGATTATGTAGATATGATATATAAATGTACGAGAGTTGTAATTCCAGTTTTAACGTAGTCAGTCTGTGTCATTTCACTAATGCAGTAAAGTTTTTGCTTCTCGATAACTTTTGGAATAAAATGGTATCTTAATAACAGTTGTGATAGATGCATAAACTTTTTTGGATTACGTGTGTATATTTCTGAGAAACTGAGAACGCGACTAATACGAAAGACCTTCACTTGCTATTTCTACAAATATTGTTTATCAGCAATATTGTTTATCATTATTCTTCGAGCTTCCATCACAAGACCATGGGTTTTATATATTATATTCAAAGTCGCTACCACATTTAGGTTAGAATCACTTACAAATATTGGCGGGGATTTGACTTCAACGAAAATCGTTTAATTACGTTTAAATACACCATAAAATGTAGCAGTTTTTATATTGCTCTTTCATTTAATATTTTTACATCAGTAATAATTTGTACTTTTACTCAGTGATTTCTTATCACCAGATAACGGATTTTATCCATCGTAGCTCAAGTGGCTTCTCTATGGATAAGGACCATTCAATATTCGTGATGTGTATACGACCTCAACAAAATTTTATGAATTACGTTTAAATAAATAATATATAATGAATATATAATAAATTAATATGTAATGAAGCTAAGTTTCCATATTGCTTGTATATTTAATATTTTTACAATATCAGCAATTTTGCGCACTTTAAATTGGTGCGCTTCCACCATGATTTTATCCATCTGGAGCCGTTTCCACTTTTTGGTTAATATCTGGTCTTCGTCTTCTATCTTTTCATGCAAAAACAGACTAATGGATCTTCACCAACTTAGTCAACCAACCACAACAAAACTCTGTAAAGTACTTTTAAAAGATGTCATATAATAAAGCAAAAGTTCCATATTGCTACAAGGGTCTTCTTTCTTTTAGAAATATAGTTATTCCTCTCATCAATAGTGAACATTTAACATTTTATGCAGATAGAATAAGTTGATACTAATAAAAGTGTTATATATTCTTGGCTTAGAGTAAGCAGCTGTTTAGAGTTAGTTGAACTTGCAAACGATAATAATTGAAAAAAAAGGTGATTGTTAAAGAAAGGACCTGTATATAATCGAAAAATTATGGAGTTCTTTTATTTGAAAGAAGAGGGAATTAAAATCATAAAAACTTCATTTCAGATTTCAAAATATAAACAAAAAAATTTACTAAAATTACTGATTCGCACTAAAAATTAAGGGGAAGTGGGTTTAACACCTTTTTAATTTATGTCGATGATACGTACTAATCTGTATTGACAGAAAATAAAAGTAGTGATTAATAAATATATTAAAATAATCAACCTAATAGAAAACTTCCCAAATAAAAAAATACTTTCGAGTTAGTTTAATTTTTGTATTACAAAAAAAAAAAAAAAAATAATTTAGTTAATTTAATTATTTAAACTAAAATTTTATTTAAATAAACTCGAAATTTTTTTCACTGTTTTTTTCCTCACACAAAAATGTTTGCAAATCCGTTTTAAGTACTTAAAATTTTCGTTTGTTTTTATTTTCGTACGCCTAAAAGTTGATAATCAAAATTGCTGCCAAGAAAGAAATATGGGCGATGCATTTAACTTTGTTACATTTTACAACGAAATCCATTTAACACATCCGATTTGGTACGTAAAAATGTTGAAGCATAAAGTTGGTTTGGGCGCCCTTAAATATGTTTTAAATCTTTTCTCTAGTTTTTTTTTGTGTAAGCCAAATGTTGTTCCTCCATATCGAGTGCGTGATATGTAACTTTTTGACTTCCGTTTAGAGACGTAGACCAGCGGATTTTCTGGCTGGCAGGCTGGGGTTTATTTGTTTGCGGAAAAGGCATGGAAAACTTGCAAAATAAAAGTAGTTGAATTTTACTTATTGTTTACATAGGAGAGTATGTGATTGTAAGTTTGTGGATATATGAAATTCATATATGGAAATGTATGGAAATATGAAAATCGTGTTCTCCAACGTTTGTGGGCGAGTAAAAAATCATTTCTATAACATATTTTTTTTTGTTTTTGCATTTAAACTATAAAATTTTTAAAATAATATTACATATATTAGAGTTTTTTTTGTTGAGTTTCTCAAGTGGTCTGAACAAAGTTTGAAGGGTGGTTTGTACGTATATGGCAACTGTGAAATTTATTAAATAAAGAAGGATTATTAGATTGTACATAACTTTATAAAAATATAAAGTAGCTTTTACGATAAATTTAAAATTGCATGAAAATAATAAATGTTTTAAAAACTTTTCAATACTTTATAGACCTTATTGCCAAAATTATTGAATAGTCTAATAACTTATAGTATTTATAATTACAGTATTTTAATAATAATATAATAATTAAAAATATTATATTTATTTATTATTAATATTTATAATATCTTTTAGTATTTTACTTATATATAATATAAATAATATTTGTATACTATTAATATCATTAACATATTATTTATATTACATATAATAATAATATAGTCATATATATAATATACAAGTGTACAAAATATATACTTATTTTAATATAATACAGTAAGACCCTGCTTAACGCCTGGGACACGTTCCATCAAAGTAGAGCGTAATGCGAAACAGCGCAAAACGAGGCAATGTTAACATGTAAATATTGGGGTTAGGGAAAGATTGATAGAAAATTGTTTAGGTATTAAATTTAATAA
>NC_051846.1:66954773-66957639 GCF_002237135.1 Teleopsis dalmanni | reverse complement strand
ATAACAAAGTATAGTAATTTTAACGCTTATAAAAAGGTTCGGTGAATTTTTATTTAATTTATAATACATAGCCCTGTGATTTTTGTAATAAACTTTAACTGGGTCATAAGTTAGCTACAGCTAAATTGATTTAGTCTAAAATCAATTTAAAATCAATTTATTTTACATTTCCTGATAGGACTGAAATCGAGTAGCAATATAACTATAACTTAAACTAAATAATTGAAACTAAATTTATGTGCATATTATTCATAGAGGATTTTGAACTTGCTAAATACTTGCTAAATTTTATACATATCAGTTTTAATTTGTGTATGTAGTAGAATTTCACAAATTAGAATTATCCAAAGTCTTGTTGGAAAAATAGTTAGAAATTTCTTTTGTCTAAATGTGATAATAAGTTCACAAATTAAAATTTTATTTCTATTACAGAAGTGATCACCTTCTGAATAATATTCAACATTCAAAAATATTTGGACAAATTACTAAATGAATGCTAAACAATGTCTAGTCCAAGTAGTTAAATACAGAATGTGAATTATTCGTAGCTTTTAAACACGGATATGAATATGAACTCCGTAGCAATCGTAGACTATCAGATAATCATATCGAAACTGTTTTTGAAGTTAAATAATAATATTCTATTTAGTTGCAATTAAAACTTACTTGTTTTATATAGTTCACACAGATATATCTCAAGCCTCATGCGCAATCTTTAAGGTCTTTTTAAGGTTTTCGTAACAATGTTATAGAAACTAACTTAACCAATAGACAGCATTTTTGCCGAAAATTGATCCATTGTGCCACTGCTCACGCAATGCATAGCTAAAATGTCATTCCCTACTTTATAACACATGTCACAAATGTCGATTGTCTTCCATGAAGATCTAAGGAGTTTGTTAAATGAAAGCTACACAACCCGAATACTATAGTGATAAAAGAGTACTATATAAAAGACGAACTGCATTTAATGGGATGAAATAAATATTTTTTTTTTTTTTTTTTTTTTTTTTTTTTTGTAGGTGGAAAGCATCGAAAGCCACAGTGTGAGACTTGAGCCCACTAAAACCACCTCTTAGGAATGAATGAAGAAGATTTCCACAGCAATGTGGAAACTTCATTCCAGTAATCATGGGAAAGAGGAATGAGAAAATAGACTTAATACCTAGTGAACTAGATTCATCTAAGTCAGAAAGCAAGGGCATGAACTAAGTAGGATGGATGATATAGAAGGGGAAGGGGTTACGGCTAACTAGCGGGGATGGAATCAACAATATACTTTGTGACTGGGGTCACGAAAGCCGCGGTTATATAAGGGGATAGTGGAGAGGTTACGGTCCACTTCGTCGAAGTAGTGAGTCAGGTATTGGGGGGGTTTATAGCGCAAAGCTAGAACAAAGTCTTCTGAGAGAGTGGAAGGAATGGAAACGTCGGGGGGAAGGTCATGGAGCCGGGTGAGATACCTACGGGCGAGTGACAGAAGATACTCATCAACACGAGTGATCTTGGCATTGTTATAGAGAGTTGTTATGGAAAAGTGTTTGCCATTAGGTTTGCGCTTATAATTAGTGCAATCGCGAAGAAGTTTCCGCTCAAACAAGCGGATTCTTTCCATCTGAGCGGAAGTGATGGCTGACCAAATAGGAAAAGCGTAAGTGAGGAGAGGACGAATAAGCTGCTTATAGCAGAGCAGCTTAACTTTGCAGTTAAGCTGGTTATGTCTTCGAAGTGCAGTTTTAAGTTGAGTATGCCTGAACCGGGCGTTACGGATGGCATAGTCAATATGTGGTGTGAAGTTATGTTTGGAAGAGAAAACAATGCCAAGATATTTCAGCTTGGGAACAAGCTGAATTGGAGAGTTATTAAGCCTGAGCTTAATATTAGAGGTGCTAAAACCTCTGGGACGATCACGCTGCTGGCCAGTAAAGGCAATGGCAGAGATCTTGGAAGGATTGAGTTTAATCTTCCACCTGGTATAGTAGTCAAAAAGAGATTTAAGGTGGGCATTAAGCTCATTGGAGACGCGGAAAGGATTAGACGAGCGCATGAAGACAAGGCAGTCGTCTGCGAAGCAGATTTACTTAATAGGGGTCCGCGGGAGTGGAATATCTGCTATAAACAGGTTGAAAAGGAGGGGTCCAAGAACCGAGCCCTGAGGGACGCCAGCATCGATGGGGAAATCACGTGACAGAGAGGAACCGACTCGAACCTGAAAGGTTCTGTTAGAAAGAAATTTGTGGACAACACTGCAGAGCGTAGGAGAGAAGCCGAACTGGTGAAGCTTAAGGATTAAGCCTTCAAACCAGACAGTATCAAAGGCTTTTTCAATGTCAAGACTTAGTGCCACAGTGGGCTGCTTATTAAAAAAGCCTACGCATATCTCATTTTGGAGATGATGCAGGGCATGGATGGTAGAGATTTGGCTCCTAAAGCCGAACTGAAAAGGGGGAATAATGTTATTCCCAGAAGAGAAGGATTTCAGCTTGCTGGCTATGAAGGTTTCATAGAGCTTACTGACAGAGTTGAGAAGAGAAATAGGACGATAGCTGAAGGGGTCAGCTTTGGGTTTGCCAATTTTGGCAACGGGACAAACTATGGCCTTCCTCCATGGCTGGGGGAAGGAACCAGTGTTGTACGCATGGTTGAAGAGCATGGCGCACTTTTTAAAAAAGAGTGGTGAGAAACGCCTCATGGCGTAGAAAGACACACAGTCAGTGCCAGATGACTTTTTAGGGGCTTTAAGCCGAAGCATGTCAATAAGATCAAAAGGGGTGAGAAACCCTTGAGTGTCTTCAACATTGATGCAGTGAGCGGGAAACTGCGGGGAGAAAGTAACAATGCTTTCATTGAAAGCATCAAAAAGCCC
>NC_051846.1:66947618-66954673 GCF_002237135.1 Teleopsis dalmanni | reverse complement strand
TTTTGTGCTTAGGAAATATTTTGAATGCTCGTACTCCTTGTCTATTTAACAGGACTCTAGATTTTAGTAGTTTTAGCTGAAGAACGTTTTCCATATTAGTTACCGGGATCCAATTATTAATAATCAATAACGTGTCTTTCTGTAGACTAAACCTCATGGCTAGAAATTTGAATTCCCATACTAGTAGTTGAGAATTGCGCATATAGAAAACTGTCATTAGACCGGTTCTTACCTACGGCTGCGAAACATGGGTCCTTAAATCGAGCGACAAACAACTGCTCCTCAGATTTGAAAGAAAAATACTCAGGAAAATATTTGGCACGGTGTGCATAGAAGACGGCACATATCGTATACGGTATAACGACGAATTGAATGTCTTGAACGAAGGCCGAGCTATAACACGATACATAAAAGCCCAAAGATTGAGCTAGTATGGACACATCCTACGAATGAGTAACGAAAGAATGATTAAGAAAATTTTCGAGACAAAACCAGAGGGGAGTAGAAAAAGAAGACGACCGCGACGATGATGGCTACAAGATGTAGAAGATGACATACGAACGATAAGAATAACACAACACAGAAAGAAAACGAAATGCAGAGAAGAATGGAGGCGTATTGTAGAGGCGGCAATGGTCAATACTGGAATGTGATGCCAAAATGATGATGATGATACTAGTGGTTTCACTGTGATCTGTTCTGATCAATGTGATTTGTTCACCTCTACTTCATTATAGGTAAAAGATCATAGGCCCAGTATTAAAAGTTGTTACTGAGGGAAAGTTCGTAACGTACTAAAAACAGTTATTTTCTTTTCGTTATAAAACCTACTGCTGTAAAACTAATATAAGTTAATATGACATAACTAATTTCAGTGTTCAAATCAACGTATATCCTTTAAATTCAAAAACATACTTGAAACTGTTTATTGCTACTAAGATATGGAACAGTTTTAATACCAAAGTTTTCATATACTCCAAAGCCGATCTGCGTATAGTATACATAGTTCACAGATTACTTGTAATCCTTGAGAAATAGATTACCGATACTATGTAATTCTTTCTATTAAATTCTTACTTATAGTAATGTTAATATTTTGATGATTACAAAATAATAATTAGTATCGAATTTTCTCATGAACCGCTGAATCGATTTGCATGAAAACTCATCCTACGTAAGGTAGGAGTACTTTGTTTTGATTAGATAAAAAAAAACTAAAATTAAAATTTCTTAGAAGTTGGTTCATAGAATAACTCTAAAAGTTGCTTTCAACAATATATGTATATATAAATAATTTTGGTTAGGATGTTCTCGTATAAAGTGACGTTAAGTCGGAAGCGGGCCAGTTGCGCAAAAATTAATTAACATTTTTTAATACCGATGAAATAATTACACTATCCAATTAAATTCCCAATATCATTAGATATTCTAGGGCTCGATTGCATAAATTGTCAAATAAAGTTGAATCGTCAGTTTAGTTTACTAAACTGTGCATTAGAACTAGCTTAGTATTGAGAACTATTGCCATATATTACTGAAGCAACAATTCTGAATGGAGTGTCGTAGGGAAATGCTGTTTTGATACCACGCATTCCCTTGATTTGTCTAGACTGTTAACCAATTTAATTGAGGTGTATTGTTGAGTGCCAGAATTTGAGTGCCAAAATTTTATAAATTCTCAATGAAATCGTTTGTTTTTTGTGAGACACAGCAATGTATACTGGATAGGACTAATAAGATTTAGAGAGGTATGAAGAAATTTGAAAACATTTGTATATATTGTAAATCTGTAATTTCAAAAATTTAACTTTTAAAATATGAATTTCCCATGAAATTTGTTTAATCGGTAAAGAGTAAATCCATTTCAATAGCAGTAGCTAGTGATGGAAATGTATTTCTATGGACATTAGCAACTTGTTACGGCGACCAACGTTCCATTGTTCACTTTTCATGTAAGATTTTAAACAGTTTTTATTTTTTAAGATTGATGACGTTTTGCAGCACAGTAATACGTCACTTATACGTCAAGAGACGTGCATTGAGTTTGGCGCCGTGCATTTACGTACTTAAAATTGGTGTGGGATTGGTGACGGTGGTGGCCACTAGTACCGAAACGTGTCAGTGTTTCCGCACAAGTTGCTGTCAATTTAAAATGAAATGTTTACAAGTACAAAGGAAACATACTTGTTACGTTTAAGGGCATTAAAAATGCATTTTTAAACATTTTAAATAAGATGAAATTATTGATCTAACAAAAAAAAATAATTTTAAATTGAATTTAAGTTTTTTTCTGTTTTTTCTTTTATTTATAAAAAATGTAACATGTTTGACAAGCAACCATGTAACATGAGACGAATTGAAAACGTCTGTTGAAGCATGAATTTCATCAAAACATTTGTTATAATATTTAAAAAAAACAACAACAACAAATACAGTAGTATATTTCACAGTTAATACGCTTAAATGCTTTTAAAAAGATTATAAGGATTTTAAAATAATTATTTTTTTTTTATTAATGCTTCATTTTTTTTTTTTTACTTTGCTATAATTGCGGCTGTTTAAGCTTATCAAAATAATTTTTTTTTTATTTGTTTTTATATATTACCCATTTAATTTTTTTATTAGAATGAAAAAAGTAAGAATTAGTGGAATATATATTTCTATACTTATCCTGCAATATGTTGTTCACGGTTCTTAACAATAGGCTATTAAAATTCATATAAATATATTCCAATGCTATATTTAGTTATGTCCTGTATATATCTACAACGCAAACTAAAACTTTTCAAAATAACTAAAAAGAGAACTATTAAATTTTGCTTTGAATAGTAAAAAGTTTTGATATCCTTTTCAAGCACATTTGTCTTCAAATAATTTTATTGTCTACACAAGAAATTTAATTATTGAAATGCTTTTATCCTTATGCACACATGCATTAAAAACGAACATAGAAATTAATTATAAATTTATGGTTGAATTTAACGACAATTAAAATGGGTGTACAGAGAAATTTTTCCTCCGTTATCCTTTTGATTAAGCTAAGTACACATTTATAAGTAATTTACATGCATGTAGTGACTGCTGTTAGCGTCATAAAACTTTCAAGTTGTCATTTGCCAAATCAGCGGCATTTGAGTCAAGAAAAATAGAATAGATGGAGATAAATTCAGATTCAGATTCAGTTGGCAATAAAGACAGTGTTACACTCTACTATTTAAATGAAAGTTGAGTCCTTTGCTTTCTATAGAAATCTACTCGAAAATTTATTGAAGCCTTGTATCCTTAAAAATAGTCAAGTAAAAGATGAACAAAAAAATGTGATCCCTCCTGATGAGTAGACCGATAAGATATCTATTTGTTTAAATAGTGAATATCCATAAATTTGAAACAGAAAAATAACAAACACATCTTAATCATAAAGCAGCAGGGCACTTTTATGATTACCAGTGTTTAACAATTTTATAACGGATTTTGATGTAATAAGTTATATATTACATTTTCAGTCATATGTCGAGTAAGTTTTTCCCATATATAAGGTCCAACTCCCTTATAGAATCTCTACGGAGCTTCCAATCACCTTAGCAAGCTCTCTGCTTACTACGGAAAATAAAAGATTAAGCTTAATCCCGCTAAAATCTAGCTGAAATAACTTGAAGTTGTATTTGCTTCTGAAAAAACTTCCTCCCCCATGTCAGTTATGTCATCTGATAATCCGCATTCAGACATAAAGACTTCAAATATGCGTTCCGTAAACATAATCATCTTAATAGCAAATTAAAAGTACTCTGCTATAAACAACTCATCCGACCTCTCCTTTCATATACCTACCCCAACTGGTTTGGAGTTAGCTGCCACCAAATGGAGTTTAACTGGGTTTTTGAAAGAAAAGTTATTCGTCATTGTCTCAACTACCGAAGTAGATCTTATAGCAAACACTACCAAAACTTCTTCATTCTCAATTTTGCCAAGTTTACCCGAATAGATGAGTACCCATTGTCTCTAGCTATGAGACATTTCACGTGTGATCGTGATCCCCGACATTCTCTCTTCCAACTATGCTGCTTGTGTGCATGGGGCACAAGTTCTCCAGTTTCTTGCTTTTTATCTTGATGAAGAGCTCACCCACCCTCTATGCTCAGAGTCACTATGACCCTGAGCATACAGTACACAATTAGCCAGACCTACCACAAATTTACGCCACACCCACCCGTACGTTCACTTATAGATGGAGATCGACCATGCTTTCTGGCTTCGATAAATGTAGCTTGCTGCATACTAGGCCTATCTGAAATGTGATTGCAACCGTTGAACGCAGCTAAAATCACCCACAATAGTTCTTAAGAGATCGTTTTAGTGGGTTAAAGTCTCACACTGTAGCTCTCGAACTCTTTCAACCTACGCGGGAATCATGTTATATCGGCATATAATTTTGTGAACAATGAATTTGAGACTCATTGCTAAAATTCCCGACAATCCGATTATCGTTTTAGTGCTAATAGTTATAATAATATCTAAATTAAAAATAGAAACACATGAAATGTACTTCCGATATGAATGTTGTTCTATACATGAAACACTACAGATTGTAGCGTTCTCTTTATAAATTTAAATTAAATGTTTTTTAGAAAAACGCATATTATCTACTACAATAATACAGTTGTCTGTTTGGTTGGGTGTCAGTTAGTTAGTCTGTCACGCACATAAATTCCACTAAAAGCATTAATTGCGCAATTTTGTTGCGTACGACAGAGGTAAATATACATGAATGTATTTAAACAACAGCAAAAACAATATATGAACATGCGTTTATATGTATGCATTCAAGTATCTGAACAAATGACAACGATTAGTTCTGCACGAATAATTCAAAATTATATCCTTCCTCGCCACAAACGCATAAATACATATGTTCATGGAAGCAATCACTACTTTACGACTTTACAAAATGTCAACTATTTTCCTGAGGCATCCTTACTTTAGTTTATTTTTTTTATGTCCTTACCTCATTTCTATTTCTGCTAAACAATTGTTACCAACATAAAGTAAATAATTCACGTAAAAGTAGTAATTTATGTTGCCAGCAGATGACACTCAATTTTTCTTCGTTTACTTATTAATGTGGAATTGATTGCAATAAGAGTCCTTCCTACCCACATATGAAGTGCGTTCCACCTGATGCTTGTATCTAAGCTAATTTATTGCTTCTCTATTGGACTAGTGTTGAGCTTATAATTAACCAAATGACTTTCTCTTTAGAAAGAAAATTAGAAAGTCAATGATTTCTTTCTGTTTTCACATACATCGTATTTATTTAACAAATATTATAGGGTAAGATTGAAAAAAATAATAATTTATGATTTTATATATAAATGGATTAGCAATTGGTTTAATTTGTGACTCAGATATCAACTAAGTAAGTGTGTTAAGCTAATTCAACTTTAAACGTGAATTAATTAAGAGTTAAGTCACTTATATACCTCAGGCTCTGAGGTATATAAGAGCTATGATTAGTTTTAACAGCATTTGCAAATACCCTAAATTTATATGTTTAATTTTTAGCGCCTAATAGCCTAATTTACAATGCGTGTGGAGATATTGCTTACAACCATATGCGTTGTCTGGAAATAAACATACCACAAAAGAAATAAGCTACATAAATTTATGGTATATTGACTAGTAATTGTTACTAAAATATTCTAATAAAACGAGTTTTGTTTTTAATGCTAACTCATATGCGCTAAAAACAAAACAGGACTAAGATCTTGAGATTTAGATGAGGATCTGTTCATACTGGTTGTATGGAGTTTCCATCAGTAAGCTACACGCCATCTTTGGCAGTGTGTCGTTAATGTCGTTAATTTTTCATACTTGATAAACTGTTTCTATCTGTCGGCAGTTATTTAGCTTTCAGTACATATGGTCTCCAATCTATTATTTGCTGATTTTTTTTTGATATCATGCCATCTGGATTTTAATGTGATATGTGAGTCCTCATCAAGATATTTAGGCAAAATATGAGCATAAATATACTTCTTATACACTAATGATATAACAAGGTTAATATTATGAATTATTAGCGAGGATGAGGGGAATGTATATGCACTGATCATAATCCAGAGCCCTGGAAAGTGAGTCCTAGCTCGCACGGACTCACCCCATCCCCTCACTTCTAGAGACCTAGTATATATCCTATCATTTCTGATCAGTTGGTAGTATTGCATCTTATTCTCTTTACCTTTGTTATTTCATAATATGAAAATATGAGCGACGGCAAAAATGTGCAAAACTTTTTCAAAGATCTCAATCATTTATTGAAGTATTATTAGGATATCGATTAAATCATATGAATTTTGTGCTGTTTTTGATTAATTCTTTACTTCTCATAGAAAAAATATATCTAAAGAAACATTTGTTAATGTATTGTTGATCATGTCTTCCGAAATGGTATTAATTGGTCTCAATAGAACGACTATCTACAAAGCTGGACTTAACGATCATACACTTCCTAGGACATACCACGAGAATGTGTAGAAATAGTGGAAGTGATGGTGCTTTTTTAAGGCGGAAAGGTCAGATCTATGGTAATCTATTATAACTTCCATAGCGTACCAGTGTATGGAATTTGCGTTAGAGATGTCCTTTAAAATGAAAACGTCATATATCTGTTGACTTATGACAACATATAATGTTAATTTTTCGAATTAAACTACATTAACCATAAGTCAGAGAAAAAAATAATAAGTATAGCTAAAGTCACTAATATCCGTCGTAAAGTCTCAAGTCTCAACTTCACATTTTTTATTTTCGTTTTTACTACGGTGATTGCTGTAACTGAGTTATTCCTGTGTTAAACTTTTCAATAAAAGATGGAAAGACTCAACGATATGCATTCACCTGTATGTAATTTGGCTACTCTAGACTAAAAGTAAATCCAATTTTCTCATTGAGATGCCCTGTAAAGATATAAGTCTACGCAACCGTACTAGAAGATTGAATCTCCAATTCAATAATACCTGTCGCAGCTATGAGGAAGACGATGAAAGTTTCTCTCATCT
>NC_051846.1:66937968-66947518 GCF_002237135.1 Teleopsis dalmanni | reverse complement strand
CAAACTTCAATGCAAAATATTGTCAACAATTTTTTTTTACAGTTTCACAATTTTAACACATTTAATTGTTATTGTAAAGAAGTAAATGATTGACTAAACATATAATGCTTTTGACTACAATTTTAATAGACATATGACAGTGAACCAGTGTTACCAATATATCAGAACGTCGATGAATAATTTCATATTTTAAAAAAATTGTTACAAATACAGTATTTACCATTGAAAAATTGAACAAGGTTTTATTTAATTAATTTACTAAATTCTGTTGCTATAGAATTAATTATTTGTACATATAAAAAATTGTGTATAATAACTAAATTTAAAAAAATTTCAGTTCTTCACTTTATTGAATGTTTAACATAAATAGTTGTATTCGATTTAAAAAAAATAAAAAACAAATACATAAATTCCTATTTCCTACATTTACTGACTTCAGTTAGCTTTATGACTTAGTATTATTATTTATAAACAAACACCTATGAAAGTATTTTCTTTAATTAAATTTTGTCATTCTAATGAAGTGAATTGTTCTCAAAGCTTTTCCACTTGAGCAACGAAAGTTGCTTACTTCTTCACATTATGAAGCAAAGTTATTAACTTAATCCACTTACAAATATAATCGCATACATTACAATATGCATAAACGAATGTCAACACTTGTAACGCACTAACACTTTATACACATGCTCACATGCATGCTTACACATACCACGTACGTCATGTAGCATGGTACCCACACATACATATTTGTCCAATACTACACTGCTTTGAGGTTTTGCTCCAAATTTCTTGACTTTATTTATATTTTTGTTATTGTATTTGTTTTTGTTTTTGTTAACTTTTTCTTATACAAAACTACTTACAGTGTTTACTTTTCTCTGCTGCTACTTGATGCGATGTTTGAGCCAAAATAGCAAAAAGCATTACGAGCATTAGAAGCCATTTGGGAGTATTCGAAGCTGTTGTTAGAATATTGGTATGCCAAACTTTGCTGCTGCCGCTGCTGCCATTGTTGTTGTTTTTGTATTTGTTTTTGTTACTGCATTGTTGTAGCCAAGATCGCTGCACTGGTTGTTTGCAAGAGTTTTTATGTTTTTTATTTTTGCTGATGTTAATGCTCTTGATGTTGTTGGTTATGCTTGGATTATTGGAACTAATTTTGTTACTGTTGTTGTTGCTTCTGCCGATGTCGCTGCCGCCGCTGTTGTTGTTCTTTTTGGCTTCTATACTTAAATCATGCGAATATTTTGTATTGAAATTCAACGGCGGCCCGGGGCCACACGAAGTCGGAAATAACATATTGTTTTATGTTTTATTTTAAAATTTTGTTCAATTTTGTTGATATTTTATGTGCTGTTGTTGTGGTTGTAGCTGCTCTTATTGCAATCATTGTTTTTCAATCAAGCACACTCAGTTGCAGATTTGCGGCTATGCCTTATGTTTTCTGCCGAGAACATCAAAAAAATTTAATGTTGCTCATACGCAGTGTATATCGCCTGATATGTTGATTTAATTAAATTTTAATTAATTTGATCTGAAAAAATAATGAAATTGAATCAATTGTTATTATCAATTATATTTTTTAATTGGAATTTCAAACATAATCAACAAAATGGACTTAAGGTTTTTTATTCATTTAACATATATCAATTTTCAAAGCATTTATTATTTTTAAAAGTAAAATAATATTTCATTATTGCTAGAGGATGCAAAATTATTTAAAGTATAATGTGTACTTTAAATACATCACTTTAAAAATAAAATAATCAACAAAATGGACTTAAGGTTTTTTATTCATTTAACATATATCAATTTTCAAAGCATTTATTATTTTTAAAAGTAAAATAATATTTCATTATTGCTAGAGGAAGCAAAAATATTTAAAGTATAATGTGTACTTTAAATACATCACTTTAAAAATAAAATAATTAGTCAGTCCAATGTTAACACAGTTATTTGCAAAACATTTTCAAATAAATTGTATATTAGGTTAGATTGTGCCGGCAAACCAAAGGTTCCACTTAGGCCTATTGGCCCGTGGGTACAGAAATTCTGTGTTGACGTATACAGAAAACTAAGAGGTTTAAAAACAACCTTGAACCTTTGGAAAAGCTTTTTAAACCCTTTTTAGTGAACAGTTTTAGAGTTGCCCTTAACTGAAGATCCTCAAAAAAGACCCATCTTATATATATTTGTATTATATGTAGCTTTATTAAATTTTTTAAATCATTTATTACACAATGACACAGATGTCTTATTAAATCATATATTCTTTTTATAAACTGAAAATATAAATTATATAAATATTACAAAAATTTCTCACAATTATTTTTACTTTTTTTATTAAAAAAAAAAAACTATTCAAGAAAATTTACTTGAAAGGCGTTTGCCAAAAACTAACAAGTGCCAATTCTGTGCAGCTCTCAGACTCAATTGAGAATACAAGATTAAAATTTGAAACTTACTGCGTCTTGGCCATTTAGCCTTCCACTTGGCTATTAACCCAAGGGACAAATAAGACGACAGCTCAAAAGCAAAATAAGAATAATAATAAAGAGTTTTGGTAATTTTAGTAGTAATAAAAAAATTTATACAAAAAAAAATATAATATAAAAAAAATTACTGAATATTGTTGTTTCTACTGCTTTTAGAGAAAGCAATGAACTTTAAAGGTTTTCAGTTAGTTTTTCACTTTCTTTCTGCTTATGAAACACTGCCAAATGACATGAACATAATTAAACACACACATAGTTTTCTTCCACTCATATTATATGACATGTGTCCTTAACATAAAAAGAAACGTATAATTATCACAAAGGACATATTCATCCTTTCACAATTGCCATATTTTTGTGTAAATATGGCAATTTATAATTGAACTAATTCTCTAAAATTATAACAAAAAAATTTTTTTTGTACTCAATAACAGCAAAATAAAGGCTTCTATTCTTTAATGATGAAAAATCCTTTGTTCTGTAAAAGGGAAATACAAATAAAAGCTGATTGAATTTAATAGGACATATATTGTTATGATATGACTCTTGGAATAAATAGCCTAGCAAATGTTAAGAATATTCCATACTTATCAACATATATTTTTTCATAATATGTATATTTTATAAAAAATTTTAGTTTTGGGGGTTGATAAATTTAAAATAATTTATGGAATTATTTAAATTAAACATATTTATAAGGAAAATATGAATTATCACATTATTGTAAATACGAATTTTTTGAATGAGTAATAAATTTAATATCACAATGAATTGTATTCCTTAAGCTTTATAACATCCTTAAAATGTTTATACATGTTGTGAATGTAGTTCTTTTATATAAAAAAAGTTGTTATGATGAAAGTTTTTTTATGCAGTTTATTTAGAATATACAAATAATAAAACGAAATTATTATTAATAATATAAATAATCCATTGCACACATCTCTCTACCGACGCCACGCTTACTCATTTTCCACCTGTACCATCTCTGCTTTGTTGTTCCACACGGTTGCATTTTTCAAGTTTTGTATTTTACAAAGGCGATCGGAAAAAGTATTCTGATTTATAGCAGTCATAATTGTATTAGAAAGTACTGTGTGCAATATTGTTGCAGCTATTTACTATCGAATATTTTAAGTAAGGTTAGGTTGGAGTGGCGGTCTTGTGCCTAAATCCCACTCGACCAATTGAATACCATAGATCAGCGTAGACTAGAACGATTTAAGTGAATCAACCTGACAAGTCTTTAAACTTGGGATGAGAAGTCTATCAAGGCGCTAATAAAGCGTCCCAAAAATTTTAAATTTTATTCTAGAGGTGGAGTAAAGTTTTCTCTTCATCCGCGCAGTTACAATCCCGAAAAAAGTCATTATGGGCCTCATAATGACTTGCATTCCTTTCCAGCATGTAGTAAGTCCTTAACATCGATACTGCAGTGCTAAGTACGTTACGCCTTAACTGCAGCAGCTGAATAACAAGTATTTTGTCTAAATTGGATCACGCCGATCGTGATATTACTACAAAATATAATCAGAGTTCAGATAAGTAGTTTGTTTTATTTACATTTGCTTTTGGAATCACAAAATTTATAACCTTGCAACACTAGTATTCCGTAGTTCAATATACAAAATTTAAATTTTACTTTAACTTTTATTGATGTATTAATATTTAGTTATATACTAAATATAGTTACTAAAAAGTCTTTAAATATTTTATAAATCTATTTAATTCATGAATATTTCGTATATTAATATTCTTTTCATACTTTTGTAATACTTTTAATATACACAAAATTTCAAAATTATTTAATTTTTTACGGAATATTTTTAAAATCTTTACTCGTTGAAAGCATAAAAAAACAAGATTAATTGATCGTAAAATTTGTTTAATGTACGCTCACATTATAAAAATATACACAATAGTAGTAAATATTGAATTTAAAGTTCAAGCTCCAGTGTTTACTTATCTGCCCTCACAGTATTTATTTTAATTATTTTTTGTTCGGGATTGTGTTCAGAATCGCAGTAAAAGCAACAAATAAAAAATAAATTAAAATTGCAAAAAAAAAATATGGACACTATACATAAAACAATTTTAAAGACTTCATTTTAATCCTGTTTGCCGTCATGACAGTAAAAGAAAAAAATAGTTCACAATATATGAAGGAATAAAGCAAAGGCGCAAAAAGAAAACATGATACCCAAAGGATTAACATCAAACTAGCGCATAGTTCTAGCAGACCAGCTATTCATTTATGGAGTCTCTCGGATCCATAGATGTGCAATGGCAGTAGTCAATAATTATGGTGACTGAAACTAAAGCAAAAAAAAATTAATTGAAAAATAAAACTTAAATGGAAACATAGCGAAACTCATTGTATGCTGGTTTAAAGTGAAATAGATATTCCAGCTCAGCTAGAAAAACTACTTATAGCGCACAAGGCTTTGGTAATTGACTTTTTTGAGCCTTCATACTCCCTTGAAAAAAATAAAATCGCTTTGCAATTATCCTTAAAGTTTAAAAACAACAGTGGTGTTAACAAACATAGAAGAGATAAAACCAGTAAAATACTAAGCATTAAGGATATATCATTCGTATTCGTTTGCATATGTATTTAGTCCATTTAAACTAAAATTAAATAAAAATAAAAAATTACAATGCAAGTGCAAATGGTACAGTAAATCCAATTAGCAACACTGGTCGTCTGCATTTACATGTTTTGTTATCCTTAAGCGGCCTAATTTAGTTTTTAATTAAACTTTCACAAAAGTGTTTTTCTTTCCAACTCTGTAGTTTATTTTAATATTTTTAGAATGTTTCAATAACTTTTTAGAAACATACAGAATATTTTCTCAATGTTAATAAAACTTTGATTGCTTTATTTGCTTCGTTAATATCGTTTGGGATTTAATTCATGCGAGGCTCTACATAATAACAAAGACGCGTATATTTGCTAGTCTAATTATATATGCACATTACATTGCACGTATCCTTGAATGTAGTTATTTTTATATTAAAACCTCCATCACACACATATTTTAGTTTAGTTTTACATGACAATTGCATGAAATGGAAAATGGAAATTGAAAATGCGTATCCTTGCCAGCTACACTAGGACGACCTTCGTTGGTTTTATAATTATACTAATGATTTATTTTGTTTTTTTTTTGTTTCAATAATTTGATATAAAACAAATATGTAAATTTAGACAAATTTTGTTATTTTATTTTTTACATATGATTTATTTTTTACTTTTCTTTATATCAATATTAATTAAAGGACCTCATACATCCATTGTCTTCAAGTTCATTAATAAACGGTAGTTGTTTAATCGAACAATATATATATAGTTTTATATACGTAGATTTAAGTTCTTCATAGATTTTACATTCGATTTTAATGATTTTAATCAAGATTTTAATTTCACAGAACATTTTACATATTAGCAGAATTGTTTGAAAAAATATTCTGATAAAAATTTGTAAGAAATTAAAATTTTCTATTTTTAACATATATATTTATTTATGAAAGCATTATATATATATAAATAAATATGTATATTAAGTCCATTTTTTTTTTTTAATTTAAGCCAAGTAAAAAAATTTAACAATTATAAATATTATCCACAATTAATGGTTAATTTCTTAACTCTCAAGGATCAACTAAAGCTATTTTGAAATTTCTGTCCCATAATACACGTGAATATATTATTTAATATGAAGGCTCCATATACACATATTTATATTATACCTTCATATACTTTGCTAAAATTAGGTTTTAAAAAGATATTTCTGAAATAAGGCATAGATAAAACACAATTATATATTTAAATATTTTTTTCTATATTTTTTAATAACAGCGATAATAAACCTGAAATACTTAATGTGAGACCTATACCAGGTTTGAAGCTCAAGATTCTAAGAAATGCGGTCTAAAAAAGCTTTTGTATATTCACATGTCCAAAGACTTTAATAAGTAGTCCTTAATAATTACATAATTCTTTATCACGACATTTATATAATGTCCAGTGGCTTCGCTGGAATTGTCATGTCGTGACAATAGATACCGATGTTCCGGCGAACATGATATTTGAATCAATAGCTAGAGAAAGAAAGCATAGAGATTGTAACAGGTTGTTATTTAACCCGTTGAGTAAGTAAGAAAATATTTATTCAAATCTTTTGGAAAAATTTATTCTCGAATTAAGAAAACCAATCTTAAGAAAACAATTATTAAGAATAGAGTTAAAGAGAAATAGAGTCAATCTGCCTAATTTTAAATTTTTATTATAAATGAGAATAAAAATAGATTTTGTCCAACTAAAACCAGGAATGCTGAACACGTATCTTAACCAATCTAAAGAAAACAATTATTAAGAATAGAGTTAAAGAGAAATAGAGTCAATGATAAGAAGATGTTCTAATCTGACTAATTTTAAAATTTTTTATTAAAAATGAGAATAAAAATAGATTTTGTCCAACTAAAACCAAGAATGCTGAGCATGTATTCTTTAATTATAATTATTATCTGAAACATTTTTGTTATAAAATTATAAATTAAATTTATTTTAAATAATTACACAAAGAAATTAATTACTTCATTTACTTTTAATTACTTATTTTATTTTTTGAAATATGGAACATAGATTTTCTATATAAAAATTAATCTTCAAGTGAAAAAAATACAAGCTTCATATTTCAAAGTAAATTTATAATCAGAAACAACTCATTTAAATAAATTTAAAATAACTTTTAGTTTTTTATTATAAACTAAAAAAAATTATTGTAATGTTACAATGTTTCTGACAACACAATTAAAAGCTTATAAAAATTTTGCAAATTAAAAAAAAATAAAATAAAATAAACAATAAACATTTAAAAAACTTTAATAGAAATATTTTGTGAAAAAGTTGATAAAAATGTGTAAATAAAATATTCAGTACCATTATATTGAAATATACTGTAATTTTTATTTCTAGAATTTGTATCTTCCTGAGTTGGTCATAACAATCAATATCGGGTTTTAACTTAACATATCACTTCATTTTAAGCGTCTTTGCTTCATGCGCGTCTTTTTGTTTATTGTACGCCTTTAAGGACCTTAGTTCATAACTCCACCGTAGACATAGTTATCCGTTACGCCTTCTTTCCATTCTTACGGCATTAAGAAACCAACGAAGCCCCTGAAATTTAGTTCGCTAAATGATGTCAATGTTGTGATAAAGCTGGTACACTACGTGGATCATACCGCTTACGGGTAATTGTTGCAAACACGTAGAGAACCAAAGATTTTACGAAGAACTTTTCTTTCAAATATTCTAGAGCAGCTTCGTCTTTATGTTCGCCTTTACTTCTGCGTTATATAGAAGCAGAGATAGGATAACTGATTCATAATATGTAAACTTTTTCAGTTGAAAAATAAGTTTATCTTCCAAGCAGCCACTGAACCTGTAGTAGCACTTTTAGAGTTTATAGAACGTAGGTTTTATCGATCGAGAGATAGCTTTAACTTTCAACTAAGTATTGAGCTTATAGTTGCTCTGAAATTCTTTATCTAAACTTCGGGGTGACATCGTTGTTGCTGATTACGTCTATGCAAAGATTGAAAAAATCATTGGAGGCTTTAAAAGTACAGTTCTCCTAGTAACCAACATATACCACGTTCGCCCTCATTCAGTGCTAAGATTATTTTCGAGTTATTTTCTTATAACTCCCATTACGGTTGGATTTAAAATGAATTAAATAATTAAGCATTTTAAAAGTGAATACGTTTATTAGGTGTGTTAGTTCACCTATTTCCACCTCTGAAAGTACGACCTCAAGTGTTCTGTAATATGGAAATCTATTTTACGCTTATAGTTTTTCGTCTGGAAACATTGGGTTAATTACATAGATTGAAACCGGTTTTTGTAATCATGTTTACATTTTTTGAATAGAAAGTTTTAACTGCTTTGAAGGTACTAAGTAGTGATTAATTCAATACATTAAAAAATTCTTTTTACCTTTGATCAATGGTTTTTTACACCAACGTACCCAAGTATAGTTCATATAATACTTCACAATAATAAAAATCAGAACACTGAAAAAATTATTGAACATGATCCTCGACAATTTATTAATGTAATTTTACAAAAATGTTTATACATAAGACTTACATTGTGACCGAAAGGTTTTCGGAGGTTCTCATTTAAGATTCGCGCGCTGTATATTTTTCGATATTTTAAGTTTATGTAGTTTGGCAGCACTGTCCTTAATTACTATGCCAATGAGCGCGATCTGTCAGACAGTTCGTTTACGGCAGCTGTTGAAACCAGTTCACCTCAGTAGTGCGTTGCGAAAAAAACAATGGAAAAAAATATTGAACAAAGAGTTTGCATCAAATTTTGTTTTTCGAACGAAATTTCGTGTGCAGAATCGTTGCGAATGCTACAAAAGGCTTATGGGGAATCAGTTTTATCGAAAACTCAAGTTTATGAGTGGTACAAAGCCTTTCAGGACTGTCGTACGACCGTCGAAGACATGCCGCGTTCTGGACGACCTTCGACCTCTACCACCGACGAAAACATTGAAAAGGCAAAGGAAATCGTGTTCAAAAATCCTCATGTGAGTGTTAGAGAGATAGCACGAGAGCTAGGCATCGGTCGTGAGATGGCTCGTTTGATTTTGGTGGACAATTTGTGTATGCGACGTGTCAACGCCCGGCTTGTTCCGATTCACCTCAATTTGTTCAACATTATCAACGATTTTAAGGCCAAACATTCAATAAATACCATCGAACAGCCACCGTATTCACCTGATCTTGCACCGTGTGACTTTTTCCTGTTTCCCAACCTCAAATTACCACTCAGAGGAACGCGTTTTGAATCCATAGAAGACGTAAAACAGAATTCGCAGAGGGAACTCAAAGCCATACCGGAAAGCGCCTATAAAAATGTTTTGCATCGATTGGAACGAAAACTGGCCATTGTGTATGCTTCTAATGGGAGCCATTTCGAAGGGAGATAACGATAAATATTGATGAAGATTAAGAATTTTGCGTTTTATTTAAGAGTT
>NC_051846.1:66923142-66937868 GCF_002237135.1 Teleopsis dalmanni | reverse complement strand
CCATTCATTAATTTTGAGTTTAAAGAAGCTGCATGAAGGATCGCAGAATGGTTTAGTCCAAATAAAATATTTGGCCGTTTCTTTTCTGGCTAGTTTATCGGCTTTCTCGTTTTTCTCAATTTCGCTGGGTCCTGGCATCCATATTAAGTGACGGCATTTTCTTTCAGTAAGATCTTTAAGAGGTTGGAGGCATTCCTATACAAGTTTTGAATTTACTCGAGATGTGCTTAGTGCTAGAAGTGCTAACTGTCAAAGAAAATATATACGTTTTTTGCTGTGGTGTTTTTCCATCTGTATTTCCTTAGACATAATTCAATTGCGTGGACTTATGTCTTATCAAAATAATACCTCAGTTTGCATTTTTTTTTTGAAATAGCCTATAAATTGTATAATTCGATATGAGATTTATTGTACAAATATTAAACGTATTCTTTCACAAATTATTTAAAAGCTTACTTGTTGTTGTGTGATTATCTTTTCAGACATCAGATACAGTTTAGATAGTACTACAGATGACTGTAATAATCTTTTTTATATTAAATAATTGTTATTTAATATAATATTTAATTTATATTAACATTTTGACAAATTTTAAAGCTTATGGAAGCACATTCTCTCCGTGACTCAATAGTAGACATCGAAAAGTTATAATTTGCATTATAAGTTTTTAAAACGATAAACTTCATTGGAGATTCCTCTTTCAATTTAATGTGATATTCTTGCCACTTCTAAATGTCATAAAAATTGAAATAAAAAAGCAATGAAATTAAAAAGCGAAATATCTTAAATTTATTATATCCGAATATTTAATTTTTTATAATTTAAATATATCAATGTCACTTATACTCGTAAATTGTCTTTATGTGCATCAAAAAATCCTCATTTTGCATAATCGACTTTATGACATTTTATGAAAAATTAGCTATTGACTTTAAAATCAAAGTCAATAACTGATATGAATTTTAAGCAGATTAATTTAGAAGTGATTTTTATAATTTTACTGATTCCATAATGCAAATTTTAAGTTGAGTGCCAATCTTTTCAATTGAATTTAGTCACGATTCATGATTTATGTCATATAATGGAATTTTTATTATTTATTTCTTTGATTTTTGATTAAAAATTAGTTCGAGCTAAATTTATAGCATCATGGACTATAAAGTAAGTGGTTATTATTATTCTTATAAGTATACATTTTTATTAGTTGAATTTATGGCTATACAGTATTATATATTAATACATATGTACAGTATTGAGTATTGGTAATTATTCCATTTTTCATTTTTGGTTGTTAAAATTATCTAAATGAAATTTCGATTCTGTCCAACATTTGTTTTTTTCAGGTTTCTGGTCAAAGGAACATTGGATATGTTTCATACTGATTGAACTAGCCAGGTGGATTGCCTCGGGAACATATTTGATATTTTTGAAAGATTTGGGCCGGAACTAACAATTCAAAAGCATTTGTTAAAATCTCCCCATAAAGAACACTTATTTTAAAGATTTTATAACCATACCCTGTAAAGCAATTATTCTTATAGAGGATATGCTATTCTTTTACTTTCCTTTTGGATGAATATTCCTTTTAATGCTATTCATTGCAGTTGTAAGAAAATGAAAAAAGTGCTTGACATCTTTTCATCTGTACAAAGCATGCAACATTTAGAGCAAACATGTTAAATCCCCACTTTTTCTAGAAAACAGAACTTTCTTTAAAATAAGACACTAAGCACATATGTTAAGAATACTCATATATAATCATATTGCATTTATATTCTTGTTTGCGTTTCGTTTAATGATTATAATACGCACATAGTATATATTGACATATATAGTATATATACTATTTTAATACCTATTAACATATATAATAAGTATGGCTTTGCGTCAGTTGACTAACGAAGGCTGACTCTGAGCTTCAAGTTTTGCAGTGCACGAGTTTAACCCTTGGTAATTGTAGTCTCAAAAAATTATTTACGAATAATTAAATACAAGATATTATTCCAAGACCACTGATTATGGGTACTTGGCAATACTCGAAACAGCTGTATGGTCAGCCTAATATCCAATTAATTAAAGTAATTTGACAAAAATTTTTTGTTGTTGTAGTTCACTACTCTTGGAAATTTCTCTACCATATATACTATGTATAAAATAAGCAAAGTACACAAATTATATTTCTGGGCAATTTTTTATTGCATTTCATAAAACATTTAAGAATCACAACAAGGAGACTTTATTCAGATCTTTTAAGCAACTTAGCCAGCTTGTGGTAACATGGCTAAAATACCACGCTTTACGTTGGTTACATCCTGGACAACTGCTTCTCCAGTGATGTGATCATTTGCAATCAAAGTTCGTTTCTTGTTAGCATCCAACATGTGTGCGGAGATGTTCAACTCAAAGTCAACCTCTGGTAGTACGGCAAGGGATGGATCTTCAGGTAACCAGAATTTGTGTATAAAATAGGTGCCCTGCAATTTACGTGAAAAATATTTTTGGAATTTATATTTTCCCTAAAAAAATATATGCAATATTTATAGATATGATTTGTTTATGACAACATTTTTGTGATGATGTTAATGAGGAAGGCTATGAGAAAATTAGAATAAATTGAGGTTATTTGAGAAAAAAATTTCTGTTTAATTTACGAAAGCTTTCAAAAGAATATTTATGTTTTTAATTTTACTATGAGTAAATAAGTTATTTAGTTTGTTGAACCCAAAAATTGTCCTATTTAAAGTACATTTTTAATGCCAAGCAAACTTTCAAACAAACTTTTGTCGAGAAATAGTGATAAGTTATACAGTTTATGATGTGTGATGAAATGCTAAACAAAATGGTAAAAACACCTACCTTTGGAATTGGACAAGATTCTACAAGATTTCCGTATTCCTTAAGATAAGCATGAATCAAATTACCGATCGGGGATTGAGCTTTCCAATTTAGTATGCGACAAAGATTAACTGTTGAGTTTGCTGAAAAAAAGTAAGTTGAGTCCAATTTCTGTGTTACCGAAGCTTCAATATGCAGATCTAGATCATGTATTTCTTTCAACACATTAATGGTGTAATTTATATGCGGATCATTGGCATCAAAGGTGACACTACGTGTGACATAAGCGCTGTCACTCCAAATTTTAACATCCTTGAATTTTGGGCGCATGACTTTCTGTAAAATAAATTAATTTTATTTTTCAATTAAAAAGGAAAAACTTTAGATTTGAGTTACCTCTGCCTGTATGGCGATAACGCAGACTATGAGGACCACTTGAAATAGGAAAATATTCGTTAGGCGCGCCATTTTGAGAGCAATTGTTGGAAAAGTTCTTCACCAAACCAAAAACTGCTTCAATAATGTTTATAAACTCCTAAAACATTTAAGTTTTTATAACAAAAGCCGGTGGAGATGGCATATAGATTACGCTTTTGTTTTAATTATTATTATGTGGAATTATAAAATAAAAGTAGAAAATGAAAAACCTGTAACGCAATTTTCCGCTCAAACAGAATTGAATGATTTTTGATTGCTTTTTAGATTTAATGGTTCAATGGAGCTTTTAAATTGCCTTCATAAATGATTTTTAATACTTCATGATATCATATTTATTTTTATCATTTTCATTGGCGATGACATCATACTGATTTTTCGATAAGGCGGAAATAGTTTGTCATGCAGAATTTTCCATTATTTTTTCATAAAAATATTAAAGAAGATATGAATTATATTTTCTGCATAGTGAAAATTTTTCATCAGTTAAATTTTGTGTAGCTATGAAGTTAGAAGTGAAAATTTTAATCGCTTTTGGTATAATTTTATTTCTCTGCAGTAATACTGCACTTGGATGGGTAAGTGTTTTGATAACTGGTTTATAACTCAATATTTTGTTCATCTATCCATTTCAATTAATTGGTAAATTATTATAAATATGATCATTAACTTTTAATAGCGAATAATTACATTTAAGAGACTTATAATTAAATACTCGTGAATTAAAGTGTTCTAATAAAATAACATAAACTGCACATTCTATACATGTAATTAGTATAATACTAATATAGTATAAATACTAACCTTTGCAACAAACTGAAGGGTATTCAATTGCTGAACAATTAATTATAAAAATTTCATCGGTATCCACTAACATTTTGTATTAATTTTTATGTCAAGAGAACTTGACCGTTATATTTCCTTCTTAGCGATATGCAATGGTTCAATAATTATAGTATCTAAATAACTAAATATCAAAATATTAATTTTTGATAAGTTCTAAGTATGTATATACGATTAAGTAAATATGAACACCTCTACCAAATAGTATTTATAAAATACTTCATATTTTTATTGTATAGAAAACCCACAATTTATATTTAAGATAACTCTGGCTTACTTTTTCGTAAACAGAAATTTCATGAAAAACCTCATTAGGGTTTTCTAAAGGATGTATGTTTGGATGCCTCTTACACCGGCAAAAATAAGTTTTTTGTAGATTAGACCTTTATCTATGAACCCTTAGTAGTCAGTTCCAATTTTTTATCAAAGTTTTGTCAAAAAAAAATTTCAGAAAAAAGTCAAATTTCTGGGGAAAGAAATATTGTTGAGTACTAAAAACAAGTTTGTATAAATGTTACATTGAATATGCATTTTATATTGGTAGGCATTGTTATTAATTATTAAGAATTATTCCAGATATATCTGTTTACATTTTTTATTTTAGCAGACAGTGTATTCTGTCTCTACTATTATTGTTCTATTATTAAATATTATTGTTCTTTGTGTGCAGTAATAAAATAAATATAACCCAGCTTCAGCTGTGACGTGTACTGCCTTTCCTAATATATGGTGTTTTTTCTGCTGTATGAGAACTTAAAATGATAATGGAATATAGAGATATTATTGGAATGAAATTTTTTTTATTATAATTTGGTAGATAATTTCATGGCATTTCCGACATATGTCCGCCACTGTTACGAGTTTTATGGTCTATTCGATCAGTTCAATTTTTGACTATTTTTTGCAATTATTGCGACCTTATGACATCAATCGTCAATGGTCAAGAACTGTTGGTTTATCGGTATAAACTAATGACTTAACATATCCCCATAGAAAGAAATCGAGAGGCGTTAAATCGTACGAAAAAGGGTAGCAGTTAACAGGACCTGAAACAAAGTTTTTAGTAAATTGATTTCACATTATATTCATCGTTAAGCGCGCTGTATGGTAAGATGTTGGAACCGATAACTGATTAATTTTTGGAAACAAAAATTTTCTGGAATGGCTCGATAGCTCGAAATGAGCTCATTCCTCATTTCGAAAAAAATAAGGATCGATGATGCCGTCAGCGTGCAAGCCGCATCAAACATCCAATTTCAATGGATGCATAGATGATTTTAAATTGAAAAGAGTAAAATTAGTGAGAAAACGATCAATAATTGCACATATTGCTTGTTTACTCGGCCGATTATGTTAACCGTAAAATGAACGAAGTGCTGTATGAACTTATTCTTTTTTCATAGTAAATTTGGAAGCGTTGTTGTAGCATTAAACGATTCATGATGAATTGCCAAACTTTACTGAACGGAAATGTCAATACAGTTTTATAGTTCTTAGCTGTCAAACCCATAGCTATCATATAGATATCAATCGTTTTCATATAGCTAAAATAATATCCGATATAAAATATAGAAGGTCTTATTTTCCTACGATTAGGATCAGTCATTTAAAAAATGTTCATTGATAGTACATAGTTTGGTTTTTGACTGATATTAACTCATTCATATTGTTTTCTTAAGCTTAATATATGTAACAACATCAAAAATTGACATAGGTATGCTCCATCAAATTTTGACATAATGGATAATTATATTTATACAGAGTTTAATTGTCGGAATTTAGTACTCAAGTTAGGATATCAAATTAAAAGAAGACAATGAAAAAAAATGGCTTTTTCCAAAAAAAAATGTCTTTTATTAAAAAGTCATTGAATTATCAAATTCAGCATCCTGATCTGGTTTTCCCCTCTCTTCTTATTAATAGAAGAAAAGTATTACCTCTACTTACCTCCAGAAAGTGTTATTGAGAACTCTAGTAGCCCGTTAGTTATCTCTTTCTTTATATTTATTTTGTTTAGCTTGACGTATATGCTAATTTTGAAATTAAGTGTTTAATGTGAGTTCATAGACGTGATATTAGCTGACAAAATATGAAAAAACCTATTAAATTTTTGATCACTTGTATGCATCACTATATATACAGGTGTCTGTATCCCATAGATAATTCCATCTGAATCGTATGTGCCTGCTGTTTACCAGCAGAAGAGCATACTTTTGGTATAGAAATAAGTTGTTTTTTCTTTAAAATCGTGAAAGGAAGCCATCTTTCTAGCATTTAAAGGGAATAACAATTTTCTATCCCAGAAAAAACTAATAGTTTTTGAAACATAAAATCAATACGTATTCTTTGTCTTTTTAGGGTGTGTATTTTAATATAGAGGATTACACATAATGCAAAAATCCTCAAAGTTATATCCAATTCGGAATTATAGAATTGCGAAAATAAAAAAGATTCTCTTATTCTTATTAAGCAAATGCGCCTCTTATTGCAGAGATATTGTCTTTTGTTCTTTTTATTGATGAACTGAAATTATACGCCTTCGTAAAATATTTAAGAGGGTGTGATAACTAGTTCCTGTTAACTATTAAAATAAATAAATCAAATACAAAATAATGCATATAAAAATATTATATAAAAGCCATTTATGTTTTTGCAAATTATGGAATTTGTTAGGTGTAGTTTCTTTAGAAGATTATTTACTAGATACTGTAATTCAGCAGAACAAAAAGTTTTGATGCGACATACATATATACACTAAACTATTATTAAAAAATTTTTATAAAAAATAAAATAATTAAAGTATGTGCCTGAAAAAACTATAATTCCCTGAAATGTACACATCCTGATGAAATTATATATATATACTTAATATCTACTTCATTAATATTACTTAATATTAATTTAGTTATTACAATTTTAATATAACAATTAATATATTTCTGATAAGAATATAACATATTTAACTAACTTTTTATTATCCTATATTTATTATTATTATAACATATTAATTTTATTATCTTTTCAGCGTTCGTTTAATGTACTTTTCACTTCATTTCCGTTTAAATTCAATTCAGATATGATTGATGTGAAAATTAAAATTCACAATAAAACTGACGAAACTACTTTGGATGTTGTTTTTAATGTTCTAGAAGATATTAATGACATACATCTGAAGTACGCGATTGCACTTGAAGCAAGCGAAGGAAATTACACGGCACTCTTAAACCGATCGGTCAATATGTGCAATTTCTTAAAGCAACGTTCAATGGAACCCGTGTTACGTGTAATCTACGAAAATATACTGAAAAGTGGTAATTTCATCAAAACCTGTCCAATTAAAAGAGGGATTTATTCACTACATGAATACCATGCTGATGAGGAAATATTACCCAGTTATGTACCCGAGACTAATTTCATTGTTGACATCAAAATGGATTTGCCGAATGGCAAAATGGTCTTCCAAGGTCGTTTGAATGGCAAAATAGATAAATCCAAGGGCTTCAATAACCTTAAAATGTTTAGTTTAGGTTGATTTTCAAATCATTACATAGCAAGAAAGTGAATTGTTAATTGACATAAGGAATGTGAAATAAATTTTTCCTATATGTATAAAACTGCAATTATTTACTATTTTCTTAAATCAAATAATTTTTAAAAAAATTTTCATATTACGATCTGCTTCCAAAACCAATAAAAACTGTATATCTCAATTTAAATTCACGCCTCTGAAGAAAAAAACACCAAAAAAAGATACTTGAAGATAAAGAATGCAAGGTATACTCGCATGTGAGAATGTATCTTTTAGTATTCAGCACATTTTCTTTGCTTTGTCTGATGTGATTACTTACTCATCTGTGAAATCGTATGCTTATGCTGGTGACAAACTGTCTGCGCACGATAAAATTGATGATTCACTTATATTGAATTTTGAAAATTTGCAATTTTTGCAATCAAACTCCTTTTTAATTTCCCGATGAAAAAAGGAAATTTTAGTTGTCGTAAAAGGTGCAATAGCTTTGATTACATTTTGTTAAAATTTCAAAAAAGTTGCTTGTGAAAAATTTAAATATCAAATTTAAAGTTTCACACGTTGCGGCTTCTTGAAAGACAAAAATCTGCTTTTACTGAAAAAGTCTTCCCGACAAAATTTATTAACCTTTTCTTCATGAGCTGGATTTACTAAGCACAAATTGAAATAAAATTCTAATTCAAACACTTAGCTGGATTCGGAACTGAGGCACTTAATGACTCAAGTGCTCATTGACTTGATAGGCCATTTGTTCGAGTGTAATAAATATTTTTATCTACATATTCACAATTAAGGATTCAGTACACATTTTATAAACGAGCATTAATATATGCAATGGAGCAAAAATGAGTCATAAATTTTAGGCGAAGGTTAAGAAATTTAGAAACGCTTATTCGTATCGTATCATACATACATTTTGTGACACAGAAAAAGGCGGCATTTAAACTTTTGATATTTTAATTATTCCAAATTCATGTTGACAGTTGAGATCCATGGTTTTTGCACTCCGAAGTGACTACTCGTGTTGTTTTATGGTTTCAACACCCAAGAATTGTGATTAATTTTCTAGTTACGTAGTTCACATCAGTGAAACTAGTTCAAATTATTACAGTTCTCTTTCGCTTAGAGTTAACAGCATAGTATCAGTATTAAAAAAAAATTAATTATTAATAAGTATCTACATTCTACTAAGATAGGATATTTTATAACACAAAAAATACAAGTCCTTCCGATTTACATTAAACTATAAGATCAAGTTATTTATCATATTCTTGAAATTTTAGAACTCATCACGCCGGGATTGCATTATCAAAGTAGATCAGTTTTTAATATCTAGACTTATATAAAGTGAAATTTTTGAGTTATTCCAGAAAATTTGCTATAAAGTAATATATTTGAATGAAATTGTACTTACATACTTATATCTTTAGGTAAATATTAATATTGTCACATTTATTTTAAGATCGTTTGTAGATAGGGCTAGGTGGGAAGAGAGGAGGGTGGAGTTCGTTAGGTAAGTATACCCCTAGTGGAAAAAGCGGTCAAAGGCATCCGAATTTCCGGTAGTAGTGATCTTGATGATTTAGCCCCTCGGTACTATGAACTGGTGATAGTAACTTACTGTTCGAGTTGGCTGGATGATGCAACTGTACACGGTTAAGGGTACTAAAGTCTTTAATGGCCAATTAGGTATGTAAGTAAGTAAGTAAGTAGTCTCTGTATAAAGCTACTAAATATAAGTTGCACTTATTTTCATAGTGAGTTAATAAGCGTTTAGGGTTGCCATCATACAAATTTGTTTTAAATTGAATATCTTCGAATTTCGATCTACATGATTTTTTCTAATGTATGTAATCGGTATAAAAAAAGAAGGAACATAGGCCACAACAATTTTATTAAACTTTAATTTTCAGGGTTACCAATATACGAAAGAATTGTTAAAATTAAATTAACTACTAAACCGCTGAATTGATGTATATTTATTATATGTAATATTTATATAAGGCTGTATAGCATTGCTATAAAATTAAACATTAATGGTCTCCAGAATATGCGAAATAAGATAGGTAAATATTAGCTTCTTCTGCAAAAGCTATTAAAATGCCAATTTAGAAACTTGTATAATTTTGTGTTCGATGAATTATTGTAACAGAATTATCAACAAATCATTTAATCAGGAGATATAAAATACATCTTAGGAGTACTTAGAATTTAAAAGTAGGAACAGTTCCTAAGATTCAAAATATATAAATTAAACTCAAAACTTATTTTTATTTTTTTTTATATTAAAAACTGAGGTCAAACAAAGTGGAGTTATTTTGTAGGAACTTGAGTTTACATCGTTTCCATTTCGTTATTTCAAATTTAAGAGAAATTAAAAAGAAACTGTATTTACTGTTTACAATAATTTCAAGAGATATGTTATGATGTTATGATATGATTATAATCGCAATATTTTTTGTTGTAATACTATTCAATAATTTAAATATAAAATAATTCCTTTGAAGAAATCGTCAACATATCTTACAAGGCTCAGGATGACGCAAATGAGTTTCTTATGATCCTGTTCGAATATAGTGAAGAATTAAAAACAAAGGTGGGTCAATGTCCTGCATAATACATAGCGTACACGGATGTCTATATAAAAAATTTCGGGTGTTTCAATGTTTTGAGTAGAGAACTATCACAAATGGCTTTTTTCTTAGTAATAAAAACGTGTAATAATTAGGAATTTTATCCCTGATTTTTAAAGACTTGAGTTCAATTACTCTATACGCATTTTACTGAAGACACTAAATCAGTTAGATACATTAGTTGTTTATGTAGAATTATGGAAGAGAAATCATTTTAATTAATTTCGGGAACAATAAAAATATTTAATTTGTGATTTATTAGCTTCCGTATAAGGGAAGCTATTTTCATACATTTTAAATATAAAGAAAACGACCATAAGCATTTAAAGTTTGTAGTTTTTATTATACAGTAATAGAATACGGTAGTAAATTGTGTTATATATATATAACATATTATATTAATCAGAGAGAAATAAATATCACAATTAAAAAAATTGTGTATTACTCAATCAATGTTGTTTACTTATTGCTTAATTTTTGTACGATTGTATATAGGTATAGTATAATCCGCCTACATTAGGTTAACTGGTGTCAGGTGTTGAGTGAGTTGGATTTCGAAAGGCAAAGATTGTAGAAAGAATATGTCACAGTAGCATAAAAATATTATAGTCTTTGATGACATACTAATCTAGATGGAATTAGACAAAGTTTAGTTGCATAGACGAGTAGCAGTTAAAAACGTCCTGATGTCCCTTGAAGATATGTTGCCTAATTCAGTTATAAGTGGACTAATGAGTACCAAAGTCGGAGTATGGCGAGACTATCACAGTGACAAAGAATGTGTTGCTGTTTCCTCTTCTTCTCATGAAAGCCTGCAGCTATCGTCTCTTGTAATATCTATAAATTATTGGATAATTTAATTTTATTTTTCACATGACTGCTTTTTTTTTGCAAGACGACAAATTTTAATTAAGAGTTGAAAATGAAATTTAAAGTGAACATAATTCCAAATGTTAATAGTTGAATTTGTAGAAATTTAATCATTTACAAATTTACTTCGAATTGAAGGTGTATGAATCTGAATTAACAAAACGCTTATATTTCCAAATTAGATACAAAATTCAATAGAAGCTCATATTTATGCAAAATCTGTTCTTTTCTCGAAATGAGCTAAGTATTGAATCGTTTGAAAATAGTCTTAAATTCATTTTATACGTTTTAATTAAAAGTCCAAAAGATATTTGATGAAATTTATTTATTTTTCGCGTGCTGTGAAGACTCGAGGAACTTAAAAAAATTCGAATAAAATGCAAATATTTAAAAATGAAAAAAGCAAAATTAAAATTGATACATAAAAAACATTCAATAAATTTGAATTTAATTTCGAATGAAACCCACTGGAAATATCAATAATTGATGCCACGGCTTGTTGGTAAATTTTTATTGGTGTTTTATTCAGACGATATTTTATTTGCAGGTGGTAAACATTTTTTGACATAAATTGATTGGAAACGTTTAATTATTTCATTAATTATTTTTTGTTGAAGTTCGAGACTAACCGACACTTTCGAGCAATTGTTTTTCCTATCCAATAATTTATTTAGCTGACAATTTAATATGAAATTTTTTTCGGTATTTTACATCCATATTGGAAAAAACGAATTAACATAAAACGGCCATCAAGTATATAAAGTTAGAGTATATTTGAAATTTGATGGAAGTGAATAAAAATGTAATAGTATATTTTACAGATATGGACTAGAATCAGGAAGTATATACAACTAGTTATAAATCAAGTTGTCAATATTTCAAAATACTTCCCTACTTTTTCCAATATATTTCACTTTCGTAGGTGTAAGTAGTCGTCGGCTTCCAGTGATTAGCTCCAACATACAGGCGAAAAATGCTACTGAGGGTACATAGTTAGAGATTATTTGTAATTTAAGATAATATATTACAGATTTAAAACAAGGTGAATTTTTCCCTTTATTCTTCTTCCTATTTTACTTAAGCACCAACGATTAGGTTTTCATTGGTCATCACATACATACAGGCAAAATTCGCTTATATGATGTCGAATATAACTCAGAACATGATATATAACTCAGAATTATAGTTGAACCATTTTGTCAATATTACAAATTGTAGTAACTTTTGTAGTGATAGGCTGGCAATATATAACATTTTTCAGCTAAACTAATATCGCTATTATTTTTTGGTTATATTTTGAACGAGAATATACAAGATATATGGATTCCGATATATGGATCTTTCATTAAATATTGAACTATAACCGAGTTTCTGGTGATAACACCTGTTATGGTTGAAATTTCATATCAGTGCATGTATAGAAACCTTTGTAATTTTTTGGTAATTGGTGGTTTTCAGGTGTGAAAATGTCGTTGCTTGATATTGTGGCTTAGTCACTTTTTATAGAAACATATGTTGATATATTTGAACTATACATTAGTTCGGTAAACGAACAAAAATCTTGCATTTCTGCATTCTAGAACCCAAAGAATATGTATTTTAAAGTACTATGGACTGACAGCAATTGATGACTGAATTCACATTTTGGACAATCAAGTGTCTCTCATTATGACAGCATTCATTTATAATGAATCAAGTAGCTATAGAACTGAGTTCTGCAATATCTTAGGCAGAACTGTCGAATACACAACTGCGATATAGCTCATATTTTTGTGTTTATCTTTTCTAAAATTCCAGTGCAGGATTTGATTTTTTTTTTGTACATTGGTAAAGTTCACTCTGGCTTGTTTTGTTAAAAGCAGGTTTTCTTGATTAAAAGCAGTGTTTATTTCTTGTTATTTGCATTTAGCGAAAATCATGGTTTATATATTTACTACATAAGAAGTTTTCAACAGACTTCAGATATATGAATATATAAGATATATTTATATAGATACTACATAAGAAGTTTTCAAATATAAAGTACGTTATTAAACTTTAAAGAAGTTATTCAACGGACTTAAAAAAGATAAATTTTTGTATAATTTTAAATAAGAGTTTATAGCTAAATTAAATAATTTACACGTAATTAAAATAAAAAAATTTAGATACGGGAATGAAGTTAAAATAGATTAATTTATTAATTAATGTTAAATATTCCAAAAGAAAAAAATTCAATATGGTATTCTATTACTTCTATTTCAAATCTCCTACAGTGACTCATGATAATCAAACAAATAGAATTATTGTTTTCACACTTTTTTTTGGTTTAATGTATGGAAATACCCAATCCATAAATTATGCTATTTAAGCCTACAGTGAAGATAGAAGCAAATATATTGATAACAAAAGTTAACAACAATTGTAAACATTGGGAAACAATGTTCGAGAAGAATATACATCGAATCCGGATTCCGCGTTCATCAGAATTAAAAGTTTTGCTTTTGGAATTTTAATGAAGAATTTTATCAAACGCGATATGAAAGTAGCAAACAGAAAAAATCTTGAGAATAGAAAAATATATTTTTGAAATAATTTAAAAAGCAATTCACATAAATTGGCCAAAGAACGGTGCTGCCAATAGAAGATACTCGAACGCGGTACAAAGATCGGCATTAGAATTCAGAGATAAATATTTGGAGCTATAGAAAGAGTTCAGTTCTTGGCAAAAATAAGCCAAAAGCACGTACGTCACGTGACTTAACATATACAAAATTTAATTCTGAATTTTAATAACATAAAATGTGTCAAATATTAATTCTTATATAGTAAATAAAATTATAGTTTCAAATTTTTTTCAGAAAAAATCAGTTATTAATTGTTGTGATATTTCATGATAACACCAATTCCATAGGATATAAATCAATGCTGTGGACATTGCTCACTGTGTAGATTCATCATGACTTGATAAGCTCTAACGAGTGTAATAACCCCGCCTTTTCTATTCAAATGTCATTCAACTTTCTTAGCAAACTTTTGCATTGCAAATTCAATTAGTAAATTCGGCTGACTTCGCTTATGACAGACAAACAATATTTGAATTATAATTCTTTATAAGTTTATTTTTAAATTTAAGGTTATTTTGTGCTCAAACAAATTAAACACGATTAAGTGACTACGCCGTGTACATTTTAATTCCATCAGCGAAGACCTTAACCCCGAAATTTGCAATTTTTTGTGGGTTAGCAATACTTTTTCTGGTTATATTTAATGATATCGCAGCTACTGATCGGTAAGTAGTCAAACGTTTCTCTTTTACAAAATTTAATTTTTGAATTCTCCTGGAATACTAAAAAATATAATTTAAAATTTGGATGGACATACTTAGATCACTTTGAGAAAACCTAATTGATTACGGACGGATAACAGTTGGTGATACGTCACAAAAAATTTTTAATAATTTATAATTAAACGTTTAAAACTTTTATTAGATGCAGTATCAAAAGTGTCATGCTGTAAATATATTGCTTTTACTTTCTTCAATCATATTCAATTTAACTTTTAAGAATTATTATTTCAGTTAACTAAAATATTTAAAAAAA
>NC_051846.1:66921666-66923042 GCF_002237135.1 Teleopsis dalmanni | reverse complement strand
CCAAATTGAAATAATCTAATCATGTATTTGTATCGTTCGTCATTTAAAGTAAATACAATGTACCTATGTCTTGAAGTGCTAATCTTCCAGAAGGTGGCATGCAATTAATTGTTGGCGATTTGCATCCCCACTTCAGTTTCGTACATTTATACTTTTTATATTATGTTAGGTTCTCGTTGTTAACGGGTTAGATTCTTACCAACTCAAATATATATATTATATGTTATTATGTGTTATATGTTATATATTATATCCATATATTATATTATATTATAATGATCATAGAATTTACGTATTGACTGAGCCTGAACGTAAATTCTGTACAATGACCGCACTCAAAGAAGGTGAGTGAACTAAGTCTTTTTGTGGGACGGACTAGTCATCTATGTTAGTTTTATATCCATATTTTATCTATTTCCTATATTTGTTCTCCTTCATTACAATGAGCCTAGATAACAGGCGACAAGCGTACCCTGCTCGCGTCCGGCTGTTCACATCGGCTCCGCCGCCGCCTCCCCGGTACACTCAGTCCATCCTTACTACTCTATAACACCCTTTCCCGCTCCGCACCCTCCTATCCTATTCTTCTATGGTGGTTTGGCATGGTAAAATCAGATATCAATTTGAGGGCGAATTGTAAAAAAATGTCCGCTTTCACATTTAAAAAATATATATGGTACTAAATTGATCACCCTCTACTTAAGTTTTTTTTATATTCTTCTATGGTGGTTTGGCATGGTAAAATCAGATATCAATTTGAGGGCGAATTGTAAAAAAATGTCCGCTTTCACATTTAAAAAATATATATGGTACTAAATTGATCACCCTCTACTTAAGTTTTTTTTAAATTATGTAAAATTTTTAATTACTTTAATTATTAGGTACATTTTACGTTCAACTGGAAGATGATATTTTAACTCAACGCCGTTTCATAACAACGATGAAAAAGTTTGCCATCACTAAAAGTGCTCTAACTAATTCGTATCATCCACCTTGGTTTATTTTAGACTTTTGCCAATTAGGTTTTATTGGGAAAATGTTTAAGTCGACTGATCTGCCATATCTCATAACATTCTTTCAAATGTTTTATAATGATAAACCGGTCGATTGGTTGCTTGTTAGTTTCATAGAATCAAAAGTATGTACCAATGATAAAGATAAAAAGCAGTGCAATCAGGAAAAAGCAAAATACTGGTTACACTATCGAATATCATTATTTCAGCATATTGGTACAAGTTCATCTCTGAAGGGTAAAGTCCAACGACTGTCAGACAACGATTTTGGATCGTTGCTTCCACCCAATCCACCAGCGACAGTTATGTCTACCATAATTCCATATAAAGATTATTCAATTGAACGCGCTTATTATGGTGAAA
>NC_051846.1:66644093-66921566 GCF_002237135.1 Teleopsis dalmanni | reverse complement strand
ATGATGAAAGCTACAGTATTAGAAACAATCGGTAGATATTGTTTTGTAGTATATTTAGTATAATTTGGAATAAAAAGATATAGAGCTAGAAAATAAGGCTGATGTAGTATAGAATTTACTGTATTTTCGAGCTTAAATTCTACTTGTATAAAAAAGATAAGCAGATATATTTGACTATCTTTAAAAATGTATTTCTTCCTTCACTTAAGTGCAGAATTACTCCCACTAAATAGCGCAATTATATTCAAAATTATTGCTTTAATCAAAGTACATTTTGTATTTTATATAAATGAGCATAATTTTATAAATATCTCATTTATTTTGTATATATTCAAAAATTATGTTTTCGTATTAAAATTTCAAATTACGAAACTTCAGAGAAATTAACTTAACTGAACAGTTGGCTAATTTTGTGCTAATAGTAAATTATACCACCAACGGCGATGCGATGAAAAGCGCCTATTTCATAGAGGAGAATTATTTTGGGTGGGTGGAAGCTTAAGTCCACAGTTCTGAAAGTTTTAACTGAAAACAGAATAATTTATGCAATATTTATGACTTTGAAGTTTAAAGTTATTAGAAATAATAAATTTCTACAAATGCTAACAAGCAAATTAGAGGTTAAAAGTTAATCAAATGAAGAGGAAGTGGCAAAGGCAGTAGTGACTTTTCATGCTCTTCTTGGTTGGTCTTAGAATTGTTAACGAGATTTTATTACTTAAACTCATCAGTGTGAGGCTCATTATTATCGTTTTACTTTATATTATTCAAGTGGAATATAAATTAGAAGTACATTAAGTTTTATAATCCAACAGGAATACTTTAAAAAAGTACTTGAAGTATTTAGTTATTAAGATTTGCATGACTTTTGATATAAGAAAATTTATACTGATATATTATTAAGATAGAGAATTAATATTATAGATATATGAGTATTTCTATACTCCGGATTAGTTTTTTTAGAATTCATATATATAATTAAATATGATTTTAAATATAAAATATATAGCAGAATTCACACATATTAGAAGATATAATGGAATATGTATTAGAAGATATAATAGAATACATATTAGAAGATGTAATATAATATATAGAGTACCTAAAATAGATATTCCCGTTCTCTCCTTTGCCTTTTTATTCTATAAGAAACAACAGTAAAATTAAAAAAAAAATTAACGAATATAACAAATCCGCTACTTGCTAAAAATAGGCTAGCCGAATATTTCACACAAAAAAATGAAAACTCTTCTTAGTTAGACATTGGTAACGCGATATTGCCCTCATATCTTCAGGCTCATCGTCGAATCATTTTAAATATTAATTAGTTCAGGTTAGGTTAGGTTATACCAGCGATCACAAGGGATCCATTTAGGCCAATAGGTTCATTGTATTGCCGTATAATTAAAAACTCAAGGGTTAGAACCATTTAGAACCTTTGGCGAAGCTTATAATGCTATTAAGAGCGCCGTCTTGCACTTCGTCAAGATTATCAAAAAAGAAAGTATCACTTACCCTAAAGTGATAAGGCGGCGCTGCGCATTTGCTGGATAGAAATAAAGCAGATGGAAGGCACTTTCATCGTTTTCTTCACAACTGTGACAGGTATAATTGAAAGGGAGATTTAGTCTCCTACCATGGTTACCTAAACTACAATGACCTGTAAGTAAACCTATTATAAGACTTCTTTTGGAGCGTGACCAAATTGCATACAAATGCCTGTATATTGTTGAGTCTTCCCATCTTTTGTTAAAAAATTCGGCACAGGAAGAACTCAGTGTCAGTTTGTATGATGTCAATGATATGCCCAGATTGTTTAGGTGTTCCCAGTGGTTAAATATTAATTAATATTTAATTAAAATTATTTGAGAAAATGATCTTATAAAAAAGGGATGATGGTATTAAGTAAACGAATGAGTAAACAAACGATATACCTGATTCTATCCAAAAAAGAGGCTAACTCTTGGTAGCTTTCAACTGTTAAGAATCATATTAAATTGTAAACTATAACTTATAACTCAATTTAGTTAAAATTATAAAATTTAAATTAAAGTCTGTTTTGGGGACCCGTTGGTTTTATAGGGGTGACGTAAATTCTTTAATTTTAACGCAATGACCTCGATACAATTTGTTTTGATATGCCTATATAATAATAATAACAATAATAAAATTAATAATAATATTTTTATTTTTTTTCCCTAGAGAAGAGGTTGAAAAGTGTCTAAAGCATTGTCACAAGGTATTTAAAGTGGTAGTACGCCAGATTTGCAGAAACTAAAAAAACTCTTCCTCGTCAGCTTCTATGAGCACAAGAGCACGGTATACCTGTGATGGAGTCGATATAATCACAAGATAGATGTGAGAATTCGCTGTGCTTACTTGAGATGTTGAATGTAAGATTCAGCAGTGAACGATATGTCGCCAATACACTGAAAGCATGGGCTTGCAGCTATAGGAATGGTTATTGACCTATGATGATAAATCGATGGAGTATATTCAACAGTTGTTAAGTAGGATTTATATAATGTAGAGAATAAAAAAATATGTGGCCGCTTGGTACTATCAACTGGTTAGTGCACGCGGTCAAGAATGACTCACGTCGGCAACGGCCAACTAAGTAAGTAGGTAAGAGAATAAAATTAATACTTTTTTCAAGCTTGTTTCAGAGATTAATGTAAATTTATATCTCTTTACCTATACAACCCTTTTTTAAATGCAGTATGGAAATGCACTGAATTTAGTACTGTAATTACTTTTTTAGCATTTAGTAAATTATTTAAATTATGCTTCAAACGTTTTTGTGGGTAATTTGTTACTACGTGTTTAATTGTTTTCTTTTTTCTACCTATGTTGTTTTTATTCGTTAGTATTTGCACTCTTCATATGTAAATAGATGTATCTATATATGTACTTTGTATTTATATCTAATCAAGGTAAACGGGTTAAGGTTATCACGTGCTTGAGAATTGACTTTTACGGTTGTTTGCATCGTTGAAGTGCATTAACGCTTGTAATAATAATACTATATATAAATAAATACATATATATGTATATATACATATATAAATAAACATATTATTTAAGTTTATGTTTATTCATGAATAAATTAATATTAATACAATTATTTGTGTAATTAAGTATTACGCTTCGTTAACATTCCAAGCAGTTTCAACTGTATTTAAATCAGATTTATAAATGAATATCGCCATTAAGAAATACAGTGGTCGTCCAGTATAACGAACGCTCGATATTACGAATTTTCGATATAACGAACACCCAAAATATTTACATTGATTGTTCTATATAACGAACGAAAAAAAAAATTCTGCTCCATATTACGAACAAAAAATTTTTTGTTTCTTATTCGTTTTTGTTTTATACAAATTATGCTTTTGAATATAATTTTACTATAAAACTAGCATTATTCAGCTTAGAATATGTATGTAATTGTCCGTTTTTTTTTTTTTCTGAGAAAAATGCCTATACATTGTGACCGAAAAGTTTCCGGAAATTTTAAAATAAAACGCAAAATTCTTTATCTTCATCAATATTTATTTTATCTCCTTCAAAATATGCTCCATTAGAAGCGATACACAAATGCCAACGTTTCTTCCAATCATCAAAACATTTTTTATAGGCGCTTTCCGGTATGGCTTTGAGTTTCCTCTGCGAATTCTGTTTTACGTCTTCTATGGATTCAAAACGCGTTCCTCTGAGTGGTAATTTGAGTTTGGGAAACAGGAAAAAGTCACACGGTGCAAGATCAGGTGAATACGGGGGCTGTTCGATGGTATTTATTGAATGTTTGGCCTTAAAATCGTTGATAATGTTGGCTCGGTGCGAGGGAGCATTATCGTCATGAAAAATCCATGAATTATCCTTCCACAATTGAGGCCGTTTACGGCGGATATTTTCACGCAAACGTCTTAAAACAGTCAAATAATAGGCTTTATTGACTGTTTGTCCTTCAGGGACGAATTCATGATGCACCACACCACGAATATCGAAGAAAACAATCAGCATTGCCTTGATTTTCGAGCGACTTTGGCGTGGTTTTTTCGGTTTCGGCTCGTCTTTTCCTCTCCATTCCGATGATTGTTGGCTTGTTTGCATGTCGTACTCGTAGACCCATGTCTCGTCACCCGTTATGATGCGTTCCATGAAAGTTGGATCGGAATTGGCACGATCAAGCATGTCTAACGAGACCTGTCCACGATGGTGTTTTTGGAACAAATTGAGGTGAATCGGAAAAAGCCGAGCGTTGACACGTCGCATACACAAATTGTCCACCAAAATCAAACGAGCCATCTCACGACCGATGCCTAGCTCTCGTGCTATCTCTCTAACACTCACATGAGGATTTTTGAACACGATTTCCTTTGCCTTTTCAATGTTTTCGTCGGTGGTAGAGGTCGAAGGTCGTCCAGAACGCGGCATGTCTTCGACGGTCGTACGACAGTCCTGAAAGGCTTTGTACCACTCATAAACTTGAGTTTTCGATAAAACTGATTCCCCATAAGCCTTTTGTAGCATTCGCAACGATTCTGCACACGAAAATTCGTTCGAAACACAAAATTTGATGCAAACTCTTTGATCAATATTTTTTTCCATTGTTTTTTTCGCAACGCACTACTGAGTGTCACTGTTCAACAGCTGCCGTAAACGAAACTGTCTGACAGATCGCGCTCATTTGTTGCATAGTAATTAAGACAGTGCTGCCAAACACATAAACTAAAATATCGAAAAATATACAGCGCGCGAATTTTAAATGAGAATTTCCGAAAACTTTTCGGTCACAATGTATATGGCAAAATGCATATATGCAGGCGCCACTGATCTGTTGTTCACAAATTCAGTTTATCATATACGAAATACTATCCAATACTATCTAACTATTTATTGTTAGTGTGACATTAGTACATACGAAGTTAATAAATGGAATAATGCTGATAATACCATCGATGTCTCGGACGAGGATGATAGATCTGATGACGAAAATATAGAAGAAAATAATTTAGAAATTATTAAACATAAAGATGCCATAAATCATTTCGAAAAATGCATAAAGTGGGCGATTAACAATAATGAAACTTCAAAATTAGCTGTACTAGAGAACTACAAGAAAAAGCTGTTCAGAAAAGTCTTGAGTGTAGTAAAAAACAAACAAAAATTAATGATTTTTTTTACTCTACACTATGATTGAATGCGTCCTTTCTTATAAATAATTTTTGTAACAACCGAATAAAAAATACTTTTAAATAAATATATACTCGTACGTGTTTATAAGTTAATTTATGAACTCAAATATATGAAATCTCCTAAAAATAACCATATTGGTAGGTAAATGTATAACATTCGATATTACGAATTTTTCGATATAACGAACAAGGGGTACAACATAAAATTCGTTATATTGGACGTCCACTGTATATGGCTAAGTAATGAATATAGAATTAGTTATTGTACTATATATAGTTATTAATACTTATGAAATAAATATTTTGTAATTTTATTATTTATAAAATCATTTTCAAGTTGAATAATTTGTTTCAGTCATGATTTTGAATAATAATATTAAAATATAAATTTATGGAATGGAGATATTATGAAAACACAGATATTAAAATTGGTTAGTCATATTATAACAATGCCGGAATACAGATCAAAGAATAGGATTTATGCAAGAAATGAACTAGTAAATAGAAAAAGAGTAAACTATAAATGGATTACACCATAATCATTGGCATCAGGAACTCAGAAGAAAATTCCTAGAATCAGCAATAATGGGAGATCAATAGGCTTAGGTTCTCCAAAATCAGTCATATAACGAAAAAGAAGAAAAACTAATTTTAGAACAGAAATTAATTTTAGTAATTTAAATTTGAATTAAAAAGAATTTTATAAAAATATTTTTAGTAGGAAAATGGTAATAGACAATAGGATGATTGCCTTCTAACATAATAAAACATTGACAATCTGCCGTATGATGAGAGAGATAAGTAAACAATTACGGTGAAAAAAAACTTAGTCGTAATGTTGGTGAATTATATCAGATATAAATCGGAAATAAAATATTGTTCGTTTTCTTTAGTTTTCTATTTAATGCTATTTTCAAAGAATGGAGATTTGCTTAGGTCTACCATATTGGCCCATTGTGTTTTGGTGTAAGATCTTAAAGGATTAAAAACCAGTTTGAACCATTGACAAAGTCTAAAATATTCTTCAGATTTTAAAAAAAGTAAACCCCTAGTATAATCAATCGACGCTGCATATGATCTGGACAGTTATGAAGCAGATGTGAAGTACTTTCATTGACCTCCACACAACTGCGACAAAAAAGATTAAACGGGAGATTCAAACTTGAGAGAGAACCAAACATGGTTCCCTCAACGCGGCTGTGACCCATCCTTCGAATTTTCCTTCGAATTATATGCATTTGTCTATTTTATATTTTATAGTGCTGTTAGCTGGCGGTTTTTAATTTTTTGTTTTTCTTCTTTTTATATTTCTTTATGCGATTTGTAGGCATTTTGTCATTGAATAGTTTTTCAATATATATATTGAGGATAAATTGAGCTCTGACGATAGCCACGAGTGGAGTGAAGGAGATAAATTTTATATATTAATTATTTTAAATTGTGTTTCATTGAAACATAAAAATATTTATAAGTAGTTGACGTTGTATTTAGAATATTGTCAATGTGTGTATGTATGTTGAATATGTTTATTTGTATTTTTGGTTACCATAAGAGTTGCAATCTAGTTAATCTATTATCATAAGCTTATATACATATATCCGTAATGTTACCAAAGAGAATTAAATAATTAATTAATATTGAAATGGCTTGGTTTACAGGTAAAATGACGGAAATATTATTTTAAGTTTATGGGAATGACTTTGCTAAAATTAAACTAGATAATTTATAATAATATATCAATGATGTTATAACATTTACTTTACGTATACATATTTGTAATAATGCAGTAGTGGATAGTATAGTGTATAAATATTATTTAACAATTAAATTACTTTTGTTTATTTGCATTCACGTTTTATATTAAAATACAATTAACGCGCTTCATGAGTTGAAAACAACGTACGAGTAAGAAAATATTTTGTTTGGTGTGATAAGTACATTATTTACTCTCATATATAACATTTATTTTCAATTTAAAACATTTTTATTATAACAGCTACTAATTTGCGTATATATTTAAAGACCGGAAATAATTTTTGATATTTCAGCAAGAAATAGTTATTTATTAAAACAAAATAAAAAAGAAAAATTTTTATATGAATAACTTTTTTGGCTGAGATAAAATTGTTATAAAAATAATTAAATAAATTAAATTAATTAAATAATTAAAAATATTATTTAATATAAATTCTGTGCAGATCAATCATTGAATAATCACGAAGATTATGAGGAATACTCAAATTAAGTATTGAGAAGGGTGGGACTCAGCAGAAACCCCTCAGCCATCATAGAGTAAAAGTGCCCAGATGTACTAACTCGGAAAAAGCTCAACATAACATAACATAACAGATATATAACATATAAGTGCAGTAAACATTTCATTCAACTTAAATCGTTTAAAACTTATTAAATCTTCTCAAAAAGTCAATTTTTCTCATACTGACATATTCTATCTAGATCATTTTACCATTTTTTCTTTCAGATTACTATCTTAGTCTTACATAACGGATGTTTAATAGTTGGTGATAATTACATTAAATTAAATATAAATATTATATGGCCATATTTGAAAGCTAAATTGTGTATTATTTTTTGGCCTTTTTTATATAAGAGATGCAGTTAAAAGTTCCAGAGGTATGCATGCTGACGAAAATGCTATTCTATTGTAAACAATTTTTTTTCCCGGTAGTTGGAAAGATCGAAAGTCATAGTGTGAGATTTCAACCACTTCTTAGAAATGTGGAAAAGTCATTCCAGTAATTAGGACAGAGAGATGTGAGCGAGAGGCCTAATACATAGCGGACAAGATTTAATTAACCTATCTAATATATCTTATTATCTAATGGATGTAGTGCAGGTAGAATGGGTGAAGCAGAGGGGCTGCGTTATAGCGGAGACGCTGGGAATGGGCTAGTGATAGACTCTGTGACCAGGATCACGAGAGCCGCAGTTGTAGAGAGAGGTGATAGGAGCATCAGAGTCCCGCTCATCGAATTATGAGTGATATACTGGGGAGGTTTATAGCACAAGGCTTGGACAAGGTCTGTGGGAAGGGTGCTGGGGTGGAGATGTGGACAGGGGACGGGGGAGGGGGAGGTTGTGAGAACTAGAGGTACTGGTCGATGCGAGTGATTTTGGTTGTGTGGTAAAAGATGATGTTGGAGAAGTGTCTGCCGTTAGGCTTGCGCTTGTAGTTAGTGCAATCACGAAGGAGCTTGCGCTCGAAGAGATGAACTTTTTCTATCTAAGCGGAAGTGAAATGGGAAAGACGTATTTATAATTGCATATTGACAAAATGATGAGTTACTTCCGAAGGCAGAAAATACAATAAATGCTCAAAAGACGAAGGCTATCTTTATTAAATGACGTAAAAATCAAAATCCATGAAAAATTACTTTGCATTCTGAAACAAAAATCAGTCCTATCGAGTAAGAAACTCTATTATTACATTTCATGATTCGAAATTATTTTTAATAGTTTCGTGGCGGTTGTAGGTGCCCTAAAGATAATAAAAGGCAATGAGGTCCAAATGAGGTAGTAACTACAGACATGGTGAATAAAAATCATGATGTGATGGTAAAGTAGCACCAAATACCGAGTTGCAACGGTTGCTATTAAAAAATAATATATATATTCATAATAATATACAAAAACATTTTATTAATACTATGATAATCTACACCGGAAGAGATTTTGATATGCAAATACCCAAAGAGGCAAATTGAAACCAATAACAACGTTAATAGTTTTGATGGCTCAAAACTGAAGTATTGGAGGAATGTAGCTAGGCTTCATGTTCGCTGATATCCGAAAAAGAGAAAAATATATAGCTCTTACTTTATTCAGACTAGCTAGGTTTAATAATTCTATATAACTTCTGTAGATCGTGTTCGCTGGCATGCGAAAATACCTAAATCTTATGTCATTTTGAGTTATTCAGATCCAAAATAAAATCACTGTATTTTGTGATTCGTTCTTTAACTTATTATATAACATATTTACTCTAGAAATCGCTCCCAGTGTTGGTTAAATATATCAGCGTTCATCTGGTGATGAACAACCTAAACTTTTCCTCAAGTTTAAGATGGTTTCTATTGATCTATTGGGGTGTTGGTAGCTCCGCTCCTTTGAGGTATTAAGATTCCTCTACCTGAGTACTTTCTTTCCCTCTTTTCTTACTCTCTTCTTACCAAAGCTAATTAATATTTACAGACAATTTAATATTTGCAGACATGTAATTTATATAAAGACTTAGTACTATCTATTAAAAAATTAATCGCTATTATATGTTTATAATTGATGTAATATATGAAGATATAATACAAATGTATATAAAATACTATTATATTATTATACGATTATAAATACGATTGGTATAAGGCCATTATAATTATAACATTATTGTAATTTATTCTAGTCAATTTGTTAATAAAGAAATAAATTGATATAAGTCCATTTTACGGTATCTTTAAAGTTGGTCAAATATTTCCTTAAACATTTTTTTTGTTTTTAATTCCCAGTTTTATTTTGCTTTTCTTTTATTGTATATTTTTTTTAAATGTTATTTAACATTATTATTTATTTTGTTGATTTCTTTTATTCTATTTTTTGCAATATAAAGTAATATAAGCGCGTTTTGTTAATGTAATGAATAAATAACTTATTTGTTAATTTGTGAAAGCACTTCATGTTTAATTTTAATTTATTTTTAAAAAATCCTTTTTTAAAACAAATTGTGATAATATTAAAAAAAAAAGGTTTTTTTTGATAAAAAACAGGAACTGAAATTTTTAAAAGACAGCAGCAGTGTTTTGTGGCTTTAATTTTTAAAACGTGAGTTTCACCTTAATGAGCAAATAAATAAAAATAAAAAATTATATAAAAACAAATAATAAAAAATAAAGTTTCATGAATACAATAATGAAAAAATCGATATCAGAAAACTGTAAATTTTTTTGTTGTATTTAAGAACTTAAAAATAAATTCTATATACTAAACCCAAATTAAACCGGCTTTAAGAAAATTTAAAACCTTTAAAAAAATTATGAAAATTTTTTTTTTAAATTAAGCAAATATATAAAATTAACAACTTCTTAAATGAAAAAAGGAATGCATGCAGTAAAATTAAAATTGATTTTTTTTGGCAATTTTACTTACAGTGGACTCTCGATATAACGAAAGATAAATGACAAGGTGTTTCGTAATTTTGAATATACATCTTATACGCAACATTTGTTATTTAATGAGAATAATTTTGGTACTTTAGCAAGTATTTTATCGTTTGTTACTTCGTTATATCGGGTATTTGTTAAATCACGAGTCTATTGTAATTATGTAAAATTTGTATATAATTTTTTGTTCTATACGAAATTTTTATTTGACAAAAAATTTCAGTAAAAATAACTCTTGAGCAACTTTTTCTATAGTGATATTTCATGATATCTGGCTTTAAAGTTGAAAATTCTTATATACAGACCAACAACAACAGGTAAACGCTCCATCAGTCACTTGTTGAATACAAGATCGAGTCAAGTTTTTTAGAAAGTTAAAATCGGGCTAAACGATCAACTCAAAAATATTTTATTATATATTTATTTAAATATTTATTTAATATATATATATATATACATTCGATTGCTGGCTAGCGACTTATATCCATATAACTTATACCTTACATTTTATATCTAAGAAGTCTTATATCTATTGTAAGAAGACTGTTGCTCGAGTGTCTCTACAGTATTACCAATATAAGCATTACAAAAGTGCCTTTTTCAGTAAAGAAAAAGTCAATTCTTGATCCGAAAAAAGAGAATCTTTATTAAGAACAGGTAACGTATTCTTATTACAGTGAGTCGGGCATAGTCAAAGACACAATCTGCCAATTGGATCCCAATATATTCTAAATATATAATATATATAATATATGATATACTATGTCACCACAAAGATACAATCTGTCAATTGGATCCCAGTATATTCTAAATATATAATATATATAATATATGATATACTATGTCACCACAAAGATACAATCTGCCAATTGGATCCCAATATATTTTAAATATGTAATATATAATATCCAATTTTCCAATTGGATCCCAATATATTTTAAATATATAATATATAATATATATGTGATTTTTACCGCCAACTATGAGAACTTAGTCCATTCATAATATTCTTCTTTCTTTCCATATATAACAAGTAAAGTAAATTTGCGTATTTTCGGGGTGAATTCCTTTTCATAATTGTATTTCAGAGCCGAAATAACACACGAACTCAGATTTATGTGAATCGAGTGGATTAACACCCTTGATCTTATGAGTGTGCGGTCAGGAATATAGGGTTCATTCGAGATAAGTTGTTACTTAAAACATGGCTTTTCTATGAGCTAAGTTGGGTACTAGCCAATCGTATCTTGTTTTAAGGAATTTATGAGCGAAGGCTTTTTGAGAAATTAAGTTTTAAAAAGGTACTGCATTGGAATGATACCTCGTTAATATGTAGGAGTGAAAGCTTCTGAGTGTAGTTTGGTGTCAGCAATGTCCATCCTTGTGTGAAAATTTCTGATGTGTTATTAATTCTAAGATTCAACGAATAAATTCGATTATCTATTGCCATTCACAGAGAAGTTTTCTTCTAGAAGAAGAAGTCTGATTCTACTACTTGCTATATTGATAGGTCTGCTTATTATGTTTGGCATATTCTTGTTCATGAATGATAAATCAGTTTTACAAACTATTGAAAAGTGTTTCATGTTCATGTTTCTGCATACTGGTTTTTGGCTTCGCATGTACAACCTTAATTGTTCAATTAAGTACCACATTCCAATGCAGGAGTATACTACACATAAATGAATGTTTACGGCTGGACAAAGGCCAAAAACTTATTCACTAACTATAATTACAACCTGTTGGGTACTATTCTAGATAAACGTATTGTGGTCATTTATATTCTCTGTGTTTGAAAATGCTTGATTAATGTCAAAGGTGCTTAACTGATTGTCTAAGTAATATCTTGTAGTTTCTGTTTTCAGCTTTACAAGGTTGGCTATCTATTGAGTGGTTTACATTTGCTATTTATGATGTAGTCAAGAGGAGGGAGTGCCCAGAAACAGTATCAGTGCCACTTTTCACTAGCGCATCTTTAAACAACAGTGATCCATTTGCTTTTGTAATAGTAGCAGTAAAATCCTATTATTTATGAAATAATATTTATATAGAATATAAATTTATGTCTAGGTTTATAATTAATACTAGTTCATTATAGAAAAAGTTTATATACTACAAACTTTTCTCAGTGTAATGTCTTTTATTTTATATAGCACAATGACGTAATTAACAATTAAATTCTGTGTCGAATTAAATTTATTTTAAACAAAGTCCACATTTTACACGCACTCATAATATGAAGTCAACTAATAAAAATTTAATCTTAATCAAATAATGTGATTTTTATAATAGAATTTTATCTCGAGTGAGTGAAATAAATTCTGTCTGCTTTTTATAATATCATAAGATTGTGGTTCTTTTTTTTAGAATTTATATGAGGAAATTATTGCAATAATTTTTATGCATTTAAATCGCATGAAGATAAAAAAGTATTTAAAAAACGTTAACAACTTTTTCAAAAATGTCAGTTCAATTATTTTTCTTATATATGTTAACATTATTATAAATAAAATGATAGTTTTTAAATAAGTTTAATAAAAGAAAGCGTGATTTCTTTATAAACTCTATTAACTTTAGTACCCTTATTCTAATGATCATTCAATTTATGTATTCCATTTTTGTAACTGTATTCCGAAATGCCTGAAAATATCTGTCGATTCTATCTCTTCGTTCAATTAAAATGATTTGCTTTAAAGGATTTTTAAGATGTGAGAAGAGCTAGGATACAAAGTGAGCTAAACTTTGCGAATAGGTTGGTTGTTTAATCCATTAATGCATGCACAGTTTAATCCATTAATTTTAGCAACAATTTATTGAGATAGGTATCTAAGTAGATAAAAATGACTTTATTTCTGAAGACCGAATAGTTTATTTATGAGCTCTTGAATCTAACCGATCCAAAAGGTTACAATTTTTTCTCTTAAGCCGGTACTTCTTTACAAAAATAATCTTAGATTAATATTATATCAAAAATGTCTATTTGGCGTATTTCTCGACTTAAACGTCTTTTCATGCCGAACAACCAAAAACTGGGTTCGCTTTAGTCTGTATCCTCATGTTTTGATTCAAAATTATTATGGTAGATCGATATTTTCTCCATAATCTTAAACTACTCAAAATCGTTTTGATTCTTAAAAATCCTGGTATTGTCGAGAAATTCGTATTTTAATTTATTTTGTTGTATTGCTGTTAATGGGCCTATAGACTATGTAGACTATATCACCATTCCTCACTGCATTCTTTGAGGATTATTGTGGCAAACCAACTTTAGTTCCATAGGAGCGTAGCAGTTAAAAATGCCATTATGTACCTTGGAGAGATATTGCCAGTTTTCGTTATAAGTGGATAGGTAGTAGAAAAGGTACTGAAGTCTAAGCCTGGCGAGACTATTACAGTGATACAGAATGTGTTTGCTGTTTCCTCTTCTTCGTGACAAATACTGCAGCTACCGTCCCTTGTAATACCTCGGTTCGATAGATATTTTTTGACTCCACAATGTCCAGTAAGGAACCCTGTGACAAGTCAGGTGCCTTTTCTGTTCAGCATTAGTTCCCTAGATTTTGGAACGATTTGGCATGAATTCTTTAGCTTGTCTGCAGCCAATTACATTATCTCAATCAGTTGGAGCTGCTTTTTCTAACCATTCATTAATATTAATTGATGTAGCGTGCATATAGCATTCACAATCTTAAAAGTTTACATCGTTTTCATGAGGATCGTAGATTCTCAGCAAATTTACCATGCTGTTATAGATTTCCATCGTCATCAAGCCTTTTTCCAATTTTCCAGATAGCGTATAATCACAGAATTAACTGATAGTTTGAAAAGAAACTGTGACTACGTTCTAATGAAAGCGAGATTTTACAAAAGAGTCCTAGTTTTAGTTCTACTATTGACGAATAGATGGAGTTATGATTGATATTTTCTGTGATTGAAAAATAAGCTTACAAAACTAATATCAATTCATCTATATAAAGGCAATATTCGTACTAAATCTTTTCAATGAAATGTTTTAATTGCTTAGTTGTAGGGTACTAAAGTTTCAGTGTCGATTTTTTGAATCATGTTGAATAGTTCTTATCTTTTTGAAAATGATAATTTTGGCTCGTGGTTTCCATTTCTCATAAAATCAATCATCAAAGGCGAGCAATTTGTTGAAATAATTTATTAATTTAAACTTTTATAACGATTATTAATTGCTGCTTAAATTGATTGTCGTAAAATAATTCTTATATGATTTTTTATATACATTCTCGAGAAGTGGGATTTATAAAATGTCAATTATTTTTATCTGAAGACAAATATTTATTTTCTAAGTTCATATGTATGCTATGTTATACTCGTATATTATATTTTATATTGCGAATTTTATGTTATAAAAATTCTAGACTCTAAAGTGTGAAGGGAAAATTATTTGTTTTTTGGTTATCATTTCATATGTTTAAAATATAACAATATACAATATTAGTCTATATTTTATTAAAATGGAACCTCAAATTTAGTTTAAATTGTTGATTTCTAAAATCTTTTAACACTAGTTTTTTAACAACTATACAAAAATATAAATTATAGACTTATTATTAACTAAATATGAAAAAAATTTTCAGACTAATGTTTAATAATTAGTGTGAGGGTTGTAAGCTTATAAATGATATCACTTGTGAACTATTGAAAAATGGTGATGTTTATAAGAAAGGTTTTGAGTATCGTTCTAACATATTTTTGTTCTTTCTGTTAATGGTTTTTTATTCCTCATTCTTTAATATAAGTTAGCAATTTAAAAATACTTCATTTTATTTTTTAACACTTTCAAATTTATTAGTTAAAATCAACTTCTTACCTAAATTATACTTCAACGATTTTTTATAATTTATATGTTTACCCTAAACTCAACTTCTGCTCAAAAAGTATCGGGATTTTGTTGTTTGTTAGCTACTCCTTAAGTAATAGACCTTTTTCAAAAATTTTCTTTTGTTATGTTGGTACACCCTTTCTTGACATATGGGACAAATTTGAGCGCCATCTGTCAATTAGTTTGTTAACAGCAGCTGTTAATGTGAAACTACCTCAAGTGCATTTAGCAATTTTTGCTATGGAAAATTCTTGTTGTACGCGATTTTTTGACCACTATCAACGGCACCACTATCAACGCTTAGGCACTATATTCGCCAGATCTGGAGCCGTGCGACTTTTTCCTGTTCCCGAAACTCAAATTGCCCCTTCGTGGTAAGCGTTTTGAGTCGATTGATAAAAGAGAATTCACTGAAGGAACTAAAAGCCATACCTTCACGGGCCTACGAAAAGTGTATGGAAGATTAGGTTAAGCGTTGGCATATGTGTATCGCTTCAGAAGGAACATATTTTGAAGGAGATAAAATAAATTTGGAATAAAATTTAAATTTGTCTGTTTTATTTACAAAATATGTTTGAGCATAAGGTATATCATGTCTACATACTACTTAATTCCGTCTTCCTAAAGTTATTAGTACCATCGGACTGTAATTTTAATTGCAGTAACTGTAACACATCATAGTACTAAATCAGGTTATGTATAGTACATAATTGTTAAAAAAAATTTGGTTTTAGTATCAAATCTAACTCTTTACACTTACGCTCCATGTTATAACACGAAAACCATTTACTTTACGGAGTTAACTTAGTTGGTTACATATTTTCAACATATTCTAGTTCCTGAGATCTGTAGTGCATCTGCGAGTTCATGTTGAGATAGTGTAAAAAATATAGATTGCAGTATAAGAATCAGTTGTAATGGTTAACGCTGATGCTCAACGACTTCCAAATAGGTTTTGAGTATCGAGCTAATATAACTTAACACCCGCGGCCTCTCGAATTCGGCCCCAGCGTTTGGTTTCATTAACGGCAGAATCATGCAACATTTTTGGATCGCCTGATTACTATTACACGGGACATTAACTTGTTTGCCTGAAAAAGTCCCATTTGACTTTCGTAGCTCTCAATTTCAAAAAAAAGGCTCTTTCACTTTCTTTTTGGCCATTGAAGCAAGTACACGTGATGTGCTAAAATCATTAACTTAAATAATGTAGGCACATAGTCAAGCTTTAGTCCCACAAGGCATTTTTCTTCCCTTGCTATATGAATTGTAGGACTGTATATACTAATTAAATTTATATTTACACAAATGTATACTCATAATTTATATATCATGAAATTATCTGAAACCCATTCTCCAAAGTAAATTTTTGGTGGCTGTAACTGTCGTAACATTATTTCTCACACAAGTTTTACGGGAACCAAAATGGAATAAAATGTCTTAGATGTGTTTAATCCAAAAGGTGTCCGTAATATGTTTAATCCCCTAGCTTATATATAGACCTTTGAAGTGTCAAATATTTTGCAGAAGAATGTGCAAATGTAATGTTAGGTTAAAAGGTCTTCAGTTTCAAATGACTGGTGCAGAAAACATGAAACCGCTTACAATTAATGGCCCCATATACGTTAAGGAGCTGTAGGAGCAGATAATGGTCATCATATAGTGTGGACTGTCAAAAACACCAATTTTGATTAGAATTTTTGGAACAAAAAAAAAAAAGTAAAACAAAAAATATTTAATATTAGTATATTACATATAATAATCGTATTTACAATAAGCGCTGAAATGCATTATTCAATAGAATTTATTGATAGGTGTTAAAAAAATACCCGATTATGACTATGTATATCGTACTTAATGTCAGTAAGTTTCTTAAAAAAACCCAGATGTATCATTTTTTTGTTGTAAATTGTTGTTCTTATACTTGCTTTGAAACGTTGAAACTACAATTACTTTTTCTATAATTTTTAATATGTAAATATAAAAACTACTGATTACTGAGCTACCTGGTAATTATTTTTATTGATTTGATTAAAAAAATTTATGAACTTTAAATTCTACAGTACTTAGTATATAATTTAACACCATTATCTTAAATGTAGCTATGCTTGATATTGAATAATTCTGTTATAGATTAAATACCTGAGATAAAATTAGTAAACTCGTGCTTTAATTTTCTCGATGATTCATAAATTCTAAAATAATTACCCATTATACATTTATTAATTTACTAAGAATCCATTCAGTATAACTTAAGCCTTCTACGTACAATAAATTGATGTTATAAATGTGACATGTGGTCACTACGATTGGTGACTGCATTTTCATCACAATTTTTCTATATATGAATAAATTTTTTAAAAATTCTTTAATAACACTATTTTTAATTTATTTTATTTTTATTTTAAAATTAAAAATTTATTCCAAATATTTACTGCATTATGTGCTTAACTGTTCAAAAGTGGTTTGTTTGTAAGTTAATCGTTTTAATCGATTTTGTGAAACTTAATAACTTTGGTGTTAATTTTTTTTGAAAGCTTCTGAATTTACGACAATAAAAACTTTTGTTAATATTTTTTAAAATAAAATATTAAAAAATTGATTTTATTTTAATTAACATGCTTTATAATTTCTTTGTATAATTTTTATTTAAAAGACTTTTTTCATGGTGTGGTTTATATATATAAAGATATAGTATATAGTCAAAGCGTCCTTAGTAACTGTTTTGATTGATAATGGTTTGAAGTGCACCAAAGTACAATGATTTGAGTATTTCAACTTGAAATCATTTATTTTCATACATAAATAAATACAATTTCAAGTACATCACTTCAAATACCAAAACCTCAATGATTGCCTTTTGCGATAAGAAGTGTCGAATGTGAAATGTTAATATAATAAACTTAAATATTTCATTCAAAGAATTGTAAAAATATAGTATCTCAACCAATTACACATGACTTTTAAGGAAATAATAAATTTACTATATATTTATTTACTTGTAAAGTTTAGTGAATGCTTCGTAGTTTTCCTGAAGTAGTAAAACTTAAGTATTATTTTTTTTTTTCAAACATTCAATCTTTTTAGAGATAAATATTTTTTTTACCAATTTACAAAGAATTTTTATATTAAATTACTAATTTATTAAGTAAATATAAATTAATACGTGTGTAATATTCATATCATCATAGAGTCTTGATAAATGAATAGTTTTATGGAAAAGATAAATAGTTTCCGAGAAACAAGTTTTGCAACAAAGATTATTTACTAGTGAATGTACAATGTATCGGATTCGGACACATCTGAGGACTGTGAGAATCTTATTTTATCAATTGAAATTTCAAAATACTTAATTTGTTTATAAACTGTTTTTCTTCTTCTTTTAAGAATTTTATTATAGACTAATGTTTGTTTCTTTAAACAAAAAAATTATAAATACATATAATTTAGATCAAAAAATACATAGATAGAGCCCTGAAATTATTTACGAAAACCGACAGGCTTACCAATACCGCGTTACCGAATCTCAGAATATTTATAGGCTCCTCGGGAAGGTATGCAGATCTGAGGTCAATTATTGCTTAGTCTCATGAAGTGATAAATAATAATCTAGTAAAGGCGTAGAGAGGGGTTACGAAGAAACCTCTCAGTTAATAGAGAGTAAAAGTGCTCAAATGCACTGACTCAACTAGCCTCAACATAATAATATAATCTAGAAACAACAAATTTAATTGTGTTAGTCTGAATTTGTATATTTTAGTGTACAAACCTCCAATTATTTGATTACTAGAGCTTTGTCATCGTCATGGTTCCATAACCACTTACATGGTTATGGATCCATGTCTACAGTGTATTGCCTACTGACAACAACTGGATACGGTGAATGCTAGTCACTGGAAAAACGCCAAAAACAATAAGGTATATACTAAGTCCTACAGACTATACTTTATTTGATGGCATACTTTATTCCCATCCATGAACAGATAAAAATAGTAAAATTAAAAAAGGAATATAACTAAAAATACAATCAAATCTCCGTACGTCTGCGTTCTTTAGTGAGAGGCTACAATATCAATAGATATTCAAAAGTCAATTGTTTAGTCCTCTATAAGTTTCCACTTACATTTATTCACACTGAATATCTGGCAGACATTCCAAGTATAGATCATCGAAAAATAATCTTCTGTAGCATTATCATTAGTTTAGTTTTATCCATCACGCAGATTAGTTTTAAAAACTCAGATTTTCGTAAGTGGATTTATGGTAACAAAATGACATCTACGCGCTACTTTGTTAGAAGAAACTCTGCCGCCATTAAAATTAACGAAACCTTTAAAAATACATCGATTAATCCATTTACGAAAAAACTATATATAAACAAATTAATGCTAAATTTGGATTTTTGTTTAATGGAAAACACAATTCTTCTCTGATCTTTTGGAAGTGTCCTTTCTTTTCGTATCCCATTAAGCGCAATCATTTACCAAGTGATTACTGGAGGTTTATAACATCATCTCATTCCATGGTTGTGAACTAAATAATATGAATTTTACAGATTATATATTTTTGAGTTCTAATGTAGTTACTTATATGACCTAGTTTAGTTTTTCTTATTACATATTACATATCTGTAGACTGTAGCAACTGTTTGGTTTTATAAATTATGCAATGTCGGTGACATCTGTTTGAGTTATAATATCGTTGTTAATTACACGATCTAGTTTATTTTTTCTTGCTATTATATTTCTGTAGGCCGTAACAGTTGCTTTGTTTTCAAATTTTCCGCTCAAACTCCTGTTCCATAAGTATATACTGATCTGACTATTGCCTTATATAAATGTGTTTTATTCTCATCTAATATTTAATTATTAATTAATATTAATGATTATATTAATATTAATAATAATATTAAAATTAATTAATATTACTGATAACATTAATATTAATCAATATTAATAATAATATTAATATTAATATAAACGGCGTGACATATTTCAATTGGTACCAAAACTGGATCGCTTGAAAGTAATAAGAAAAACTTTAATAAGAAAAAACCTAACAGGAATGTTTACATTATATAGGGGGCGCTTCTACGAAATGTTAACACGAAATGTTAAGTAATAAATAAATAAATAGTTTTTAGCAAGATTTACTTAAGGGTTTACAAAGCCCATATATTAATAACAGAATATCAATAATTTTACAAAAGTATGATAAAACTTATAATGAATAATTTTTTTGAAAGTATGTATAATCAGCTATTTGTAAATTCCAAAAGATAAGAGTATGTCAAAATGTAGAGTCTGTTAAACTAAATTAAGTAAATTATTAATTCACTAATGACTAAAATGCAAAACGGATTTTCTGAATTACTAAATGAACTAAGATAATCGAATCGGTTACGAAATATACTATGGTAAATAATAGTAAATTACGTTTTACCATTTACCAGTACATGACAACCAATGCCTTTGTAAATTAGTTACTAATCTTTATCAGACTTTTTAAAAAAAAAAATTACATTGTTTTGAAAGTTATATGGTATATCTTATTAAATTTTAATATCTGAAACGTGCCTCTAAAATTTTCAAGTTAATTTCAATATTTAAGAGTGATCTTTACAAGCACATAAGATTCTACATTCATAGCTGTCATCTGTAAAACGTATTCTAAATTCTTAATAATAGAAATTTTAATTCATCTTTCAGTGTTTTTATACCAGAGAGCTTTAAACATATAATAGTTTAATATTTAGAAAAGCACACAGATTCATAAAGCCTAAAAATTGGTTTTAGATCTATTTTATATAAGAGAAGTTCGTGTAAAATGTTATGCGATTCCAGTATTATAAGGTTAAAGTACTTCAGTGTGAGACCGAATATAAGCTATCATAGGCTTATATTATAGTAACTAGTAAGAGTACATTGTTATTAGTATACTCAACATGAGGCTTACGTATAGGACTGCAATTTTTACTGCATTATGAAAGCTAAACAGGTCGGTTCGATTATTTGTAGCAGAAGAATATTCTAAGTTTATGTATGTTAGACTGAATAAAGATAGAATAAGGAATTAAATTGTAATATATTAATTCTGTAAGTAGATTTTTAATCCACTTTAGAATATGAGCCTATAATCATGAAGTGTGCGATTTTTCCTTTAATTCACAGCCGAATCTACTTTATTTCAATTTTATAAATAATTCCTCAATCTTCTTTTTCGTTTACAAAATACTTAATATCGAATATTAGTTACAAGTTTTTTATTTTAAATACTTTTAATTCGATTTAGCAGTTTTCCTTCCTTAAATGGACGAAGTTGTAAAGTAATAAATTTTACAACTGTGATTATAAATATCACTTATAAGTAATAACTCACATATGGGAAACCTACTATATTCAGTATTCTAAATTTGAATACCATTTAAAATTAAAAGTATATTACAAAATTTTTATTACTTTATTAATAATTATATATTACTTATCAATTATTACTTATTAATTATAACTTATTAATTATTACCGCTTTAATTTCCTGTCTTAAAATATATTAAAAATAAAAAATTAATAACAAATATTTAAGAACCCCTGCCAAAAATGATTCATATGAATGAAGTAAACTCAAGAATGGTACATATATAAAAAAATTGGTAATAATTAATTAATTTAACAGCAAATTATTAATTTGTTATTCAAATATCAAAATTTGTCAGTAATGAAAATCAATAATTTTGACGTCAATCAATTATTCACAAATTGACACAATTTAAATAACTCAGTTTGTGATAAAAAATATTTTCCATAGCATTTAACGGATTTCTCATGTAGATCTTGTTTTTTGTGATTGTTTTTGTAATTGTCTACTATTATTTATAAATAATAATCGGACTGATTCCTATTAATTTTTTGCTTAAACTCATAATGACGTTTGTTTGCTTTGCTAGTAGCTTATTTTCTCAACTGTTTTGTTGAAGTGTCAAAGCCAAATTTGTTTAACAATTTGTGTTTTTTTTATTTTGCTATTGAAATTTAACACTATTGACCAATATTCTCATGAGCTACAATGCTTGACCGGCATATTTGGTTCATGAACAATTTTCTCTAGTTGAATATTAATGAGAATTATTTTAATTAATTATAACAAATTAATTAATAATAACAATTTAAAACACAATTAATATACAATTAATTAAAATTCATTGTTACTTTTACTTTTAAAACTAAATTTAAGGGTTAAATGATCTTACATATTTCTATAACTGCTTTTTTTATAAATAAAAAATAATAAATTATATGATAAAAAAAAATTCCTCAATATCCTTTACTAAAGTTATTTAGCCAAGTGAAGTGAAAATGCACAAAAATGTAGTTATCATTAAATCAATTTACATATTTATAGACATTACTTATTTATAATGTGGTAATAATAATTTTTATCTTATTTTGAAACAAATAATTAAATTGAAAGTATAATTTTGACAATTATTATTTTTTTTTCTTCGATGTCTATATAACAGAATTTTTATGAACCTCTGAGAGTTTTTATAAGAAATAGTATTTAAAAAAAACACATTGACCTAAAAACTCTAAAAATTGATATTCGGTTCACTTTATATAAGAGAAGTTTGTGGGAGATGTTACACGAGCTAAATTAAGAGTAAAGTTTGGTATGAGAATCTGCAAATTTTCAGCACTAGAGATGCATTATGATCACAGTGCTCCCTTTTATGAGAAATTCAATAAACTGCTTAGTAATATTTTATTTAATTCTATCATTTATTTTACTTACACTAGCTTCTGTTAGTGTAGACTTTAGCGCAAATACATACATTGATATTAATAAAACCAAAGAGCCAGTTAAATGCACTAAAAAGTGGAGAAAATACGAAATGTATAAAAATGTGTTTAGGAAACCTCTTTATACATATTTTTTATATTAAAAATATTTAAAAAAAAATATTCGAGTATCATATTAGTATTACATATGTACATATATTTCTTTCACTAATGTAGATAATAGAACAAAAGTTCTGTATTGATTTTTTGTTTAGTATTAATACTATTTTAAATTTAGGAGTAATGTGCTTAATGCAGAGTACTAAAACTGTGCAGGGTGGGCAGATCATTGCAAAATAATTTTCTTTATTCGAAAGATATAAATTTAAAGAATAAGTTAAGGGTTTAAAATTGGAAATGTAATATACTGACTCTGAGCTATAAATTTGGTAGGATACGAGTTCAACTCTTAATATTTGCTGTCTTGAAATTTATAAATAAACATTTATAAGTAATAAAAAAGACCGCTAATGATGGGTATCTGGCATTCTTCGAAAGTGTTGTATGCTTAGCCAAAAATTCAATCAATTAAAATAATAAAAGTATTGTTGTTGCAATTTACTACTGTTCGAAACCTTCTATTAAATACATTAGTTTCTATTAAGTAAACTAAACAACTTAAACGATATATCAAATACGAAAATAATTAAATTATCATTATAACAATTTGTAAATGTTAATATTATATATGTTATATTTTTCTTATCTAGTCCAACACTCCAACATTTAGCATTAAGTAATTTATTTGAATAAAGGAAGACTACTAAAACAAAAAGTAATAAAACAAAGACCTATAGATCTTTGAAGCCTAATAAGAAGAAGACTAATAAGATTCAGACTAATAAAAAAAAGTTACTAAGAAGAAGAGTAATAAGGCGAACACTAATAAATGGCAACCAATAAAATCAGGATAAATAAAACGAGGGCTAATAAAGCGAAGCCCAATAAGATAAAGACTAATAGGGTGAATACTGATAAAATCAAAATTAAAATATTTCAATGGTAGCAATAATAGCGTCCGTAATTAAATTTATAGTAAAATTAAGTGAAACATATATAGCGTGTTTTTTAGGAACAGCGTGGAAAGTATAGTGATAGTTCTATGACGGAACAAAAGAAGCTTATGGAAAATGACTTAATTTTCAAAGTTTACCGAGAAGCTGGTTGTAGAAAAAAAATCTATCCAAAAAATCCATTTTCATTTTTATTGTTTGTTGTATCATTAAATAATGATAAAAAAAATATGTCATAATTGTTGATTAAGTATTCGTATCAAATTTTAACTACAGTTGCGTGCAATATGTAAACTATATCTAATTGATCTTTCATTTGTTAAATAATGAATAGTTTCAATATAAAGAAGTTTATTTTTATTTTAAGCTTATTTTATTTGATCAAAATAATTTTAATTTCAATTTAATTTTCAGCACGTTGATTAAAATTGTTTAGTATAAATAAATTATATGAGCTAAACGATTTTAAGTGCTGCAATGGTAATTGCAAACTAGTTTTGAAGTCATTGATCTTATATGAGGTCGATCAAAATTACTGTGTTTTCAGCTAAAAAATAATATTCTAAATTGGCTTTGAACATTAATAGAACGGAAAAGTGTATCATTGAACTTAGTTTTTAAATTCATTGTAAGTTTTAGCTGGTTTGAAAATATATTATATATATGTACATTATAATTTATAATGTATAAGCGCATATTTTGTTTATAAAAAAATTATTTAATTGATATCTATTTTAAAGTTTTATTACTAACAAGTTAATTGTTCTATACATAAGATTTTATACAACAAAAAAAAAATGCTAAAATAAATTATTATATATATACAAATATTTATAATTGTTCTCAATCTCGAGACATATCTTTGGTCTTCAATTTTGGAATTAAAAATGTTCCAATTGCAAGAGTATTCAATAATATAGTATGATGAGGGAAAAATAAAAATTTATTGTGTGGGTACCATAATAATCTCCTAAGCCAGTGAATATACTGGCTGCTATTGCTTGATCACCGTTTTTTACTATTTTAACCCCCGGTACTTTGGGACACAGTTTCATTATCTACCTCTGAAAAACGTAACCGTTCAGTATAAAGCTATCTATAAATATATGAGGCTGCACATATACACATATTTCTTAATATGTACCATATTATATTTATAAAACTTATAAGAAGAGAATGAAATTAATTATTTTTATATCCGATTTAAGGTGGGATAAATTATAACAGCAATTCGCATCATTTTTTTTTATTAATGTTGTGTTAGAGTCAGTGGTGTAACTAGAATTGAGGGGCTACACTGAAAAATAATTTTTTTACAGTGTTTTTACAATTCCCTAATTTTTTGTATGAAATATTTATTGTTATGGGGAGATCTATCCGTTAATCAGCCCAACAACATTTTAAGATTTTGGTGACTGAGCACCAAAACAAAAAGACACACTTTCAACTCAAATGTAAAATCTGTATTAATGTATGAGTGTAAAACATGGAAACGGTAAAAATAGTGCTCTACTCAGATATAATAGAAGAACAAATGTAGAGAAAGGGAGTGTATGTTCTGGAAAACCGAGCTCAAATATTACGAGACAAGTTCTTGTATGAAACCCTCAGGGAAGCCTCTATACAGGAGAACCATTAATAAGTAATGTGGAGAAGAACGATTCACGTCAAATATATCGTCGCATACTAAATATAAATAAGTTGGGGGGCTTCAAAACGGAATTAATTAAAATATAGAAGAAGAAATATAAAAATCGTGAAAGGTTTTTGTATTAAAACAGCGTTACATTTAATGATTACCCATTTTTTTGTGCTGAATAGACAAATTAGTTAACACTATTCACGTGTCCAAACATCCAGTTATCTACTACTATAACTGGATCTTCATCACTGTCATTGCTTTATGTCCATTTTCATGGTTATGGACCCATGTCTATGAAATATTGTTTAATGAAAGCTCCCCTATTATTATACCATATTATATTATATATATGTTTGTTTTTATAATTAAATCTTTCTGAATGTATAAATTATTTCCGTGTTCTCTTTCATTAAACATACTACACATAATATTTTTTATTGAAAAAAATGTTTAAAATTCAATTAAAAAATAATAAACTCTTAATTGAATGTACAAAAAACAAAATTTTTATATTTATTTTGAATTCGCAAATATTTTCTTCATTAGGTATACATATTTTAATATATCTAAACTAGATGTGCTTTTTTGTCTTACGAGTATAATTGTTAGTCCAAACTTGCATACATATATTACGCACTGAAATATATCTATGCAAACCATCAACTAGTTTCTTAAAATGTTCCATGAATTTTAATGTGATTGGCTTTTAAAAAAATTTTGTTTGTCACTTCAGCAAATTTGATATTCACAGTCATCTTAAGATAATCATAGATCTTTTCGATTAGGTTTCAATTGGTTTAAACCAAAAAAAACAGCCTTCGTTTTAAACACAATTCAGGTAAAGATTTGGGTAAGACAATTAAAGTAATAGATCAATTTATAATTTTATTTTAAAGTGTTGACTTATTACACTGCCAAAACAATATATTACTTAATGACTACGACAGGTAGTTTATTCAAGCATTTATTTATTAGCGAGAAAATAAAACTCTAGAGAAATATATTCACGTCGACTGAGTTTAGCTTATCTTTGACAAAATTTTCCAGAATAATCTGCTTTGAAATATTTTTATTTGACATTTAAGCTCATAAAGTTTTTTTTATACACTAAAGTAAAAGCATTTTAACACATAAATAATTTTTATTATTGTTTTATTTTTTCCATGAAAATAAAATAAATTCGTTACTAAATTCAAGTTACATGAAAAAATCGGCTTGGTCCGATTTTCCAGCGATGTGGATTAGATAATGAATTTCAGTAGAATTTTCTATATATAATTACTGTTCTCAATACATTATATGTCATAATAGTTAACTGGTCCAGATATCGAGGTTTAATGTTGTAAATTTTAGTATTGCTTAATTAAACTAACACCAGATGGCGTTAGATATACTTCATATAGGTTATTTTATCCAAACATAAAGTACCAAGTATAAAGTCCAGCATATCGAAAACGAACCTATATTGACACATAGCGTATTGAAAGAAGTTGATGAAAATAGCTGTCTTTATAAAAATATGGTCTACATTTTTTTAAAATAAGCTAACGAATAATCTATTTACTCTGTAAAAACATTTAAAAATTCTTATTGCTAATATAAAGTAAATTTACAAAATAGTAATTGCTTTTATAAGAAAATAACTAATGAAAGTTAATTTTTTGAAATTAAAAAAAAAATTTTTTCAGTATTTATAAAGATAAATCTTGATATCTAATACTCTTTTACTATTTGGTGAAGAATTATTTATGATTTTGAAGATTCTAATAAATATAAAAAAATATTTAGCAGAAAAAAAGTGAAAATTTGCCGTAATAATTTAAATATCATATATTTAAAATAAAAAATATGTTACATTTAATATATATATTAAAATATATATATAAATATATATATATATTGAAAATATATATATTACAGAAAAATATATTGAGTTCATAATATGAAAAAAAATTGGTGATGGGTCGCCTCCATTTCGAGTTTCTAGTTCGGCATAAGGATGAAAGATACCAGGTTTTCAATTAAAGGTGTTGAAAATTCCTATATATTTAAAAAATAGAATATAGAACATATATAAAAAATATTTAAAGTAGACTAAATAAATAAATTTAGTTTATCTTCTCCTCTAAACTAATATTTTTTTAAATTTGATCAAATATTAACAATCCCTCAGATAACACTGTTTTTGAACATTTTATCTAAAATATATATAATTTTCTTTAGGTAAAATACCGGCTATCATTCTAAAGTGTTCAGTATTTAGTATAACAACACTTTATATAGTGCATATTGATAAAATTATTGATCCGAACAAGTATGTTGGATAAACGAAATGTCCAGATTATTGAAAGATTTTTATTTGCACTAATTATGTACTAAACTCTTATTTGTAATTCAACCATCAAATAATAAATTTATGCAGTCTGCTTATACTACATATGTATTTCGTATAAGTACATATGACTTAAAATTATTTAAAATTCTTATATGTATTAAATATAATTTACTATTTAATTTGCTTCAACAATATTAAGAGATTACATGCTTTGAACATTTAAAATTGTTTGACAAGATTGCTTAATTTTAAACAAAAATAGAATTTATTTTAAGAGTCTAAATTATACTTAATGATTCCAAATTATATTTCATTTAGGTTCAAACAACTTAGTTTATCTTGATTATGTATAATGTCTTAAAATTGGGCTAATTTAGAAATATCTTCAAGGTATTTAATTTGTCTATAGATAAGCAGTTTTTATTTCACAAAAGCTACACCCATATGTATACATATAAGCATGTATATAAAATGAATAGATAATGTCAGAACTTAGGATTTATCACAATATTAAACAATATTAAATTTTATATCTCATGTAACACATATGATATACAATGTATATTTTTATCTATGGACAATACTACATGTTAAATTACAAATGTACAATAAATCTCAATAAAAGATTATAAATAATTAGTCTAGTTTTATATTAAAATACACAAAACAAATGATAGCAATCAAACAATCAAATATATTGGCATCTGTTATCTTATCGATACTTGAAACACGAACTATTCTAAAGACCACAATTAGCGAAAGTTTTCGTAAGTGATTTTTATCAAAGCTGATAGGAAGCACACTTAATCTACTCTATTTATTGCAATGTATTGTGCTTAAGATAGTTACACTCACTATACTCAATACTAAGTGTATGTACTTATGTATATCTGAAACAATGGGGAACAGGTTTTCATGTTAAAAGTAACGATTAGGAAATAAATTTTTACTTTTATTCGATTGACGTCAAAATTGTTGAATTAAATTGTAAAGATTGGGGAAGACGATAACACATAAAGTAAATAAGTTAATAGGAACAAATTAAATTATATTGATATCAAAAGGCCTTAAGCTCATGTAGTTAAATGTATACAACCTTAAGAGCTTTGTGCTAATGGGAATTTTTATAAGTTAAGATTTTATCAGTCAAACAAACATGTTGAAATATTTAATCTATATATTATTATATTATAATAAATATATTTGATATCAATCACATATCGACATATTTCATTTTTAGTGCAGTTAGTTGGCACTTTTGTTCGTTTTTCTAACAAAATTCATATGTTTGATACTTATGGCATTTTCGATTGTTAAATCTGAATTCAATCTAGATTTACTCTCAATCTGTTAAATTTTATTGCCCAATCGAACCTTTTTAGAGTAATCTAACAGTTTTATAGTAGTATTATTAGATATTATTTTTTATAAATGAATATATTGAATCAAATCACACTTTATCTGTCAGATCATATAAAATAGATATTCATTTTAGGCTCATCTTTCTACTCTGACAAAATATCTAGAGTGTTATAAATTAATCTCAAGTGTTAAACATTTTGCCCCAGATTTACCAATCGAAAATAGAATTACATGAAAAGTGCATCAAAAGAGCAACTCTTGATCATATAAATCAAGAGCATCTTGAAAAAATTACCTCAGATTTACCAATTGAAAATGCCATTAGTTTGGCTGTTAGTTTAACTGTTAGGTAGTCATTTTTCTCATTTTTAGTGCTGTTGATAAGCATTTTATTGACTTTTGTTTATTTTATTATATATTAAATGTATATATAAAAACTACTTTGCATATTGAAGTGAATAATTCTACTTTCCAATATAAGTTTAATCTAATAGGGTAGTTCAAATGCAATGTGACATTGGCAAAGTTTGACGAAATCTTTTTCAAAATATGTTTTAAAAGTTTTTACATTAATTTTATTTTTATTTATTATTATTTATATCTTTCTTAAATAATTATCTTATTTATTTTTATTTTTTTTTAACTGGGACTTAACAAAATCATTGATTAAACTAAACAGCTATCTAGTTAAAATCAATATGAACTAGTTCAAATAAATTTGTTAATTTTTCTTTTAAAGCGCGGCTATAATATAGTTCAGTAATTGTAACTTACTGAACTAAATGGATAAGCTAGCTAAAATCAAAATACACTAGTTCAGTAAATTAAACTAGTTTATTAAAATAAACTAGTTCAGTAAATTGAACTAGTTTATTAAAATAATCTAGTTCAGTAAATTGAAATAGTTTATTAAAATAAACTAGTTCAGTAAAAAATTTTTTGTATAGCATCAAAAATAATAAAAGTAATATACAATCGTATAACTGTATTAATTACAAAGAGTTTACAAGGTTTATGATTTTATGTAATGGTTTATGGGATAGGCTAAGGCCTTTCTACACTGCGACCAACTTTATCAATCTTATGATTTTATAATAGATATACAAATTGAGTTTAATGTTTTCAAACTTGATTGAGTTTTATTATTCTATATGAATCAAAAATTAATAGAAATATATAGGAAAACAAAGACACTAAAATTAACTTAAATACTAAACTTAACTGCAACTTTCTAATCTGACGAGTGAAGTTCCATGTGCTATATATATAAATATACTTAAAGTGTGTGATGTTACATCTAGTAAATTTCAAATAGTAGAATCTAATTAGAATAATAAAACTTTTATATGAATAATGCACTTACAAATGTGTAAAAACTTTAAGTCTGTTAATTAATAAGTTTAGTTAGTTGTTGAAGTAAATGAATCATATGAGAAAAGCGTTTATAAAACTGTCAAGCTCTTCCATAAACTGCACTATATCTCTCTCTCTATCGGCTCATTAATATGTGCCAATAAATGAAATTGATATGTATTGTATATGGAAGTACTTCAGACGAAATGTTATCGGCCAAAAGAATGCTAAAGTTTTGAATGTAAACAGAAGCGTTAAAAGCAGTTAAAGAGTTATAAAATGTTTTTTTTTGTGTTTCATATATAATTTTGAAAGCACTACCAACATCAAAGCTTTTGTGGTAAATGCTTTCAGCGGTAAGCGATCAGAACAAGTTTAAAGCGTGTCGAGCTCGGAGGTGCTTACTTTAGTTAGCTCCGGTAGAAGTCGGTGTTGAACGATCGCGCATTTAGTATACGTGTTATTAAAGATATAAACTTGGAAAAGAGTCGTGCCATTGCAGTATTTAAATGGTGATAACTTGGTTAAATATATAAAAAAAGTTGATAAAGTACAAAGTCTTCAGACAAACTCAAAACAAATTATTTACAGTTTAAGGTGAAATTGCATATGCAAGTGAAAAAGTATGTTCAAAAATTAAAAGTAGTTTTTAAAATAATATATATTTATACATAAATGTACATATATTTTATTTGAAAAAAATAAAGTTTTTTTTTAGTGCAACAAACAAATTGTACAAATAAAAAAATTTACTATAAATAATATTTAAATAATGTTATAAAAAAAGTATATTGAATGCAATTAAACGTATAAGTAAAATTTAATTGCTAACACGATTCAAAAAAAAAAAAATTATTATCATAATAAAAGCAAGTATATTAACGTTTAATTTTATTTACTTAATTTATATTTTTTTAAACAATGACTTTTTTATTTGTTGAGAAAAATTTTTATATTATATATAAAATTTTAAATTACTCGTATTTTGTGAAAAGAAATTTAAATATTTACTAAAAAGTTAGGTGTGTGAATTTGAAAAAATTATATTGTATTTAAATACCATATTATTGCAAATTTATTTATATATTTAAAATATATATTACAATGAATATTTGCATTCAACGCATAATTTAATTATGACATTTAAAAAAATGATTTTGGCAATGCAAATTGTTGGGAAATTGAATAATTCTAAATTATTACAATAAAATTGATTTTTAAACTAAAAATTATTTTTTTTTTACAATTAAGAGGGTTCGAATATAAATAAAAAGACAACAATAAAAATTTTAGTTAATTTATTGAAATTTGATTAACCACGTAACGCTGTTTCGAGTATTGCCAAGTACTCAACATCAGTGGTCTTAAGAAATAATCGAATTTTTGTTTGCACTGTAAGTACCAGGCTGAACCTTTCTAATCCTTTTAATTTAGAAGGATTAATTTCTAATAGTTTCTATTCATCATAAGACGCGTCACTTTAGACAAAAAAATTAATTAAAAAAAATTTTTTTTTATGTTTTGGCTAAACCTCAAATACAATATAAATAGTGTTTCCTCATACATTGAAGGTGGAACCAAAGACATCTTACTTTGTATAAGAATAAGATAGAATAAGAGTTTATTTAAACATAAAACAAAAAAAATTCAGTGATTTTAATTTTATTAATTTGAATTCTAATAAATATAATTTGTAATAGTTTAAAAATATTAAGTAAAATTAGTAAACTTTTTTATTCTTTAAATGATTTTAAAAGCCACAAAAAAAAAATTAAGAATTCTTAAGCGCATTTAAGAAAAGTCGAATAATATGTATTTAATAATATATATTTTGTGTATTATGTGAAAATAAATAAAATAAAATATATATATGTATATCTTTAAACTTTAAAATTCGTACTAAGAACATATGACGGGATTGAGTTCTAACAGAAGCAATCTTGTAACTTCATTCGAGCTTCGTTTGAAACAAAGCACTGCATCAATTTGCTTTAGGCTAGGAGACGTAAAAACTCTCTGCGGGTGTTAAACAATCTTATTTCAATACATAGAGAAGATGTTCATACTTTATCAAAGATTTTAAGGGTTTTGTTTTATATCTGCTTTCTATATCCCATTCATATCAGCTGTCATTTTATATGTAGTTACTTTGGGAATGGAAATCTTTATAGTTTAAAATTTGATGAATGTGAGATATTAAGTCGCATTGAATAGGATATAGGATAATCGCATAGGAATTTGTTATTCCTAACTTAAAGTGCTATTGTTTTTTTATTAGAAATTTAATATAGCAAATATTATTTATTTAAATGACATAAACATTGCAAAAATGGTTGAATTTATATTTTTAAATAAATTTAAAAAAGTTTGAATTTCCTAGTTCAAAATTTAATGAGTGTGAGCTATGTACCAAGCACGAGTTTATTTAGACTACCCTTATCAGAATTACTGGTGTTTAAAACCTTATTGCAAATTTGCATAAAAAATATTATTTATTCAAAAGACATAAATAAATATCGAATTAATATTCTTCGATGATATTTTTTAATAAATTATATATAGACCTAAAAAAGATGATTGCAATATTAATGATTTGTGGTAAACTTATAAATTTAAAAAAGTGATATGTAATAATAAAATATAACACATTATGCATTTAATAAAACTGCTCTCAATTATGATCAATACAAATTATTAATCAAAAATCCAGAGGGTTGTTCACGACAACCAGTGTCAGTTGGTTCAATCTACTTCTCGAGTCACATGTTTAACTTTTCAAGAGAGACCAGAGAATAACATAGCATATAAACTTTTTATATATGACAGTATAAGTTCCGATTGAAAGCTGTCTATTGCAATATATTTATACTTAAGGTTCTTCCTTGTTATATTTGTTGTAATATATATTATTATATATATATATTTCTCCATAAATAAATTCTATGAAAGTTACTTAAAATATTATTTAAATAAAATAAATAAATTCTATGAAAGTTACTTAAAATATTGTTAAAAATTTAATAAAAAATTTGATTTCTCCCATATTAATATTAATATTAAAGTTAAAAAAAAACCAAAAAGATTCAATAACCCTCCAGTAGTAAACGCAATAAGTCAATTGCAGAGTAAGTTCGTTTATTCCTTACACGTCAATACAGTCAATGCTTAACTTAGCTTATGTACTATATATATACATATATATATGCAACAGTATTAAAAATTATTAAAATAAAACAATGTATATTATTTCATTTACTTAGATAAAAATTACATTATTTTTATATTGTTTACTTATTGCAAATATGATGGTTAGATGTTTTTAGTTATTAGTAAAAATAATGTTATCCATTTAGTCACTTCTGTCATATTAAATATATGGCGATATTGATATAAAGTCTAATATTTTGCTTGCAATTAATATAATGGGCTTTGAGGTTTTTTTATTATATGAGAAACTAATAACTATAGTTAGGGTTAAACTAAAAAGATTCGTTTGGTTTTAAATTTATATATATAAATATTTATAACTTACAAATTAAACAGAGTTAATTCCGATAGTTCCAATACTATATACAACAAAATTTTTTTTATTAATTCAAAATTCAATGATATTGAAATTTGATATTGCAAATTGAATAAATTATTTTTAAATAGTTATTAAGGAGCGCAGAGGGAAAGCAGACATGAATTAAATCTCTCTGTAACTATGTATTATAATTATTTTTATATGTTTCGGAATAAATTTCGGGACGTCTCCAATAGTAACTCCGGTACTCTCTCAAAGTTTCAAGGTAAACTTTTGCATTTATTAATTTAATTCATTATCTTTTGTTTTTGAAAATTTAAAATAATTTATAAAAAATTATCAGCAAAGAAAAATTTTTTAATAATACTTTTTTACTTAATTTGAATTTTTTATGTTTTTTGTTTATATTTACATACCAGGTACTTAACAAGTTTCATTGTTAAAGAAATTAACTTAATTGCACAGAAAAGCAGTGTTGCAAGTTTACAATTATAAATATAAAAAAAAATAATAAACAAAACAAAAACAATATATATATAAATATATAAAATGAAAAATTAACAATAAAAAAAAAATGAACAGAAATTTTCCAAATAAAATCGTGTTAAGTTTATTAATTTATGTTTAAATAAGATTAACTAAAGTTAAAACCGCTTATATCTAGTTAATCTATCATACATTCTATTAGTGACTAATTTAATATACGGCAAAGGTATCATTATTTCAAAGCACGTTCGTAGAAAACACATATAACTTTTGGAAGTGTTTTTAAAAAAATACAATGAAATCTTTAATCAAATGAATTTTAATTAATATATATGAATTTATTCAGAGATCGTAACAAATAAACTATAATTGCAATCCGTTTATTGCAATTTTAATTGTTCTTAATAAATCGAAATGGTTCGAGTGTAAATAAACGGCTTAAAGTATTACGATCAAATATACTTCATTGTGTTTTTATTATTACCATAATAATTTTTATTATTATATTTATTAAAGATTTGAATTTTAGTTCCTATCTGGAAGTTGTTAGTATCCTACACATTTATAAAAACTGCAGAACATGCATGAGCTTTGATTTGCCGATTTTAGTCAGAGATTCCATTTATTTCGTTAATATTGTAGTAAACTATTCAAATTCAAATACGTTCTCAGTGAGAGTATTCTATACTGAAAATTGATTTCCATTAAATAAATACTCATATTTTCTATATTGTTACATGTTATATTTCTGTATTAGATCTGTATTTTTGAATGTGAGCAAAATGACCTATACCATCGACATAGGATAGTTCTTTAAATAACATATTTGTTGGAAAGGAAGAAAGATAGCACGTATGCTTATGTCACGTCAGAAGTGGATATCAATAGATCGATGCTTGTTGCGTGTACAGTTTCTTTTAACATGTTGTCATCATATTTCGAATTACACTTTTTTTCTGTAATCTTTGACATTCGTATTGTTCTATAACTCAGAACATATATATATATATATATAATTATTTTAAAATAATGGATTTAAGCGCCTAATCTTGCACCCAGGTACCTTCAGCAATCTAATTAGAAGAATTTTAATCTGATATATAGTTTCTTGATACCTCAAAATCATTATTATACAATAAATCATTATACAATAAAAAGTTGAACTGTTGCCAATGCGAAAGAGAAGTCGTATATCTACGAATTCTACGAAATTAATTATAAAATCAATCATATTTCTGATAAACTCACTGGAAACAAAAACCAACCACATATTTATCTTATTTTTAAGAAAATTTAAAAATAAATTTTCTGTGAAAATTTGATTGAGTTAATCAAAAATCCCCGTACATATGAAAATTGTATAACCCACAATATTCCACAGCTAACAATATGAGTAAAATTAGATAAGTACATATATGTCATGATAGTCAAAAAGAAAAAGTTTTGGTTAACCGATGGTTAACCATTGAATTAATATACAAGTCTCCTTTTGGTTTCAAGTTAACACTGCGCAAATTAATTACAGATATACATAAATATAAAAAATTTAACTATAATTTTAATAAAATTTAATATAAAAATTTTTTTTGTTATATAATTTAGTTATATTTTAAATTTTATTATTTTATTGTATGTTTATTGGGTATATTATTTTATTTATTTAGATAAAAATTGCATTATTTTTATATTGTTTACTTATTGCAAATACGATAGTTAGATGTTATTAGTTAGTTATTATTATTAAGTATAAATTAGTAATAATAATTTTATCCATACACTCAGAAAAATAATTTGGTTCATTTAACGAGATTTTGATCAAATCTCAGGTCAAAATATTCTGACTAGATGTATCATGTTGGTTCAGCCATACGTACAAGTTGGTTTTGATATCGTTTCACCACATGAGTTAAAATTTTTCCAGCAAAATGATGAGGTCAGTTCAACAAGTATGTGGTTAGAGCATATTTTTCTAAGTGTATTAGTTCCTTCATATTAAATATTAAATGCGATATTGATTTAAAGTTCAAAATTTTTCTGGAAATTGAATTAATGGGGTTTGAGCTTTTATTAATACATGAGAAACTTTAAAAGTTTCATAAACAGCTAAAATTTTATTATACATATATATATTAGTATGATCTTATATAAATAATTTATACAATTAAAAAATCTTGTAAATAAATGTTATATAAAATAATATTTTGTTCTGTTGAGTTAAATAATATTATTTTATCACGCTTATGTGCATTAATAATAAAAATAGCTATGTAGAAAATAATAGATTAATAGGCTAGATAGGTTGTTATAAATATAAATAATAATTAAGTAAACAACTCATGTTTATTTACTCAAACATGAAATAATAATAGTTTTTATAAAATATAATTACAATTATATTATTATCAGTTATATCAAACTATGTTAATCTGCAATAACTATAAATAATTATTTTAATAGGTGTTATAAACTAATAGCAACTTCACAATTAGTTCAAACCATTTATAAATAAAATTACATTTAATTTAAATTAAATTATGTTATAAATAATTTTCATAGGTTTTTGTTTTGTTTACATTGGCCTATCGTACAATAAGTCGAAATAATTGTACCTTGTCTACCTCTAATGGAATTTATTATGCATACTAAATGAATTTTTATTATCAAAACAAAATAAATGTCACATTATTTCATAGAAAAATAGCAATGCAAAAAAAAAAAATAAATAAATAAAATTTCTGACTTGCAAAAACATAATGAATGTTATTAAAATTTTTATATTTAGAATTTTTATTTAAAAATGCACTAAAAAATTATTTAAATATGAAAAACTAATGTTGAAACAACAACACTGTTAAAGCCTTCTTAGGATTTATTGAACAGAATTTAACGAATATGTGAAAAATGTTAACCAGTTTTAAATACGTTTTATATAGTTGTTTTTTTTTTTTGAACTGACAAGTCTAGGTCATTAAGAAGTTAATACATTCATTTATTATGAAAATAAAATTATACTTAAAAAAAATATTGTTTATAATTAACGAAAATCACGTGTGAACAAATTTTTGAATATAAACAACATTCTTGACTGTATATATCAAGTTAGGAAAGGACCTTTCAATTGGTTATTTCTTATAAATAAAATTCGTGTATATAAATAATTTTTCATATATCTTATTTATATATATTTTACTTAATACATATTCCACACTCAAAATTTAACAGGAAAAAAGGACATAAAATATGTAATCGCAAGGATTATATGAGAAAACAACATTTATTTCCTTATATATATTATTTATATTAAATGTTATGTATATCTTTTATATTCTTTATTTATCTTTTATATAATAGATATATTTTAAATATCTTTTATAAAAAATTTTTAAAAGATTCTTGCCTTACTACTATTATACTCAGCTAGTCATGTAGCCAATGGCTCAAACACAAATTACATATATTATAGAGCAATATTTAATAATATATTGTTATATAGAAAATTTAATATATTTTACTATAAAAAAGTATAGTAAATATAGTATAGTACTATTATTACCATAATATTACCATATTACACAAAATTGCTATTATAATATTACTTTAAAAAAATATATTCAACCTTTAAGGATTGGGGTTTAATATAACATCTAAATCAATGACTGCCTTGTATAAGATGTTTTCGTTAGAATTATAAAGTTATGGATAGTATTCAGACTCAGAAAAAAGGTGACATTTTTTGTCTATATTTGTTTTTATAAAAATTCTAAAAGGTCTGATTTACGACTTTACCGAATTATTGAGCCAATAGGTCTGTTAATTTTTATTGATATTCGGTAAAACAACAGCTGATTTAATTATCATTGTTAAGTCTTATACAAAATTTAAATTAGTTTTAAAATTTTATGTGATTGAAAAAATAAAAAAAAATTAAACTAAATTAATTATTAAAACTATTTTGATTTTAATTTTACTTCCTTCCTTTCTTTAATTTAAATGTTCAATTTAATGATTTCGCAGAAAGGGTAAGATGCAAGTAGATATATAAAAGAAAAGATGCATCTACGTCTGTATGGTATAGTTTATATTAAATATAACATAATTATTTAAATAGGAAGTAGAATTTATAGTTTACTTTACTCATAAGTTCGTAATTAAAAAAATGATGATCTATTCGGATTTCAGCGATAAGTATTCTTCCGTGTGAAGGCAATTTCTGGGCTGTGTCCATGTGTAAAAATAAAATAAATAAAAATAAGTTTGTAATTAAAAAAATGATGATCTATTCGTATTTGAGCGATAAGTGTTCTTCCGTGTGAAGGCAATTTCTGGGCTGTGTCCATGTGTAAAAAGTATCCAAATTAATGATTTCAAGAAAGCGTGTAAAAGACGCCATTGCAATAATGCTGTATTGTGTCACTATGCGATATTTAAATACAATTTGTTGCTGACTATGTTTACATCATCTGTTTTTGCAATTATGGTTAGGTTAGGTTGGAGACGAGGCTTTGTACATCAAAGCCCAGCTCGTTGTGATACCACGGATATTATACTTTTAAATGTTCTCCGATAGCACAAAGTCCAATAGGTTTTTAAGACATTACGGCTCTATTACGGTCATAAAAGAAGATTCTTTGAAAAAGTCGAAAACCGTGCTTCGATGAACTTATGAAAATTTAATTAGAGATAAATTGCATTAAAAAGCAATAGTACCTACTTCCATAAATTTTTTACACAGAATATATATTGTTAATAAATTAGGAAATCATCTATTTATAATTATAATTGCAAATTGTATAAATTATAAATGATTGTAATTTATATTTTAATTATAAATAGCTTCTAACAAAACAATTTCAAATCAAATAATTAAGAGTCCATGGTTAAATTCCGCAATGTTCTTTGTTTTATTAAAAATAATTGGTTTTCTATTTAATTTTTTTTATTAGGTTTTTTATAAAGTAATACATATCGCTATAAACAACCTAATCAATATGCTACCGTGATAATGTCTTTTCTTTCTACTTGTTGACTCGTATATTCAACATTTTTGGCATATATATATAGTATATTTGGCAACTGTCGTTCTTTTAAACGATTGATAACACTTCCAGTACAAGTTTTTTTATTAGCAGAAAAAAATTCAGATTTGATTAAGAGATAAAAAAATTAAGTTTAAATATGAGCTGATAAGGCAACATCAAATTATCGCATATAAAACTTAATTTTTAAACAACAACCTTAATTTTTAATTTTAAATTAAAAATGTAATAACTTTCTATTTAGAATTGATATATTTTAATCTAATTCAAATTAATAAATATTTGTTTTCATAATTCAATTCGTGACACTTGCAGTTAAAAAATTACATATAAATAATTAAACCAATAGACGTTTCCAAAAGATCACTGATAATGGATAACTGGTATTCGATACAATTGTATGGTCAGTCCTAAAATTCAATTTATTAAAAATTAAAAAATTCTTGTATATGAAAATTTTTTTACTATTACTCCCTATATATTTGAAATAGAACTCTTGTCATTAGATTACATTATTCATGTGTCCAATTCTCCATTTATCTACTAACTGGAGATATGTCACTGTCATGGCATTATATGACATAAACATAGGTACGAACAGCAACTCTGAGAGTTGCTTCAGCATAACGTACGGTATCTGAGGCAGCGGTGCTGGTCATCACTATTCGTTTCGATCATACTCAGACGGAAAATATATGATCTGGAAAATGTCTATTTTTAAAAAGGAGATAAACAAATGAACCTATGTGAGGCCTGGACGCAGTATAACGAAGAAAAACCACATTTTTTTAATGAGAAACCAACATAGGGTCCCTAATCTAAACTATTCCCGATATACTGCCAGGATAGAAACAGTCTGGTACATGAGGGGGATTTTTTTTAGTCCGTGCAAATCGAACATGTCACTATTGTGATGATATAGAGACAATGCGTTAGGTATTTTTAAACCTCCTTTCCGCAAAAAAAAAAAAAACAAAAAAAGACAAACATTAAATTAATTCTAATTATAATTAATAATTGTATAATTATTAGTTATAATTGTAATTGTGAAATAATTAATTCGATTAAAACGAAACATAATTGCGTAAATCTCTACAATAAAGTGGTGTTATAGGTATGCTGGTAAGGAGAGGCAAAGATTGCGGTTTGCAATAGTTTGCATGAAAGTAGGGCTTTAACATTAGTGCTATATGTACAATCTAATAATCCATAATCTATTATATAAAATCTTTAAAATCAATAAATTTTGTTATGAGTTAAAAAGATTGGATTAGGTTTTGTGAGTTTGTTTTGAATGCTATATAAAATCAATGTCATTTCACATGTACTTACCGAAGTAGGACAAATAAAATGTATCTTTAATACGTGAACCCCATAAATCGAAATTTGATGAGTTTAAGCTATATTATTGTATCATTTCAGTTTTAGCGATGTTGATCGCCAATCCAGTTATAGTTCACGTGTCAAATTTTTTTAAACATTTTTCAATTCAAGCAAAGCTGTGGGTCTCCATATAGCTCCAGAGAAATTAAAAATGATTTTTGAATTAAATTGCAATAAAAATCAATTCAAGTGCAGATTGTAATAATATTCTTATATGATTTGTGATATCTTAAATTTCGCTTTTTATTTATTTATATATTAATTTAATTGTACTTATAATAAAAAAATTTAAACAAATATGTGGAATATTTATTATTTTGATTTTTAATTTCTGAACTCACCATAAAAGTCATTGACTTTGACGTATGCATTGTAAATTTTATTTATTTATTTTATTTAATAAATGTTTTGTGGGTGTAATGTGCATAATTCAACTTGTTTGCAGTTCAGGCCTTCAGGCAGTCAGGTTTTTTTTTTGGAGTATGGTTCCACTCAGCTGAATTTTTTTTTTTGTGAAACGTTTTAAATAAAAAATTAACATACTCATTGTTTAATTCTTAAAATTATAAAAATCAATTTGATTATTTAAATATAGATTTTATAAATAAAACATTTGTCGTCATACCTTGTATGAAATAAATATTTTGGAAATTAATCAATTTGGTTTGCGGAAGTCTAAATATGGAGTTATTATTATTTAAAACTATTTTTGTCTATATGTACTTGTAACCATAGAGGTTAATCTATGTTTGACAGTTTTAAAACGCTATTAATTTTTTGGATATGCAAATTACAGCATAAATTTAAATAAATATAATATGATTTAATATCATTAATTCTATTTTAAACTTCACTTGGCGCTTATAATGTTTGTTATAGATCATTATTTATTATTTTAGGTTTTACGTTTTATAATTTATTACCATAAAATCCCAGAACAGTTGGCTGTTATTTGAATGTAGGTCAACATTTTTTAATTAATTTAAATTATTAAAACATTTTAAAATTAATAAAAAAAAACATTAGATTTATAAATCGTCTTTATTTAATTCATTTATGGCCCACTCTTATAGAACCTGTTTTATAAACTGGCATTACTAATAGAAATATACGTATAATGTTTGTTATGAGTGCTTAATATTTATTCATTTAAGTATGACTTATAAACATTTGATTAATGCAAAAAAATTGATTTAAAATAAAATACAATATTTAACGGATCGGACTGTTTACTGCAGATTTAATAAGGTATAAGTGTGAACCTTGGTTATTGCAGCCCACAAAATTATTTACGAAAAATTATCTATTATAATATAAGAAATTAAGTCGTAACCCGATACTTTGACCAATTATGAAGCACTGTTTATTTGAATTTAAAAAATCTACAGAACTTTGAATATTATTCTGAGACAAGTGTGGTATATAACTGTTCATATTATCCGAATATTTTAAAAACTGAAGTTATTCAAGTATTCGATTAATCGGATAGCAACGAAGTCTTCGAAGTAAAAAAAAAAATTGGATTTTTTCTAAATCAGGAGTCTTCGAATATCGAATATTCGAATATTCTTCGAATATTCGCAGGTAAATTATGTGGAGACTTTGTGCACAAACAAACACAATTTTTTTTAGGGATGATTGAATTTGGTATGATTGGTATTTCACTCAGAAAAGGATAAGTGTATAATGTTTGTTTGTTTTATTTTAAGTCTATTAAATCTCTATTTCCTAGCCTTATATCCCTATTATCCATGACATATGCTTCTAGGTGTTTCTTTTGCTTGTGCGTCAGTGCCGGACATTCTCCTAGCACATGGTATGGGGTTTTTCTCTCTTCTCTACAGTGTCTGCAGTCTGAATTGGATTGGATTCCTAACTTTGCTAGCTAATTGTTCAATCAACAGTGACCGGTTATTATTTCGGTCTTCCCGGTAAATCTCCTTACGGTGATTACATTCTATAATAATCTATGATAGAGAACAAAATTCATATAAATTAGTACTTAAAAGTTACTTTTCTATGATTACCCTATGGAAAAATTTCATAACTATAAACAGTTGGCTTTATCAATTTATTTTAGATTTTTTTTCTTCACATATATAACTACATACATATATAAGCTAAATTCCAGTGAATTATTCCAACACTTACCAACACCGCGTTATCATATCTCAGAATGGTTACAGGCTCCTCGGGGAGGTATGCAGATCTGAGGTCAATTATTGCTAGTCTGATGAAGTGATGAACAATAATCCAGTCAAGGCGTAAAAAGGGGTTTTAAAAATATCTCGAGTTAAGAAAGAGTATAAATGCTTAAGTGTACTGGCTCAAATAGCTTCAACATAATATTCCTTAAAAGTCACTGATAATTTTAGGTGTAGGTTGTAGTGAAGATGTGCCCCATAATTGTTATTGAGCTATTTCTATAATATACATAGAGTTTGAAGTAATAAAAGTTATTCTCCGATTTCTTAACATTTTTTCCTACGTGAACGGAATCTCAAGAATTTTAAAGATGTTACAGATAACTCCACTTTTTTCGGATGTTCTACGTGAAGAAAACTTCTATTTCTGCAACGTTATTTTGCAAGACAAGTAATGAGAGAAGGAATAAGGTACCACTAATGGCGATAAAATCTGTTCTGTTTAAAATACTTAAAAAATAAAAACTAAAATTAATATATTAATGCTTTTACTAAATAATTAATGAGTAATGATCATTATAATTAATGACTAATTTGTTCTTTGTATAATTTGTGAAAAAACTTTTTCGATTATAAATATATTTAAAGAAACCTAATAACATTTAGTATAAGTTCATTATTTACAGCTAATACATATGAATATACAAAGTATATAAATGTAAAATATATGTTATATGCATTGTATATATTTAATATATAGTATATTACCTTGAATACATGCGCTTTTTAAAAATACTGTACTATTACTGGATTAAATTACTTTAAAAAATCACAGTAAAACTAATTATAGTAGATTTTTAGTCTGTTTATTATTCACAACTGCAGTTTATGTTAGTGAAAAAACGGGGAGTTTTTTATTAAAAACAATTATTCAATATTAGTAATTGAACATTTTTACAAACAATTGCGAACTAAAAATTTACAAAAAGTAATTATTTTAAACGATAAAAAATGATTAAATTATTTTTAATTTAAAGTTAAAAATAACAAATGTTGTTTATTTCTTATGACAAATTATCAAGTTTTTTAATTTAAATAAATAAACAAAATATGAATTTTATAATTTTCTAATAAGAATAAGAAAAAAAGTCTACTTTCTATCAATTTTTTAAAATTTAGTTTATATTTTACTATAATAAAATAAAATATATATTTAGAAAATATTTATTTTTCGTTGATTTAAAATAAATATTTAAGAGTATGGTTCATATATAAACATATAATATAAATATATAATATATATAATATGCTACATCATACCATACATATATATATTATACATATGATGCTTTTACAGCATATAAGTGCAGTATTTTAGAAGCATTTTAAAGCATCGGCTATGAAAGAATAAAGGAAGCAACGGATCTTTGACATAAGTTCGATTAAAATAAACAATATATCTTATAGACGGATTCGAATAGCGAAGAAAGGACAAAGAACAAAATTGTTTATTTTTAATTTATTGAAATTTGGCTGACCATACAACGCTGTTTCGAGTATTGCCAAGTACTCTTCATCAGTGGTCTTTGGAAATAATCGAATTTTTATTTAATTAGTTTATCGTCCGTATATAATTTGTTTGGACTGCAAGTGCCAGGCTTAGAAGACAAGCCATTATCGGCAAGAAAAAAATTAACCTTAATATATCTTTTTGTTTAAATTTCTGGGGGCATACGAATTAGGCACTTACATATATTTGATTCTATTATAACTTATAAGTTTAGATCATTTAACAGAAATAGATATAGAAAATAGAAAACATGGTTGGAATGTATATTAAATATAATAGCTATCATATCATAGTATCATATTATGTTTAAGTAACTGTTGACTACCAATTGAATACCAACTTATACCGATTTAAATGAGACTTCCTAATTTTTTGAAGATAAAGGAGAATTCTTCGAAGATTGAAGAACAATGAGAATATGTATTAATGTGTGATAAAGGAATACGATTACATCAAATAACATATTTAAAAATTATTCAAAAAATAAATTTAAAATAAATAAAAAATTATTAAAGCCCCTTAATACTCTTTATTAAGTGGCTGTCGTACCCAGCTTTAAAAATGAATTTCAATAATACAATCTCCCTCTTAAGCTAATAAGCAAATTAGCTTCCTTTTAAATGAGGGAGTGGTCGTTGAGCTTTGGCAGAGTCAGAGTTAAACTGATTTTCGGCTTTATTTTTCAAATAAAAAATGACAAAGGAAAAGGAAACGATTTTAGTACTATAATTTGTTTGTTGTGATTAATGTTATGTTTAAATGGAGTCACTGCACTTTAAAATTTGTGCTTAAAAAAGGAACTATATTTCAGTCACCTTTCAAAAAACACAATTTTTTACAAAACTGAAACAAAAATTTAATAAAAATACTAATAAAATACAGTTTTATTAAGGGTTTCATTGAAGAAAAATTTTATTTCTGATTTAAGAATACGTAGCATTTATTAAGCTTCAGCTGCTACTAAGCTTAGGTATATCATTTGTGTAAAAAAACTACACAATATTTCAATATAAAAGTTATTAATATTACTAATATTTAATCATTGTTGAGACAACTTGGTATTTAATTTTACCCAAAGAAAAATTCAGGTACCAGCAAAAAGTACAATAAAATATTGCTGTATTGTAAATGTTTAAACAGATTCATTATAGTTTAAGGGAACATTTATTTAACAATTAATTATTTGAGCATTATTATAATGTTAGAAATAACATATTTATTTGCTACACATATACATACCTACATAAAAATTTTAATACACAATATTTATATACGTACATAAATATATTATACTACATAGCTAAGTTGGGAATTGACAACATGCATAATTGGAGTGAAGGAGTTTAATTTTTATTTTTTAGATGAATTTAGTTTATATTTAGTGTAGCATTTTTTTATTGAATGACATAATAACGTTAGTAACTTAATAATAACAATAATAATTTTAGATTTAAATAATTTTTTAATATTATTCTCATATTGAAATAGGTAGAAGAAGAAAGAAAGAAATTGGGTCTTTTACTGAAAGAAATTGGTGTGAGACAACTAGCAACTAGAAAACAATATATAATTTTATATGATTATATTGCCTCCTGCTGGTGTCATAAATATGAATTTTTCTTCAGGTGATACGTGAAATTCTGTTAATTAATTAAAAAAAAATTAATTCTGTTAAATTACCATTGCTAATTTATATGCATGTCTCTTATCTAGAAGTTTTTAAGCATAATAGGAGCTTGAGAATAGAAACGATTTTTTTTAAAGTCTTTTCTTTTCTTTCTAAATTTCATATTAATTCAAGTACTAACTGTTTGCGGGTCTTGAATATAGTTCAATTCTTTATTTACGCGATATGAGTTTTCTATTTATGAATTAATTACTTTAAGATTTATTCAAAATAAAAATGTTTAGCTTCTGCTCAAAAAGTATACTGATTTTGTAAATAAAACACACAAATTTATTCCAAATTTATTTTATCTGCTTCAAAATATGCTCCTTCTGAAGCGATACACATGTCTTCCATACACTTTTCGTAGGCCCGTGCTGGTATGGCTTTTAGTTCCTTCGGCGAATTCTCTTTTACTGATTTAATCGACTCAAAACGATTACCACGAAGGGGCAATTTGAGTTTCGGGAACACGAAAAAGTCGCACGGATCCAGATGTGTTGAATATAGTGCCTGAGCGATGACAGTGGTGCCGTGTTTTGTCAAAAAATCGCGTACAACAAGAATTTTCCATAGTAAAAATCGCTTAATGCACTTGTGGTAGTCTCATATTAACAGCTGCTGTAAACTAATTGACAGATGGCGCTTAACCAACATAACATAAAGAATTTTGATAAAGGTCTATTACTTGAGTAGTTAACAAAGAACAAATCCGGATACTTTTTAAGCAGAAGGTTGTCCCATTATTGAAAATTTTTATACAAAAATTTAGTTAAAAGTTCTCATAACTGAATTTTTTTTGTAGCTAATTTGCGTTTTCGTGTCTTTTATTTTTATTAGTTTTTATGATTTTGGTGGTGCCAGTTAAGAATTTGATATATGCCTATTTCTGAGGTGATTTCAGCACTAACTGCTTGCAACAGTTAAATGAAAAAGTTAACTTCTTAATTTATGTGATATGAATTTTCCATTCGTGGCTTAATTATTTTATTAATTATTTTTAAAATTTCTTCAAAACAAATAAATCTGCATATGTATTTAAAAATTTGTGTCTTTCTTTTGTCAACCGATTAGCTAAGAATTGTAATAGAATATATTATATTATGTCACAGTTTTGTTCATTTAAAACAGTTTTGTTTATTTAAAAAGTGTTCTCTCCACATAGAGAACTAAACAGCTGGATTCTGTTGATTTACTAAGTCTATTTTAGTGAGGTGTTATTGTAGTATGTTAAACACATCTCAATAGCTACATTTCAGCGCTCATGTACGCATATATAGTGAAGATATTTAATGAATATGCATAATTATATATAATTGTTAGTAATTAATTATAGGTAATTAATGATTAACAAAGTGTAAACTACGTTGGATTAATTACACTTAAATACATATCTATACATATGTACACGAATATCAATCAGCAATTGATTGGAATAATAATCTGGTTATTTATATTCTAAAGTTCAATATCATGAGCCAACTTGTTCTCAATCACTTTTACTTTCATTACTTGGATACGATAATAATCATTTTTAATTGTAAAATAAATTAAATATCAATTACATTTTACAGTTGTTTATATTTACTCATTCGAAATATATACATAAGTAGATATTTGTATATATTTATTAAAAAATTTAAAGAAAAAACAATTAATACTCAATTCACATAGTCTAAATAAGCAAAGCTAATAACAGTGTCGCATTTAAAATAATAATATAAAACCGAAATGAATTTCAATTTGTTAACAATAAATTTTGAATACACGTAAAGTGGTTTTTGCTTTCCCGAAAGAATCGTCAGAGATAAAAGCAAGGCTGAAATGAAATTAACACGTTCAATGAAACATTTTTGAAATATGTTTTCAAAGCCAAGATAGTAGAATGAGTTATTGTGAAATATTTCTGGTATTAACTCGTTCGTAGCCGTCATTTCAATATACCTATCACTGCATTGCACCTCGGGAGTTATACACATATGCTTTAATTGATTATCTTTGAATTACTTGAAGGTTTTGTTTTTATACCTGTTTATAACATAAAAACAATAATGTAATGTTCAACTAATCTATTTATAATATTAATCTAGCTTTTTGATTGCCAGTTTTTAAAGGAAATAATTTATTACGATAATAGTTAATAAATCAGATTTCGATATTGGGATTTTGCAGTGGAAAAAATACGATATTCAACTAATTACTATTGTTTCCTTGAACTGTTAATATATTCTAATATACCATATTTATGCATAAGACAATAAAACCAAATACAATTAAAAAATAATAACTAATATTTAATAATTTAAAATGTTTTAGTAAGTAGGTAGGTTGTAGTGGTGGCCTTGTACTCGTATTCAAGAAAGAACACTTGAGCTCAAATAATGGCGCATTGTGGTACCATAGAAATAACGTTTGTTCGTAAATAGACTAAAATGTTAGTATACGACCAACACCGAAAAAGGTAACGACACTCCCATTAGGTAAAAGTAAACCAACCTGTTAGTTCTATGAATTGGCTAAGTCCCAAATATTGTAGTATGACAGATCGGTAAGAAAAGAAGCCCTGAAGATTTTTGATTTTCTCTTAGCTAAGAAAGGACACTAAAGAAGGGATGGAGCACTGCGCAAAAGTTGTTATAGGGTAGATCCAGTCTCATAGCATGCTTTCCTATTATGTAGTGGCCCGTCAGCATAGATACCGTAAAGTTGAGCAGATACCAAATATTGTAGTATGACAGGTCGGTAAGAAAAGAAGCCCTGAAGATTTTTGATTTTCTCTTATCTAAGAAAGGACACTAAAGAAGGGTTGGAGCACTGCGCAAAAGTTGTTATAGGGTAGATATAACATAGCATGCTTTCCTATTATGTAGTGGCCCGTCAGCACAGATACCGTAAAGCTGAGCAGGTGCATAAAATGATTTATTTAAACTTCAAAAATTCTTTAATAAGAATAATCAAATATATACTTCTCGGAAATTCATTATTTATTAGTTATCGAAAATTAACTATAAGTGATTTTCTTATTTATCTTCTTATTGAATATGAAGAAAATAAATTGAAATAATTTAGCATATCGTCAATATTTGGCAAAGAAGCTCTTGAAGACAGTTTAAAAAGAGATACAGTTTTATAGCTACGGAATAGGCTCCTGAGAATGTATATTCTTACAGGAAAGGCAATAAAACTCTGTAAAATAGGTTATATACCATTTTTTTTGACGCAATCGGGCTTAGAGACCAACTCTAAACTTAGAAGGGGGCATAAAAAATGTCCAAAATATTAAAAAAATGTAGTTAATAACGATAGAAATGGAGAACTCCCAACGAAAGTCACCATTACATTACACATATGATACATATGATAGTTTTATAACGTATATTGTTACTACTTCACTGCTTTCCTATACTACTATTCACTAACTTTAAAGATTTAATTAGTTAGGAAGTTTGATCTATTCGTCAGGTCAAGTACTATATGCGGCTACTCTTTAGTTTTTTTGTGGTAAACTATTATCTGTTCAGAATAAAACCAATTTATAATTATAGTTGTGGAACTATAATGTGGAAGATAGTGGAAGATAATAATATATTTAATGCTGAATATACTGTATTCTAATAATACAGTATTAAAAGCTTAACAAAATACGTATAATTTAGCATTTCCTGCATATCTCTGATTTATGGTCTATGTAGTTAATTGATAAAAGTTACTTTGCAGATTTAACGAGTTTCAAATGATTTCACGAGATTTTTTTATATGTTATACAACTAGCAAAGAAAAAGAACTGTCATGCCTCACATTGGAAATCCTTAATATTACTTACAAGCTATAAGGTGTTGTATTTTTCGTGTACTATATACTTGGTAACTATAAGATCGGCCAAATTACTCATATAGTTTTCTTTCAAAACATTCCAACAAATATTTCCAAATAATCTTTAAAAATCATTTGAAAATATTATCCAATATAGATTGTTGGAATATGTTTCATACGAAGCTTAATCATTTTATCTTCCACTGTTCATTTTTTAGTGATCCAAACATTTATCTGTCTTAAGTGAATTTCTACTACAACATTTTATTGTTCACAAATATTATGTTATAATTGTTTATAATAATAGTTTGAATTTATCCTGACCCTATATTATATTATGTTTCAACTGCAGCTAAAACTACTTATGTAAATGAAATTAAGATTTAGTCGTTTCCATTGGAGTGAGTTGATTTGTGCATAAGAAATAGCTTGTTTGTTTACATTTTATATATAAAAAATATAACAAATATATCAAATTTTGCTAATTTCCCTTTTGGAAAATTAATTTTTAAGGGTTGCATTAGACATTTTAATCCCTTAATCAGTTGATTTATTTATAATGAGTTCGTTTAACATATATGAAAGTACTTTATGTTATATGCTAAATTAAAACTGCTGAAATGAGACAAGTAGAAACATGGTATTAAAAATTTAAGACAAAGTTAATTTTTTTTTCAGAAAGTTAGAAAGGAAACACTTTTTTTAATTAGGCTGTTTTAATTATCATAATTATTGTATTTAGCGAATATTTGATATGTGAAATTTGGGAAATGGTACCATAAATAATAATTTTATTATACCGAAACCAACTATTTGTTTATACAATATATATTATTGTTGTTATACAATTATTACCAATAAATACTTTTTTTATATTTTTAGATATACTTTATTGTACCAGTGAGAAAATAAACACTTTCAACACTTGAATAATTATTCGAAGAAATCCATAATGTCTAAACTATGGGCGGCATTAACGCGTCAAAAAACTGACGACGTCAATGAGTCAGAATCCAAATTAGCGCGAGTTTTAACACTAATCGATTTGACAGCGTTAGGCGTTGGTAGTACGTTAGGTCTAGGAGTCTATGTATTAGCCGGTTCCGTAGCATACAATATAGCTGGTCCAGCTGTAACGCTGTCATTTTTGATAGCTGCTGTCGCATCCGCTTTCGCTGGTATATGTTATGCCGAGTTTGCAGCACGCGTGCCAAAAGCAGGTAGTGCCTACGTTTACAGCTATGTGACAATTGGTGAATTTGTTGCCTTCACAATCGGTTGGAATTTGATATTGGAATATGTAATAGGTGAGTTAAAGAAAAACAAAAAACAAGTTAAATAAAAAAAAAAATCTAACTCAATGAAATTATTTTTATAAAGGCACGGCGAGTGTAGCACGTGGTTTGAGTGGTTACTTTGACTCGTTAATCAATAACAGCATGTCTAAAGCTTTAGAAGAAGCAATGCCAATCAATGCTGGTTTCCTTGGCAATTATCCCGACTTTCTGTCATTTGGTATGGTTTTACTCTTGGCAGCGCTTTTAGCTTTTGGTGTCAAAGAATCTAGTTTCTTAAATAATATATTTACCACTGTTAATTTGGTGACGATTGCAATTGTTTTGGTAGCAGGCGGTATTAACGGTAAGAGCAAATCTAATATTTTTGATTCAGTTTTATTAATATTTTTTTTTTACAGCTAAACCTTCAAATTGGAAGATACCTGCAGATCAAGTACCTATTGTAGAAGGTAAAGATTTTGGCACAGGCGGTTTTATGCCCTATGGCATTGCAGGCGTTATGGCTGGTGCGGCAAAATGTTTTTATGGTTTTGTTGGTTTTGATTGTATTGCTACCACCGGTGAAGAGGCTATTAATCCTAAGCGCAATATACCATTGGCTATTGTTATATCACTGATTATTATATTTTTGTCTTATTTTGGTGTGTCAACCGTTTTGACAATGATGGTACCCTATTTCGAACAAGTATGTTAAGCAAAATTTTTTATTTACATTCATTGATTTTAATATATTATTTTGATTTTAAGGATCCACATGCGCCTTTCCCTTCTGCATTTGAAAGTATCGGTTGGGATACAGTTAAATGGATTATTACTATTGGTGCTGTGTTTGCTTTGTGTACTAGCTTATTGGGTGCTATGTTTCCTTTGCCACGTATTCTATATGCTATGGGTAACGATGGCATTATGTTCAAGAAATTATCAACAGTACATGATTACACACAAACTCCTCTGCTAGCTACGATAATATCTGGAATATTTGCATGTAAGTACAAAATGAAGACTTGATATATTCCGTAGTTTTAACGTTTCAATATCAAAATCTGAAACTTATTAAGTACATATATGACTTTCTGATTAAATATTTGAAAAAAAACCGTACATCGGTCTCGGCTCTTTCTAACACTACAATGTGGTTCCAAGTGCGACCGGGTCTAAGTTCCGGAGCCACTAGTCAATTTCGACTACCAAGTACCGTTCACAATTCCCAAAAGGGACTATATAACCAGTTCTTAGTGGGCTATAACAGTAAAATGTCTTGCGCGTTGAATCTAGCAGAAATATCAAGCTGTGACAGATTCACTACAACTTAATTCTTCCAATTTAATAAAAGTCTCGCGCTTCCTGTTGATATCATTATGAATATTTTTTAGCTGAATGTTTTACTTTCTTTCTTGACATATCATAGCGTGATATAGTTCATCATACACTTCATCTTTCCATCTAAAATGATAATAACTCTTAACCTAGTTTGAATAGAAGATTTATCGTAAAATTTTTTTTTGGAAAACCCTAATTATCGTTGATACTGATTATATATGCTTTTATGCCATTTAATACCAAGAGCAATATAAGCTTCTTAATAGTCATTTTTGATGGTCGAGAGAAGGTTATACTTCTCAATTGAGCATTTAATTACAAGAGTGATTTTCAGACTTATTGCTGGTGTTGATGTTGGTTCCAGAATTATGCTAAGGTGTAGGGGGGTTCTGGAAAATATTTTTTGATAGTGTTTTTGTAATAGAATAAATTTTTGTTCTGTTTATTGCATTGCCCCACGAATACACCATTGTTACCTCCATGGTGTGGTTATCAACAGTGTCATGAGTATTTATGTGAATAGATAATAAATTTAAAAATAATTACTACACATTACATTTTTATTAAAATAATTGTAATGGGCTTATTCGCTCCACTGGGTGCACAGAACCTTCCGAAATTCTACGAGTATTCCATTTCTTTTAATGGCTGAAATAATCGCTAGAACTATGTTATTTTAAATTGTCAAAATAGAATATAAAAAACTAATTATTGTTAACTATTAAATTAATAAATAATTCATTGTTATTCACTTTCAGCTATAATGGCATTACTTTTCGATTTGGATCAATTGATTGACATGATGTCAATTGGTACATTATTGGCCTATACAATCGTCGCTATATGTGTTTTGGTGCTTCGTTATCAGGATGAGCAAATGTTTACACAAGTCACTATTAGCTGCCCAGTTGTTTTGCGTCAATTATTCAATAGTAATAAATTTAAGGAACCAAATATTTTAACCTCAACCATAACCAAAGTAGGAGTAGTTGTATTCGCCATTGTATGCATAATATGGTGCATATGTGATAAATACTATGATCTGGATTCTACAGAGGGCATCATTACGTTAAGTGTCATTGCTGCTGCTTTAATATTAATATTGATTATCATAGCCATGCAGCCAGTTTCAACCATTGAGCTTACGTTCAAGGTGCCACTGGTGCCACTTGTGCCGTGCTTAAGTGTATTTGCAAATTTATACTTAATGTTCCAATTGGACGTATACACATGGATACGTTTTCTGATTTGGGTCGCCATTGGCTATATAATTTACTTTACCTATGGCATTCGCAAATCGACACAAATCCAAAGGAACAGAAATAATGCAGAAGCAGCATTACGTATGCAACACACAAATCAAGCCTTCGAACCAGATTGGAAATCTGAGCACATCATAGCCGAAAAGCATTAAAAGCAACGCTTATTCAGCATTTTTAAGAGAGCAGAGATTTAAAGTATTTCGAAAATTTTATTATTATTATTTTTATTATTTGAAAACAGCAAATATTTTATTATATAGTGTTTAATGTAAAATTGATCGAAAATTGTGTAAAAAGTTTGTAAATTTATCTATACCCTGAGATTGTTTAAAATATTTTTAAGTAAATTAACTGTTGGTTATTAAGTTATTTTGAGATTTTACTATATATAAATTTTTATGATTTTTGTTTTATCAGTAGCATCATTGTATATTTTAAAACTAATTTTTTTAATTATAGTAAATTAGATATGTGGATTCGTATTGTTATAGAGCTTTTTTTTAAACAACTTTGAATTTATTTTTTAATTAATTTTATATTTAATATTTTAATATGTATTATTTGTTTACATTTTTATATTTTAACTTGTTTAATATCGTATTTATTTATTATTTTATTGTAAAAAAAAAATTATTATTTTTATTTTATTATATAGTTAACTTACTACTTTATTTATAAAGTGTGAGAGAGATGTATAGATTGCGCATAAAAATTAAACAAGTTCGTTTTTAAATAATTGTATATATAATTATTTATATGTTTTTTATATATATGTAAGTAAATAATATGAAAATGTACATTTTACAAATAATTTTATATTATTTATATTATACAATCGAGCTTCCATGTCTTCTACTATATTAGAGCATTTTTATCAAACTCGTTTAAAAGAAATGACTTGTTATTTTTATGCGCCCTCAGATATGCAACTTTTACATTCAATCATTCCAAAAAACAAAAACTTTTACTTCTTGTGATTTTTATATAATAATAAAAACTAAAAATGTATAAAATATTAAATTGCCAGTTAATCATAAGTGTAATTTTAAGTTTTAAAAACAAAAAAAAAGATATATAAATGTATGTAAATAAAATACAAATAAATATAATATTTTTTATAACTACTAAGACTTATCAAGTTAATTAATAGCATAAACTAAGAGATAATAGGGTTTTAGGTTCACAGTATAGACCAATGCAGTTTAGAAATTAACAGTGTTCTAGAATTTGAACGTAGCGGGATACTGTGATCAATGTTAATAGATGACGCTCAGCTTTCATATGAAAATTAAAATGTTCTTTGTTGAGTATCTTACGAAATAGGAGATATAACGTTAGTATTTTGTCACAGAGAATATGAGTAGAAGTCTGAATATCTTTAAAGTAAAAACGATATTCTATTATCTTAAACAAACAGATATTCTTGAGTTGGATTACGATGACCCAAAGGTAACCTGAAAGCATATCAGCTGTTAAAGAGTATCACATTAATAGCGGAGTCTTTTTTTTACTATACAATTTAAGATCATAGACTTAGTTGTGGATCAACTAACTTCGCAACACTACTTCTGTCTGCAGAATTTTATATTGTATTGTTAAATATGGAACCTTGAGTTTCCGAAATATTATTTTTTTGATATAGGTTGTGAGGTTTTTTTGATCTTTAATTTTTTGAATCTTAGAAACATAAAAATTCTTTTAAATATTGAAGAAATGCAGTAATTAGATTGCCTCTAACAATCAGAATAAAGCATTTAGAAAGAATATATAACATATTTTTATCATAAACATTGTCATTAAATCTTAAAAAAGTTTCTCTTTATATCTAATCTATTACGGTTTTGCGATACTTTAATATACTGACTTTCATATCATATTTTTAGACTACGAAAACAATATTTATAATTGGTCAACTGGCAATTGGGATCTTGTTAATCCAATAATGTAAACAAAGATAGAAAAGTTGTGTTGTTTTTCTTTTGCCATTATGAATTTTTAAGTTAGATACAAAAATTTGATTTGTTTAAATCTATATAATGCCATATATTTATATCTATATTTACACTTATATTTATATCTTCTTCATATTGGTTTCAAAGTGACTCTAATAACAGTGTTATAAAAGAATTAGATAATTGAATTAGATATATATATATATATATATATATGTATATATTTTTTTTTTGTGTCTGGCTATGGGTCATTTTTTTTTAATAATTTAACGTTTGTTTAATATCTTCTTGGGAGTCATCACCAGGATTACGAACTAACATAAATTAATATTACTAAAACTATATCTACGTCATCCTATTTATTCTATTGTTTATACTGCATTATAGAAAAAAAAACATAAAAATAATTATAAAAAAACAGGTCGATAAATAAATTTAAAATTTTATGAAATTAGATAATACAAATCAAAAATTGTTATAACTATAAATTTTAATGTATAGTAAAGTAAAATATATAGGAACTAAAATTTTTATGAAAATATTCAGTAGTATTGCTTAGCAAGAATGTGAAATAAAATTTACTTGAATCCTAATTTTTCAATCATCTGCTTGGTATGTGTTGAATCCAAAATAACGTATTTAAAATGAAATTTTAATTTGTAATCATTATAAATTCATCAATATGTGCTCAGGAGAGGAATAGAAAGTTTATCTTTTTCAAATTCAATCTGAAACTGTGCTTAGAATTTGTTTTTAATCTTCTTTATTTAATGCGGATATTCAAATGTGCTGAAACCAATACTATTAAACGAACTAAACCAGATAGCCTAAACCTAATACCGCATGACTGTTTGACTTTTGACCAGAGGAGATTAAAAGTAATGCTCTACCCACATAAGCAATTTGTTGTTGTTTGCTGCTGAAATTTCTGTTGATTTTTGTTTTTGTATAGAATATCAAAGGTTTAATTGAAAGCTTAAATACGGATGGAAACGAAAAGTTTTTAAAACCAAAAGGAAATAGCCAAGTCCAAAATGAAATTGTTGCAAAGAAATAAATGGAAAAAAATGATAAAAAATTTTAGAATAGATAAATAAATGCATTTGATATGCACATATGCGGAAAGATACAATTTTCACACGCTGGTATTATTATAACATATTAAAGCATAGTATTAAAACAAAATAGAATGAGGGGCAGGAGCGAGAGAAGAGCCAAAACGTATAAAAATGCTGTAAAAGTAGTAAAACATTTACTTTATTTTTTAAATGTAAAAAAATATGCAGTAAAAGAGTATTAGTTTATTTTTTGTAGATTTTTTTATATTTGTTAAATTTGATTTTATCTGAAATATTTAAAATAATTTTACTAAAAAATTATATATACGAACGGCCTGAAATTATGCTATGAAACACGTGTAATTTAATTTGTGTGATTTATGTGGTTTCATTTACGTGTTTTAATTAAATGCGTTTAAATATTTGAAAGTGCATTTCTGCCTAAATCTTCCATTGCAATTAACACACGATCCGTTGCAGTTGTATAAATATTTTAAGCACTCAACACTAACAAAACAACAACATCCACTACGACGACAACAACAATGAAATAGCAACAAATATTAGTGAAAATTAGCAAAATATTTTAGCGCTACAAGCTTGTGTATGTGGTTTTAATCATTAAATCGCGTAGGTTTTTCCATCAAATTGGATTTTATTGGATGTGTTGAATGGTGAACACTAACATATCCCAGCCATACTATATAAGGTGGGGCTAAAATTCAGTTATTGACATTATTTTCATTTTAAATTAGTTGCTTGTTAATTTTTCCACATTTCCACATTTGGGCGTTAATTTTTGCTTATATTTTGGCATTATTGCGTTGATGATTTTGTCAAAATATTATTAAAAATATTTAATAATTTTAAATTCAAACAATTTTAAAATATCTTAAAAATAGTAGAGAAAAATGTGAAATTAATTATGCAAATTTTTCTTTTTTGCATTAAAAAAATTTTTAATAATTTAGTGAGCTAATTTTATTTCATTTATGTAAATATTTCCACTTATTTTAAAATAAATTTGAGTATTATAATCATAGTAAGAACGGTTTATTGATTACAAAAAAATATTCCAAATATTGAAGATACCACAGGAGTAGTTAAAGTGAGGCACATAATGTTACACGTGACTTAAAATTTTTTGAAAACTAATATTTCATAATAAAGAGAGTGTCAATGCCTCTTATTTTAATATAAACAGCTTAAATAGAAAAAAAAACGATCTCTCAAACAGTCATACGCAAACGCTTACAAGCCACGAAAATAATTTAAAAATAAGGAAAATGAGTACCACATGAACTGACATAAGCCAACATTGAAAATCATTTAAAGTTTTAATTCTTTGCTTACAAGAAACCATGGATGCTTTGTATTAATTTGTGAATGGCGATGAAAAATTGATTTACTACGATAGCCCTAAAAGCAAAAAATTAAGGGTTCATTTAGGCGTACCATGCATATCAACGTAAACTGATTTTGCGTTATGCTTCACTAGATTACAAGTTGATCCGAGTCATTTTTCGAGACCAGCGCTTCAGAAACAACGAAAAACTAAAAAATGGCTCGATAAATGGATCACCTCAAAAGATAAATACTTTTTTTTTCATTGGTTCTTCAACTGCCAAAAAGAAGGTCGAAAATTATAGCCAACGATCGAAAATATTTTGAATAAAATAAAATGTATAATTTTTTTGAAATTAACAATATTATATACTCAAGTTTCTGCCTAATATTAAAATTCTGTAAGACTTGTCTTTTATTGATAAAATTGATCAAAACTTTAATTTAAACTCAATTATGGGTTGATCGTGTAACAATTTCGAATACCATTATCATCAACTGCGAATACTGGTTAATATCAAGTACTAGTTTTGGATAGTTTCCAGTATCAGACCGCCCAGTTTTAACTCTCAGTAGGAACAGATTTTTAGAGAAATATTTTCGCGACGAACTCCTAGATTTGTTATTAATAAGAATTTATCAATTTAATGTATATATGTATATGTATATGTATATGTAATGTATATATACATGAGTTTTTTGCAAAAAAATATGATACCAAAGAGGCAAATATTTAAGAATTATTAAGGTGGAAAATTATCAGTCACTATAACCAACCAATCAATAATCAGTTCTTATACTTCCTAATATTCACATTCATATTTAAAAGTTGTCAGTTTTAATAGTCCATACATTGTGCACATATATATGGTGTAAAGTTATAAACACGCCTCTTAAAAATGCTATGGCCTCACTCTTTGCTTACCAAGTAATTCTTTCAATGACTTTGAGCGTAATGAAAACACAAAATAATTCTGATTATAATTCCGAAAGTATTTAAAATAACTTCATTCGCAGCCATTGGTCTCTGATATCGATGTTTATTCACAAGAATATAAATATATGCACACATATATATCCTCGAGCAGATCATGTGAAGAAACCACTATTCATTATAAGGTACCATATGAAGTTTAGAAAAGAATAAGCAATCGTGGTTTCATTACAAGCAGGGAAGGTTATGTTAAGCCTTTTCCGAGTTAGTGCATCTGGGCACTTTTACTCTATGATAGCTGGGGGGATTCTGCAGAGTCCCGCCCATCTCACTGACTAATTTGAGTATTCCTGATATTCAATGATTTATCTAAGATCTGCGTACCGCCCCATGCGGTTAGTGATTGCTCTGAACGAAAGCAGCGAAGGTATAAACTATAAAATATCAATCGACCTTAAAGACCTGCGTTCTTCGAAAAGAATACCGATGAGCTGCCATTACCACTTCGAACGTACGGCATGTATGTTCAACAAAAATAATTATATTTGCATACAGGATATGAAATAAAATCCGAACTGTAGATACTCAGTTATTGAGAGGAGAGTGGCTGTAAAAATTAAGAAATCATTTGATAACACTGAAAATTAGACAGTTGAAGAAGGGTGACAGCAAATGGTGGTCGCCATGAATTCTATTTACTAGAACGTTCTGTTTAATATTCCAATGATTAATTAAAAGTTTTCAAGTTTTATGTAGAGGTTAATAGTTTTATATTTTAAATATAATGGATAAGAAAGGTTGTAAATGTTAATTAATTATTGATTTATATTACGAAATAATATTAAACCAAAATCCATTGTCCTTATTAAAATGTATTAACAAATATAAAGCCATCACACCAGTGATATTAAACAGTTAAGTCGTTCAAATGACGCTGCAACGATGACTGTTTTTTAAGTCAGTCAGTCATTATTTAAGCCCATAATAATGGAAACACAATAAGCAATCAGTGAAAATGGTTTTATTGTTTTTCCAAGTATTCTCCATAATGATCAATATATTTTTGAATATAATCGAACTAATTTTTGAAAAAAATTTTGCAAATCTGAAACTGGTATATCCGAAACCAGGATTTTAAATGCCTCAACGAGCTGTTCGGGCGTAGAAAAACGAATGATACGAATTTCTAACTCCCGGAATGTAATATACCGATCCATCAATTATTTCTTGCAGTGCATTGATGTTTTTTGGAACAATAGCCGTTCTTAGAACTCATTGGAACAGCATATTCCAGTCAGTTGATGTGACGCTTTATCACCAAAGGTCGAACTAAGTTGATCAATGCATTTTTTTCTGGTTAATCCGCATTGAAAAGCATAAAAAATCATCCCATCAAAATGTTCCATTCCATTTTTTTTGTCAGAGACACAATTAGGTTAGGTTATACCGGCGATTCTTAGAGAATCCACTCATTTTGTGGCCGTATATAAAGAAAAAGTTCTGGGTTTAAAACCACAGAGAACCATTCGGTAAGCTTAAAGTGTTGTTTAGTGTCAGATCTTATAAATGATCTGACAAGATCCTCAAGAAAGGGGCCTCTAAAGTGTTGAGTCGCCGCCATGCATGAGCTGGACAAAGACAGTGCAGATGAGAGACGATGACGTCTTTCTTACAGCTGCGACAGTTATGATTGAAAGGGAGATTTAATCTTCTGGCATTGTTCTCTAGTTTGTAGTGATCTGTAAGAAAACGTACCATAAGACTGATCATCTCAATGAGAATATTTGATTTCCTTTTAGTGGAAAGTGGTCTATTTCCATAAAAATGCCTGGATATCGTTGAGGCTTTCAATCTCTCTTAATAAAAGAGATACAATTAAGAATCTATGTAAATATTGTAAATAAATGTGCGTAAACTAAAACGTAATGATATTTAAGGTTAATTTTTTCTTGCCGATAATAGCGTGTCTTTTTATGACGAAAGAAACTATTTAAAAGTTAGACGGATTCGAATAGCAAAGAAAGGACAAAGACAAAAATTTTTTATTTTTAATTTTATTGAAATTTGGCTGACCATACAACGCTGTTTCGAGTATTGTCAAGTACTCTTAATCAGTGGTCTTTGGAAATAATCGAATTTTATTTAATTAGTTTATAGTCCGTATATAATTGTTTGGACTGCAAGTGCCAGGCTTCGAACTCGTCCCTGTGTAATGATATTTATTTTAGGTAATGTTAAACTTTCGAACAGAAACATCAAAACTGATCGGCTAATATTTAGTGTTGTCTAAGCGTAAGACTTAAGAGGCAACCTTAAGAGGTATTCTTGGTAATTTTTCTGAAATACTATTTTAATCTCGCGTAATATCAGACATGGGTCTGATGCGATAACTGTACTACCATCCTAACAATATACTTATTGATAATCTTCAATTGCATTTAAAATGTTCTCTGTATAAAAGTGCAAAAAATGTGAGGTAAATTCAATAAATGCAATCAACATTATTTAATTAAATTTGTGTTTCCTAATCGAACTATTTATCTAAACTGACATCTATTGTGTTGCTACAAAACCTCAAACCTAATATGAATTTGAAATTCGTTTATTTTCTCAACTTTTGCACATACAATTATTGTAAAACAGTTATTGATATAATTAATATTAAAAATGCATGAGTTTCATATTTATTTTGTAAAATAACTACATATTGTCAACATCTTGAAGATAAAATAAATGCATTGTTATTACATGTGTAAATACAAAAATATAATTGAATGATTTTAAAACAATTGATAAACAGTTATTATGCCTGGAAGGCAGGAAGGAGTACAGCCTCGATAGGTATCGCATAACAAAAGCACGCCGAGTGAATGTTACGTATACGCACTGATATGCGTAATCTAAGGAAATGTATGCAAAATAAATTAAAATTTGCATTACACACACATATACAGGTAAGTCCTTGAGTAAATACAAATAATGCATATATTAAAACCTATATATTTACATAGCTACAGAAACACAAAAATATATGTTCACACAATTTATTTAAGCTCACCTTAAAACCAACGTCGAAGCAATTGTTTACACGTTTAACCCTTTAAGCAAACTCTTCACAGGAAGTCCAGGCATGTATTACGGACGTACGCAAGCACTTAACGTACTCAAACATCCATACCCGTCTACGCGAATATGGAAGAGTGTTTGCAGATATGCAAAAATTGACAGGATTCTATTCATGCAGACAACGATAACTAAACGAGCATAACGTATTACCCGTCAACCCATTACCTAGTAGCTGACATCGTTTGAAAACATAGTTTCCGGCGGATTTATTGGTAATTTATGATGGCGGCGATAATGACGCGTATTTATATTTTGTGGTGTTGACATGTGGCGATACGGTCTTGTATCCGTAAATTATGAATAATCATAGTTAAACATAGAAAAAATCCTTCATTGGAGCGCGTATAATCGCAGGCATGAGCTCATGTTTATTGTATGTATGTTCATATATATGTATGTCTATACATATAAGTGTTGTATGAATTGTTTTTAATTATGTTTGTATTAGTTTTGGATTTTAGAATTATTTTGCAAAATTTATATATGCGGATTAGTGGAACATTTATGATTTCAGATTATTTATTGTGCCAGTATTTAAACGGTTTCAAAATGTATACAATAATTTGAATAATTTCATTTGCATTTATAATAATATTTATAGTATAAAATAAATATAAATAATTCAATTCTGATGCTGGAAATAGCTAAATAAACTTTCAAGGCTTTATTAAAATACTCTACTTGCTTGTCAAAGTAGTTCTCTAAATGTTATATTAAAAATATACAGCTTAAATTATCACTGAGTTAAGTAAGCATGATGCGAAATAAAAATAGAATTAGTGCAATATTTTATAAATGATTACCTTTTTCAATAGAAAATAGTTAATCTTAACCTACAGCTCTATGGTGAAAACATTGTTCACAGAGAATAGCAAAGATACATATTCTGTACAAAGTAATACAAGGGCTGTCTTTTAAGTGAAAATGGTTTTATTGTTTTTCGAAAAATTCTCCATGATAAATAACAGATTTTGGAAATCGATTTCGACTTAAATTCGAAGTAATTTTCGAAACAGTTGTGCCACTTTAAAGTTGACATCTCCAAAACTAAAATTTTGAATGTTTCAACTGCCTATTCGTTCGTAGCACCACGAACACAACATATTTTTTTCTTAAAGTTTGGGAACAAGAAGAAGTCATTGGGTGCAAACTCGGGACTTTAAGGCGGATGATGTATAAATTCGACGTATTGAGTGCTCAAAAATCTTTTATTTGAGTTGATATGTAGGAACACGCACTGTCGTAGTGGAGAATGATTTTCCGTCTACGTTTTAGTTTTCCACAATTTTAGTTTTCCTCAAAATTTCCGTCAAATAAATAGTTGTGTAGAATTGACCGATGTACGTTGTTCAAGTGGTAGAGTTATAACATGTCTGGTACTTCTTGAAAAACATACGACATGCTGTCTCAAAAAGTGAATTGCTATTTTGTGTGGGGTTTATAGGCATAAATCCATGATTCCACACCTGTCGTGATGTTTTGAGCTACCGCAGCCGTATTTTTTCAGCATTTTCTCGCATCGATCGATTCGATTTGAGCTTTTGGCAAATTATAGGGAATACAACGGAAACAAATCTTTTTGGCAGCTAAATGTATATGTGAAATTGAATATATTTTGATCCCACTAATATCTAAGGATGCCTTTCGGGAGATATGCCAAAATTCATCTGTCACTATTTGGTATGTCTAGACGCGAGACTTAAAAGGCATACATACTCTTATCTCAAGATAATACCATCCAAAAAAATGTATGCCCGCACTGGCAAAATGGTGTCCATTCAATGGAGCCTCTCTTTTTAATCTCTGCTCCTTCCAAAAACAGAGGAAAGTTATTATATGATCAGTCTTTACAATAGACTAATAGAAGTGGAGAAATATTTCTTTAGTAGACAGGTCAAAAGTGCGATATAGTCTAAATACTCTAAATATAGAAGTTCTGATTTAATTTATGGGAGCAAATCGAAATATGTCAAGATGATATTGATAAGATGACATTAGTTCTAATCAGATAGCGGATTATAGGGCGAAATGGTCTATGTACTTCAAATATATAACCTCTGACTTGATTCAAAGTTGTTAACAGGAAGTTCGGTTATCGAAGTTCATCTTTCACAGATAATATCGGTTTTGAGGGGACATGGGGCTATAGGACGTCTTACAATCTAGACAGTCTACGCTCGAGGAGAAGAGACCGAAACACCAGTCTCTATCCAGTATTAAGCTTTAAGGCATTTAAAGATAATATTCTTTAATTTACTTAGCAATAGTAATAGTCAGATACTTATATTTATCAATGCAAATGGCTGCTTTTAATATGCCAAACTTTTTATTTACAATTAGGAGAAATGTGGAATTAAAACAGTTTTATTAGCTAATTGAGGAAGAGGAGATCATCTTTAAAGGTTTCTTAAATTGAGAAAGCATTATGAAAAATTATAGACAAATTTAGACAGACCTCTTCTGTTTGCAAATGCTTAGTGATACCAGATGACAGTCGTTAAAGGTAGTTAGTAAAGGCATGCTTCACTAACGAAGATGTATGCTTTGGATATTTTAATACAGAGTGTAATCCAATACTATGGAAGAGATACTTTTAAACTAGACAAAAAACATGAGCTCTTTCCGAAGAAATGTGTAAGCATTGTTAGAAGCCCATATATAAGATTGTTTCTAGGTGTTATTAATCTATTAAGTGTTATTAAAAGATTTTAAAAGCATAAAGCATTAATTGTAAATATGAAGACTTTGTGTAGAAGACTTTTTATTGTGTTGAATCCTCGTTATATATTGTATCCATACTGCTTTATATAGTGATATGTTTAACTAATATAGCTCTTACTATTATTATTATAATTTTCACTTAAATAAATAACAACGTAGCTAAAGGGCAATTAAATGTGTGCCTGTGAAAATTATCAAGTCTTCACTTAACAAATCCTTTTACAGGTCAAAAAAGAGACAAAGTAATTGTCATTTATTTGTATCTTTATAAGCTTTAGTGGAATCATAAGTGTGTATGCACTTAATTGTGTAAAATAATAATAATTCTGTTCTTTGTAGTAGTAATTGTTATTGTTTCTGGAGCTGCATTATTGTTGCATATTTAAAAACATTTTGTTTACTTACATATTTGTCAGAAAAACAAACAATTCGCATTGCAAACGCATGCACTTAATTCTTTGTAAGGACACTTAAACGGACTTGCAGACACAACAAAATATCACATGTGAGCAATACTGCAAAGCTTAAATGCCAAATTGATGGTAAATATGCCACTAAATTAAAAAATTGACATCGCCAGAAGCTACAAAGACAGTAAAGGAACGCTTCAGCTTATTGCAGCAGGAAGACAGGTCCTTTGAATCAACGTAAATAAGCATAAATGCACATACGCATAAAGATAATTGTTTACACATTTAGTATGTCTGAGTGCTGCATCAGCAATGCGTCCTGATGATATGATAATATGTCATTATTTTAAAAGCTTCGCAAACAGACTCTCATCAGTTGTGTACCATTGAAAATCGAAATTGTTTGTCATTTTGTGGTGTATTTCATTGCAGGAAAAACAAATTTAAAAATTGGCAAAAAAAATAATATTCAACATAATGAAGCATATCATTCAATTCTTGCTTGTAAGTTTGTAATGAATTAATAGAATTGATTGCAGTATGTACTTTTGTGAGAAAGCACTTAGCTTAGATAAAATACATTTACATTATCCTGTACAATTCTATAAAATTACCTATAAATTTTAGTAACAGATTTTAATGGGTTAATGAGGACTTAAACAATCTCAATTGCAAAAAAGAATATTAAATTTAGTAATTTTCAATATACAATTTACATACAATATTGAATATAGAAAGGTAAAGAACACCTTACGAGACTGGGTATACACACGGATGCAAACTGTAGATTCTGTGAAGAGAATGAGAAGTTGGCCACACATTTGCTGTTAGAATGCCCTGCGCTAATGCACATACGGAATAGGCTCCTGAGAATGTATATTCTTACGGAAAAGGAAATAAAACTCTGTAAAGTTCTGGGTTTAGAGACCTACTCTAAACCCAGAAGCTAGCACAATAGACCCGACGGTCGCAGTGCCACATCCCCTAACAATAATAATAAGGTAAAGAAATATATCACCAGCATAGAAAATAGTTAATTGGGGGGTTTTGAAACAAAGAGTTTAATAAGTTTTCTATTATGAACGTATTTCAGTTTAAGTTCAAAGTTAGATGAATTTTTGGCAGTAGCGAGGCGTCAGCTTTTTGGCAAGGTGTTCACAATTTGAACAAAACAGAATTCCAACAATAACGTATGCCCCCTACTCCTGAGTTTTGTCCTTTCCACAAGCAAATAGCATACAAGACCAACAAAACAATTTATTTAAATGTTCGCAGCCTGTGATCCACTGGTTTTTATGGTAAATTGCTGTAGGAAAATGGCGACTTACCACATATATCGACATTTTTACATCAGGTACCAAATTCTTCATATCTGGAGTTGGTCTATTCATTTTATGAATTAAAACCTTTTTTTCAGAAGATCGTTTAAAAAAAATTATTTGAATCAAATCTTTAATCACACATTTATCTATTTCTAAATATTATTTTTCACTTCAAATTTCTTTAATTTTTTTCTTTACTTTTACCATTTGCTAATATAAAATTGCAATAATGATTTTGTTTTTGGTTTATTCCCAACCTCTACATAAGAGTAAGAAACTCTCATGCGTTCATTTACTCTTTTACTTTGTATTTACTATGAGCGGTTCAATTTTTTTATTGAACCATTTGCTCATATAAAACGGCAACCGTGACTTTGATTGTATTTGCACGATTTGTATGAATTTCGGGTTTAGTGTAGTCGACTGAACCTCTAGTCAAATGTAAGGCCATTTTCGATCAGTCATTTCTTTTCTCTTTTGTATTTACTTTGAAAAATATTAGAGGTTCACTTTTTTTATTGAACCGCTTGCGCGCATTAATTTAAGAGTTATGATTATTTTACGTACATATTTTGCGGGGCTTGTTTTCTCTTTTATTTTGAAGCTTGTTTGTATGTTTTGTGTTATGTATTCAATATTTAACATATTCCCAATGTGAATGTGATTTCATTTGCATGCTTTGTAAGCAGCACGGTGCAGTTTTTATCTGAACCTTAGTATATTTTAACAGGAATGTGTTTTTTCTTTTATTAATTATAAATAATGTTGGGTGTAACTAACATATGTGTGATTTTGTTTGTATTGTACGTTTTGTATTTATGTTAATCTGTTTGGAAAAGCTATTACAAAAAATGTTAAGTAGCAACAAAGCGAGATTATTTACCTACTAAAAAAAAATATCTAAAAAGGAAGCTTTGTTTAGCTGTTCAGTGATCACTCTGAATCATTCGACGCCTCGCCTCTGATTTTTGGCTATATTCAAGCAATGTCCAGAAACAGAATATATTATAGAAAATTTTATATAAATATTGATATATTCGATGGATGCACAAATCTTTTCGTTATTAATTTCTTACGTTATATATCTACTTGAATTAATTTAAGACTACTTGAATTAATTTAATTTAATATTTAAAAGTTGTATTTTTAAAAAGTAATATTTGTGAGAACATTTGTTCCACCTGAACTTCAAGCCCAATTAGCTTTTCTAAATTTATTTAAATAATGAAGAAGAATAAAATCATCGGCTTAGTGAAAAAATATTCTATCTACTTTATTTTAAATTTTTAAAGTCGAAGGATCATAAATTTTTTTTTTAATATTTTAGACGTTTGAAATGCAGTCTATGTACTTAAGATGAGCTTATTGATAATATAGAATCTGTTATTGCTTTACAGTTCCTCTATTAATTTCCGATCTCAATTTAAATGCCAATTAATAAAAGACTAATAGCTCTCCCTGTCCATACTAATCTACCCCCATGGTGCTTTTAATCATTTCTTCAAATAAATCTAAAGCTTTCTTTTAAAACACATTTTCGTATACTTAATTTGTGAATTTGACTTAGCCCTTTTATACTTCAAGTCGACGTTAAGTGACTTTTTAAAACAGTGGTTTCCAATCGGTGTTCCGCAAGATTGTTAAATATGGTCCATGAATTAAATTTAGCAGGTATAAATACATAGCTTGTAGTTTGCCCATTGAGACCTCACTTATTACAAAATAAGCACAAAAAATTGTTAAGTGCTTGTATTTTATTTTATAGTCTATGTAATGTACCTAAGCATTATAGATTATACCAGAAATGCATAAAGCATATTAAAAGAATCATAAAGTTTATTATTCTTAAAGTTTGTGGTTCCTACTAAAAACAAAAATTTCATACTGGTCCTTGGTCACTATTTCAGAATCATCATCATCCGTGACTATACAATCCATGTAGGACCTAAGCCTGTTTAACAACATCCTTTCATTCTACTCTGTTTTTTGCTTTTGTTTTCCAATTTTTTATATTCATTTCTTTTACTATTTTAGAATCATAGAATCAAATTGGTGACGTATAAGAAATCCAATATCGGAAATATGAAAATAATCCTAATGTTCGCTTCTAATAAATTTAGCTAATACATTGTGACCGAAAAGTTTTCGGAAATTCTCATTTAAAATTCGCGCGCTGTATATTTTTCGATATTTTAAGTTTATGTAGTTTGGCAGCACTGTCCCTTAATTACTATGGCCAAAAATGAGCGCGATCTGTCAGACAGTTCGTTTACGGCAGCTGTTGAAACCAGTTCACCTCAGTAGTGCGTTGCGAAAAAAACAATGGAAAAAAATATTGAACAAAGAGTTTGCATCAAATTTTGTTTTTCGAACGAAATTTCGTGTGCAGAATCGTTGCGAATGCTACAAAAGGCTTATGGGGAATCAGTTTTATCGAAAACTCAAGTTTATGAGTGGTACAAAGCCTTTCAGGACTGTCGTACGACCGTCGAAGACATGCCGCGTTCTGGACGACCTTCGACCTCTACCACCGACGAAAACATTGAAAAGGCAAAGGAAATCGTGTTCAAAAATCCTCATGTGAGTGTTAGAGAGATAGCACGAGAGCTAGGCATCGGTCGTGAGATGGCTCGTTTGATTTTGGTGGACAATTTGTGTATGCGACGTGTCAACGCCCGGCTTGTTCCGATTCACCTCAATTTGTTCAACATTATCAACGATTTTAAGGCCAAACATTCAATAAATACCATCGAACAGCCACCGTATTCACCTGATCTTGCACCGTGTGACTTTTTCCTGTTTCCCAACCTCAAATTACCACTCAGAGGAACGCGTTTTGAATCCATAGAAGACGTAAAACAGAATTCGCAGAGGGAACTCAAAGCCATACCGGAAAGCGCCTATAAAAAATGTTTTGATGATTGGAAGAAACGTTGGCATTTGTGTATCGCTTCTTAATGGAGCATATTTTGAAGGAGATAAAATAAATATTGATGAAGATTAAGAATTTTGCGTTTTATTTAAAACGCAAAGGAAACTTTTCGGTCACAGTGTACTATTAAAATTCATTGTTTATTTTATTTTATTTACTTATTTTAAATTTAGACACATTTCGTAACCTCAGATTTTTTGTGATCGAAGAGTTTGCAGAACAAAAGATCTGTGCTATTTAAATGCTTTGAGGCCTTTATTATAATTTCCTTAAGCATGATATATTATAAGGAATCATTTAATTTAATTAGCATAATTTAAATTAAATAACTTCATAATTTATTTAATAATCGCAAACAGCTTAAAAATAAAATTGAACCGAATTTTATGAAGCATTAAACTGTTTATGTTGTACTTAAATTATGTTAATTAATATTTGTTGATTTTAATGAGCAGCTAACGAATGGTCAATTTTTGGTATAATTGATCTATTTTAATTGTGCATTTGGAATGCATTTTACGGATTTCGCAAATTTTTGTTTCATTTAATTTAAAAACCGCAAACGCTTGAGCCACAAATTCACACTGTAATTCAATTTTATGTTAAAAATTGTTTATCGCCCACCACAAGGCAGGGCCTTTAATGCATGTACGCAATTCGAAATTCTCATAGACGTCGAACGATGTTTTATGATGTTGAACATTAAACAAAAGCACCTATTTTACAAATTTATTAACCTGCGCTGCCATTCCCCTGGGATGTGTTCAGCACTCACTAGAAAATATTTTACAATTATTGCTTTTAATTATTTATTGCCCTTTCGGATTTCGCATTATTAACACTTCGTTAGAACTTTTGTTGATGCAGCAAAACGTTGCAGTTGCATGTTACATTTTTTTAATGGGGATGCACGGAACCAGTGAGCAGTGAATGCATTTGTATTCCTCGCCAGACCGGCACAGAGGCATATTTTCAAATTGTTTGCAAGGAATTTTGTTCAGAGTTCGATTATTTTTTTCCACATTAAATATTTATAAGAAATTTCGCAAACAATTGGAAAATTGCCCGATAGGTTGATGAACACACCATTGGAGGTGATAGCTTGACTGGGAGAGAGTAGGGGTTTTGAATAAATGAACTAATTTTCACTGTATTTTTATTAAAACTGCAATATTCTAAAATATATTATTTATATTTTAAAGTGTATACTAGCAGCAGACGAAAATTAGTTTATTAAAGTGTTGAAAAAAAAATTAAAAATAATTAATCAGTACATAGCTTCACCTTCGCAAGACAACATTTTAGATTAAATTTAAGTATGTTATTTATACTACAATAAATTGATAATTTATACTATAAATAAATATATAAATCAATTTGTACTATATCCATTCGTTATGCAGAATTTTATGTTATTAATGTAGAAATCAATAAAATCGACTTATAATAATTGTCTCATTATAGATGGTTAACAATCCGTTGGATTAACAATCCGTTGGATTAACAATCCGTTGGATTAACAATCCGTTGAATTGAATTCTATAATTTATTATGAACACTCATTACATTTTTGTTTTTTTGCATTAAGGTATATACCAGAACCTATAATAAGCAACTCAAGCCATTTTACTTTTATTTTGCAAATTAGTGTTTATCTATTTAGTGTAGACTTTAAACATATTCGAAACAAACGTTTTTAGATCCAAGCAAGAACTTAATTTAACATCTATTTGTCTGCTTGTTATTTATAACTTTATATACTATACGAGTGAATTAACGTAATCAGTTGTAATTAGGGAAAAGGTGTTGATTGGGAATGGGCGGGGTTTAAATTGTTGGGTTTGGGAGGTTGTGGGGTCCATACTGTAGCAGCATAGTGGTTTTATCCCATAAGCAACCTGCGAGCGATTTTAACACATTATTACGAGATTTCACCCGACAGCACATAACCGAGGCATGAGTTCGATGGCTGTTTTGATCTTGAATTGACTGAACTATTTTTGGGCACAGTCAAGATACCTCTTTAGTCTAGGAAGAAAATAGAGTGCAGGAGGATATATTTCGAGATAGATAAAGATTTCTATTGTCCAAAAACGATGTCGCAAGGGGAAAGAATGCATTCAGTTTGTTGCACAATATACATAGGAAGTTAGAGTCAAGATACCTTTTTAGTTCAGGAAGTAAATAGAGTGCAGGAGGATTTATTTCAATGTAAGGATAGGTAAAGATTTCTATTGTTCAAGAACGATGCCACAAGGGAAATGTATGCTTCCAATACAAATGTATGCTTTTTGTTGTACAATATACATAGTAGGGTCTTGGATTGTAGTTAGAATTGTAAAGATATCAGCATATGTTATGACTTTGACTCCCTCAGGGGGGTGCGGGAGTTTGGACATATATAAGTTGAAAAGAATCGGTTTAAGAACGCTACCCTGGAGACATCATGTTTCAAATTCCTTGTTTTCGACTTGGCTTTGCTAAAAAAGCAACTCGCTATTTAATATGTTTGCATTAGTTTGCAAAACTCTGATATATTGCTTTAGATGTAATCGAATATATTCACGATATATTCCATCAAACTCTTTTCATGAAAACCAATACTGTAAATTCTTATTCACTAATAAGTAAAAGGGAAAAAAGTAAGTCTGCAGTATAAAATCATTCTATTTTCCGAAATATTGGAAACTTTATTTTTAGGTCAGTTAATACAAATAAACTAATATATGTTTTATTCCATATATATCCGTATGACGGTTTTGGTGGGTAGGGCTGTACCCATCTGTAAAATTATTCAATATTATTATTGTGTAATACATAATTTCTTGTATCTCTTAAACACATTGCCAAATGATGGCAACTCTGTATTAATAGCAAATATCTATCTTTTGAATCTATATATTATACATAGACTTAAAGTTGATATGTTGGAACTTATAGCCATTAAGTTGTTATTAACAAGGCAATTGTGGCAAAGATCGTTAAAAGTCTTTCGCAAGATATTTGTAAGATCGACTGGAAGACCGTTTGTAAGATTTTAGCTATTCTGACACAAAAGTCTTTTAAAAATAAGTTTTATCATTTGTAATTCGTGATAGAAAGCTGTTTTCTTTTATTTCAGATGTATGCATGAGCCGTCAGATGTATGTCCCATTATTATTATTATTTATACATATATAATTATATATTAAATTTAACTCATATCATAAAAGAAATGGTAGCAACTATTTCTGCATTCACAACAACAGTGGCAAAAAAAAATTAATTAGTTTTAAAATTATAGCTTAAATATATATAAATAAATAAATAGATGAATAAATCAATGTTAAATAAATATTAATATATATTAAAATTTAAATATTTAAAAAATATGTGTTATTAATTACATAAAAAACATTTATGTATTAAAATTTTTATAAACAGTATTAAAAATGAAGTTGGAAGTAATTGTTCTATTTTTATAAACTTCGATTAATTAATTAATTGTTAATTTCTATTTTAATTATTATGTATTTTATTTTGTATTAAAAGAATTTTGTGCAAGAAAAAAACAAACAAAATCCTACCTGACAATCGTAAGGCCTGATTAATAGCAGATCTTTCATTTGGTCTTTAGAAAACAGAGCTTATTCTGAAAAAAGATCGCTGCCAGAAAACGAAAGATCTTTGAAACAATCTTTCGAAAGATTTTTGAATATGGTGAGCAGAAAGATCGTTGCCAAGATTGTACAAAGCTTTTCAACATTGATATGATAGAGAGAACTCCGGACCATATTTACAAAAAGAGTTCCTACAGTGCCTCTTGAAAACTTGAAAATGTGATGACGCAGACGAATAGTAGGACTAATTTAAGAGATGGAAAATTTTTAAAGATGAATTATTTTATATCTTATATGTTTTTGTTTTAAATTTGATGCTATTTGAATTATTTGCTAATAGAATGATTAGCTTCGACAGCAGCCACACTTTGTCTTTCAAGCAACTGGAGCACGAAGACCACGACTTTGTTCTTCTGACTGCTCCAAAAGGAAACTAATTCCAAATTTTCAATAATTATTGAAACCTACCTTTGTTTGCTTGACTTATTCTTAAGAAATCATTCTGAAATTGTGTATTGTTTTATTTTTAAATGTGAAATTTTGCTTAGTCATGGAAACATTTTTTGCGTAGGCAAAATAAAATGCTTGAATGGTAAAAATAATTAAAAATAAAACAAATTCTTTTTTGTTTCTATTAAAAATTGTAAACTCAAGGCCAGCTTAACATTGCTAACATGACGTCATAATTATGTAATATTATAATTAAAATTTTTTCGTGAAAATACAAAGCCACAAATACTCACTTTATTGGAAGATACGAGTATACAAGTGCTTCTTTTTTAAACACACGATTGAATATTAATTAAGCAAAAACTTTGAGAAGGAAACAGTTCTTAACAAATTTATAAGACATTTTACATTACTAATTGCACAAATAAATAAATAAATGAAAAGCAAATAAATGAAGTTTAAACGGATTTGGAAACAGAAATAGAAGAGTCACTTATGCCAAAACAATTATGAAGCCGCAAGATTTTTGAGCAAGACATCTGAGGGCTCCTCAGAAAAAGATACATTATATTATTGAATTTATTTTAAATTAAATATATTTTTTGTGCTCTTAGTAAAGTCGGTAGCCAATTATTTGAATACACAAAATTTTGTTGTATATTTTTAAAATCCACTTAAGAAACCTGCTCCAAAAATAATTGTACGATTTCAAGCAGTACAATATAAAATGGGGAAAAAATTGTTAATTAGAAAAATTGGTATTAAGAAATATTTGCTGGCTTAAATAGTTATTAATTGCTCGTTTTTTATAGATACACACGTGTGTGCCTGTGTGCGTTCTTCGTTGGCTGCTTCAAACCCATTGAAAGTCAATGTGCACTTCAAACCCATCAAATGCGTGGAGCATCACTTGTTATTATTATTATTATTATTTCATATTTATTTTTATTCTAAATTTAGGTTTGTTACATGTTTCATATTTGGTAACAGTTCTGCCATTAATTCGAAATTAAACGATACTTGGACTATAAATACTGTAAACGTTTTGTTAGAAGCCATCATTTGGGTTCAACACATCGATAGTGCTGACTTCATTATAGTTTTATTGAGAAATTAAATCAAGGGTAAAAGAAAATAAATTCTCAAAAATGGTAAGCTCTACAGGATTTTGTTAAAATATTATCCTCTTTTCTAAGTTTGAACCAATTTTACAGAAACTTTTCGTGGTTGCGTGTTTGGTTGCTTTCGTAGCGTTTACTGCCGCTGAAACAGCTGTAAATGATGCTGCCATCGATGTGGCTGCTGAGCCATCAAGAGAATATTTGGCACCAGTAGAAGATAATGCTGATTTGGCTAAGGATGGCTATCGTTATAAAACAGTACGCAGATTGAAGTACCGCCATCGTCGTGATGTTTCTCAAGAATACTTGCCACCATTAGAGACACCTAGCCAAGAATATTTGCCACCAGTAGAACCAGAGACTAAAGTAGCTGAAGATGGTTATCGTTACAAGACTGTACGTCGTCTTAAGTTCCGTCGTCATCGTCGTGAGGCTGATGCTTCTGAAGTTGCAGCTGCCGAAGCTCCTGCTAATGAATACCTTCCACCAGCTGAAGCACCAGCAGAAGAAGCTCCAGTAGAACAAAAATCTGCTGAATTGGGTGCTGATGGCTATCGTTACAAGACTGTTCGTAGAATCAGATACCGTTATCGTCATTAAATTATGCATACGATATGTTGATATTGACAAGGAATTCGGACCAAATTATGCCTACCAGTACATTGACCATACGAGTCTATTTCTCTTTTAGTTTTTTAAGTTCGATTTTTTTGCATTAAAAATTTAGTAAAATTAAGTAATTCAAAAAATAAAGCAAGAATAAGAATTTTATTCATAAAAAATGTGACATTATTTAAATTGCTTGAAAGAGAATATTGCAGAGATTATTATTTTCAGCTAATATTGTATTTAAATGAATTTTGTTATTACATATATTTCCATAACAACTTTAGGGTTTCAATAATCTGCTTCCATCTATTACGATAACCAGCTAGTTATCGCAGTTAATTAAACGATTTGTCAGCTTCTGTCTCAATAATTCTTCTCCAAGTCATGGTTTGTCATAGCACTTATCCTTTAGCGGGTTTCATTAAATCATATTTTTATATAGTTGTCTCAGTCCGCTAAACAATTTGTCAGTCTTTGTTCAAATAATTTTCTTGTAAATCTTTTTGAGGTTAACCATGGTCTTTAGTCTTCCGCGAGATCCATTTAATTTTATTTCTAGCTTGCTGTCTAACTTCGCTAAATGACTTGTCAGCCTTTATCGAAACAGTTCTCGTTCCAGACTTTTGTGGTTTATTTAAGCAGCTTCTGTGGGCTCCAAGTGTATGCATCATGTTGTCATTATAAATACTCTTTTCATTTAAGAATCTCTCATCATTCAACAAACACTACACTTTCATTCTCTACAGATGATTGTTCAGTAACACATCTTGTAGCTGTGTCACAGGGATTTCTTTGGGAATAGTATAGTTTTTATTAAAGTTCGTGTGTGACAAACTAGATCTCAAATCTGTTGAGTTGCAGCATGCATTCAAAATTAAAGTATTAGCTTAACATAGCACTAAGATCATGTAGACCTCTATATTGACTCTACCATTAGTGATGATAACTCTGTTCAAATATGTAAAGATCTGATTGACTATATTTGGAAGATACTTATTAAAATCTTACCTTTAGAGATTTCCTATTCAATATTTGCTTGTTACCGCAATCTCTGATGTGATAGGAATATCGGTACAGATATTTCTAAGCAGACAATTCTGTCGTATGACAGGCTTTTTTCATAATAATATCGTCATAATTTTTATGGTTTTTATAGTAACAGCTTTATTTCTATTATAAATATTATATGAATTTATTTTTTGTAATAAATAAATAATAAGAAATAAAAGATTTAAGTACTTAATTACAGATGATTTTGTACATATACCTATGTTGTGAGGAATAAAAATTATTATTCAAGCTTTAAGTATAATAACAACTTTGGATATATAAGAAATATTGGTAGATGAAGAAGTCAAATATTTGAATAAAAGTATTCTTGCAGGATTATATGTAAAAAAATATGCAAAATATGTATCATTTATAGATATCAGATCTTGAAATAAGAACTTTTGACTGAACGAACAGCAGTTGTAATTATTTATATGGGAGATATATACTGATACACATTTAGAAAAAATAACTCAAGCTCTGCAATTCTAAGACCTAAGTGAACCAAGACGCAATAATCAGCTAAAAGTTTTAGGGTACCTGTATGTTGAGGTGTACATGGTTTGATGTTTTATGATTAATTTAAATGGGAAATTATATACTCTACAGTTGTTTATACATTTGAAGGACGAAATTTGATGTAAGAGTATTTCAATTAAGTTGATGATTATGTATGTCGCTATATTTGTTGTTTTTCAACTTAAAATAATAAGGGAATACATAATAGGTCGGCCCAAAAATTTATTTGTTAAAAGTTTACTTAATACTACCCTCATATATTTTCGAGAAATACTTGTTTGTTAGAAAACAAAACAATTTTTAATATAATAATTACCCAATTTTCGATCATTTGAAAGGACTGCAGTGGTGACTCATTGCATTTTTAAGACAAAGTCTAAATGTTTTCTATATGTTTTCGCTTGCATAATCGGAATCTATTATATTTGTATTGCTGTATATAACAGTAGTATTTAGGCTGCCCTCTATGTTTTGAGAAGACTCCTCTGATAACTCTTCAGTTGAAATCGAAGACGGAAGTTGTTGTTTGTCTTCTTCATTACATTCTTCATTACATTCTTCTGTATTACTCTCATAGAATTGTAGTTTACCTCTTGCTGCGTATAATTTGAGTGAAGTGACAATGTTCAGTAGATAAATCATATCGCTTTTGTTAAGAGATGAGTCACACTTAGAAGTCTGTAGTTCAGATCGAGTGTTAATTAATCTTGAAGTCATCGAAAATGGAAATAAAGAAGCTGTAATATTGTTTTCCTTGACTGCCTTCATTAGTTCTAGTTTATTGCTTTCAGAGTTTTCTGCAAAGTCCTTCATTTTAAATTTTGGAAACTAATAAATTTTGAAGGGAAATTTTAAAATTTTTTAAACAAAAATAAAGTGAACTAATTTTTTCTTTCTTAAAAATTTGTTATGATAATGGGTAAAAATTATATAAATATTTTTCTGCTTACTTAGATTATTCTAAAAAGTTACTGAAGTTGAAGTTAAAACTGCTTTATATGGTCTATTTAATTAAAAATATAAGTTCTATTTATTGTAATTTTAATAGACATTCTTGGCATAGCGAGGGTGAGAATATCTCTTGCTGCGAGTAGTTTCTGACCTGCATTCTCATCCAAACGTTGAGCCTGATTGGATAGTGTTGTAATTCTTATATTTTCTAGATATGTTAGAATGATTTAGAAAGATTTAGATATATGCTTATTAGAAAGAACTGATGCCATTTTATTTTTAGCCAACCGGAATTCTTAATTGTACAGCAAATCCTTCCACTATAAGAGCTCAGTCGCTGCAAATCTATGAATGACTGTGATTTTATAAGTTGAACTCAATTTTCTTTGCCAACTCATGGATTAAGTCCGTCAGTTGATGATTACTGTTGTTTAAATTTCAAATTGACATTAGTGAGGTTATTTCCGTATAATTTGATTTTCGGAATTATACTTCTTTTGCAAGTGTGGGCTGAGTATATATTGTGAAGTCAATATCCGTGGGTTTATTGTTTTTAGTGTAAACAGTTTTGTTGTGATTTTTTCGCAAGAAAATATGACTATAATTAATCCAACCATTGCATAGTAAAGTAACCAATTACACTTAACTGTAGAAAATAGATTACAATACATTGTGTTTATAAAATATTTAATTTAAACATTTTTCCAGAAAAGATTCCGTTAAAAAACGGAAATAAAAATATCAGACAACTGAATCAACTTTCTAGAAAGGTTTGAACAGTAATAAAGAAGCAACAACAAAAATTTGCGGACCATACAACGCTTTTTCAAGTATTGCCAAATACTTATCCTCAGTAATCTTAAAAAATATTTCAAAGTTTTTTAATAATTTTTTAGTCCATATATAATTTGTTTGGACTGCAAGTGCTAGGCTTAGAACTCGTGCCTGTCAAATTAGAAACAATGACTAATCATGTTTTTCCAGAAGTCACTCTATTTGTAGGTGACTTGTTTTTTCTTTTATAAATTTCTTATTATTTTCATCTACTTAGAGCTTAAATCAATAACACATATTATAAGAATCACAATATTGTAATATTTATTTTTCAAAAAAATTTTAATCTTCATGTTATATGCTAAACAGATATCGGTGTTGAGGTAGATTTGCTGCCTATTTTCAGTCTATTACGAAATCATGCTAGATAGGATATTCCTATCAAGGATTATATGAAGTCATTTTTTTAGAGAAACTAAGTTATTCGACGGACCTCTCCTTAATGAGTATCTTAAGAGCATTACTAAGGATTCATACTGGTTTTCTATCTCAACAAAATAATCCACAACTGTAAAAAGTAAGTTCTTCAGAAAAATCAGGTGTAATAGCCATATTAAGGAATATATGAACATGTAATGATACCAAAAATACAAGAGATAAACGAATTCGAAAAAATTTATTAATTTTTTTTAGAATTTATTGCTCTTAATTATAATAAACTTCATTTTTATTTTTAAATTTATTATATCACAAAACTCTGCGTAATGAATCTGTGAAAATTATATTTATATATGCAATTTGGTGCAAATATCACGGTGTATAAAAATAAAAATCAAATTTATTATACTTGGCTAAAAGCATAAATTTTCAAATAAACTTAATGCTTATGAAATCCATTATACTTATTATACACTCGAAGAATATTTCCACATTTCAAATACAACAAGGATATATTTGGCATGGCTTCACCAAACGTCGTCGTCAATGTCATCCTCATTTCTACCGCGAACTTCGTCTAGTCCTTAAATCAAATTTGGAAATTTGCGGAAAAATTTAAACAAAAGTCGCAACAAAGGCAAAATCAACAAAAATTTGAATTGAATATTTCAATCTTTTTTTGTTTGTATTATATTATATTTTTAGTTTCATAAAAATTGAAATAAAGAAGTCCAATTTAGACGTAATGCAATACGATATGCGATACAATCAAATTTTAGGCTAGCCAAACACCCACACCCACATCCACACCCATACTCCACTTCACTCCCCCAACAAAATGCAAAACTTTTGCAATATTATTTGCAATTTATTTGCTCCTCATTTTTAACTTTTATTTGTGTTTATTTTTTTCCAGGACTTCAAGGATCTTAGTTGTTGGAGCCAACAAAGCCGTACTATAATATTGGCCAACTTAAAAAAAAATATGCCATAATATAATGAAGCAGGAATACCAAAAAAATGAATTCAAGTATATTTTTGATATTTTTGACCGACAAAAACTTCTGAAGTGCGCCCGTTTGGGGATCCCAGAGTGGTGTGTCGTGGGCAAATATTAATTCCGTTATTGTCAGAAAGTAGATTTCCGCTCCGCACTACGTTTTTCCGGATTGTGTTTAGGTTTATTTTCATACTTCTTTTAACATTTTTTATTTATTATCAATTCATAAAATTATTTATAATTTTTTATTGCTTTACTGAAATGTAAATATTTAATTTGCGCCTTTTAAAGAACTAAGTTCATTTTTTAAAAGTCAAAGGCTTTAGTTAATTACTTGACTTTATCCGGAGTCCACCAAGTGGCAGTGTTTTTGGGAAAGAAGGAAAATAAATTGTTTTTAAAATCCCCATTTTGTTTAATTATTTTCTTTTATTTTATTTTTAGTTGTTATTTATTTTTATAAAATTTTAATAACTACTTTACAAAACAATCACAACTCAACCCAGGACTTATATTTGAATACTTTGAAATGTTGAACCCTGAAGTGGATTTCGGAGTTTGAAATCATTATAAGATGATAGTGATGTTTAAATATTTAGGAAACAAAGTGAAATTATTTGAACTATATCAAAAAACCATTGTTTTCTTGCAGTCGCAATCATAATCAATTAGTAGATAGCTGCTTCCAAGACTTAAGATGAGTTAGTAAATTTAAAAATAAAGAAAATAAATATTTAGACAATTTCACTGTAAATTTTTTAATTAATAATGCCTATTATTTATTTTCAATATAAATTGTAAAGAACTACCTGTGAGTCTTCAGGAATAACACCGCTCTGTTAGAAATTTGCAGGTTAGATCTAGTTTATAAAAGTTAGAAGAAATGGTGGACAGCTATTCGAATGATTTTTTGTCCAAAAATCAGTAAAAGATTGCAAATAAAATAAAATGAATAGTAAATAAAAATGTTTGAATGAATAATAGAAGTAGTACAATATATAAACTGTAAAAGTACTTATCAGAAAGAACATATTTTCTAAGGTTAATATTCAATATAACTTTTAGTCAGATTAATATTCAAAATATACTATAAGTACTACAGACTCATCTGATCGAATTAAAATGTAAAAAAGTCACGAAGTCTTCTTTTAAACGATAACAGTTAAATTCAAATATAACAGGCCTCCGGTGATGACTGGAAATTGTTTATAGGTCGACAACGTGTTTTGCAGGTGATAGATACTGTAGAAATTGCAGCCATGAGGAGAAAGAAAAAATCATTAAACAGTTTTTGTGTCCATATTCAGCTAATTTATACTGAATTCATACTATTATATATGTATTACATATATTACATAATATATATATATTATAAAAGAATATATATTATATATACTGACTATCATATATACTATTATATATACATTGACTATATTAGTTTACCCTCATCTAATACTATAATTTGATTATCGGTAAAATGCCTAAAAGTGGGTTATTAATTTTGATTAAGAGTTCTATTGGTAACATTTCAGTTATTCATTTTTTAATTAATAATGAGCGATAATCGCAACTACCTACATGCGTAATTAGCTCCGGAGTTTATCTATATTATTTTCATAATATTAATACTACTTGTGCTATAGTATAGTATTTTTACAATATTCGAATGTACTTGTTAAGTCTATAAAGTTGGTTTGGAACTTTTCTTTAGACTTCAATAATTTTACTCATTTACTTTATTAGTCCATTATTTCAGAGATAAACTATAATCAATTAATTGAATTTATAGTATAATTTAAAGCCAGAAAGACACTAGGAAATAATACAATACCAGTTAAACAGGAATTCCAGAGAGCCACTCTTAATGATGATATTAATTGGCATAAATGGTCTGCATCGAAAAAGAGAATAAGATTATTGTTCTTAACAATATGTTATCAAAAAGCAATAACTTAAACCAACGAGTTACTATAATCAAAAAATAGGTATAAGTATATGGTTATGTGAAGATCTAATATTGTTAGCTAAAAAACAAATAAATAGTAATTAAACTGTTCCTTAAAATAAGATACAAGACAAACAAAGTTGTATGGGTGCTAAAAAATGTTCACAAAGCAAAATATATAATCGTCGATATCACCGACTAGTTCAATCTGTCTATATATCACGGTAAACGAAGAAATATTTTAAAGTGTCGAAATCTGTAGATTTCATAGAGGTTAGTCATAAAAATGAACTTTGTAGAAAATATTATATACATAGAAATTCATTAATCATCAATTATCTTTACTTTTTTTAAAAAGTAAAGATATAAATTTCTTTTTTCAAATGATATGTAAATTTGATACCTTCTAGCATTTCTCAATAACTTCAACGCGTTCTGGCTGGTATTACAAGTACCACAACACGAATTTTACTTCATAGATGTTTCAAGTAATCTGGTTTTTAAACATAAGATATAAAATGAATTAGAGGACGGTTTATAGAAATTATTTGAATTATTTAATATAAGTATTAATATATAAATTAACGTTAAATCTCACAATTTGAACTTTTTATAAAAATGTTGACGACGCATACATTAATATAGGTATGTATACACAACCGACAGTCTAAAATACGCTTCAATTTATTATAATATGAAAATGACAAAAATTTGCATTATATCTATAAGGTTAATATACGAAATACTGGACATACTGCATACTATAAGCATAGGATATAAGAAAGGCAACATTCTCTCTCTCCCAATACCTCATTATTGTCTTAAGATATCATAATTACTCTTTCTAAAATTTAAAATTTCCATGTAGATGTAGTCTTAATTGGTGAGCTGATTCATTTTTAAAGTCATTATAATATGTCTTTTATGTCTTGATATAAACTGCGTACTAGGAATTATTGCCTTTCGATCCAATATCAACAGCAAAAACAACAATTATCATCCTCTCAACTCGTACCGCCGTTGATATGGAAGTAAATTTACGGATTTTAACATTCATCATTTTGTCCATAATTGTATTCGTAGTAATCGCATTAGGAAGAGAAGTTCCAAAGCAGGCCACACAGCGAACGGTTATATGACGATTTGTACGTGTGCATAAATTAAGTATCTTAGCGATACATCGTCTTGCACTCAACTGAATACGAGTATACTGCATGCGAATGGATACGTTTGCTTTAAAGAAACATCACATGTGGCTCACAACGGATAAAAAGTATCTGTAAGTATCTGTAAATACGCATTCCATAACTGAAATACAAATGTAAACTGCGTAAGTGCGGGTGCATGGCTGCTGGTTGTTGTTGTTTGAACTCTGAATGAAGTGATTGCAATAATACAAAATCTCTTTATCAGCTAAGATAAGCGGTAACTGATTGAAATGTTGTTAACTTACAAACAGAAATACAAATTATCTTTATCATGTGAAACAGAAAATGAAATATGTTTCGATTGAATTTTATAATTTCACATATAAACAGCTTATATAGTTACTTTTGCAGTTGATTTTTTTTTTGTTTTGTATTCTTATCTTCACGTTTATTTGTATGAAATCTCATTAAAATCTTATTAATACATCACCGACTGGCGTAAGTAACGCGACGAAACAGCAAAAGTGATTAAAAGTGATGTCGAATGATGATTGAATTATTAAAATTAAAAGTGAAATATAAATAAAATCGTAAAGAGATAAATTTAAAACAGAATTTCATAAAAGTATCGACAAATGATAAGCAGAATGGCAATTGAACTTTCCAATATTCAATGAAATATATACAAATTATAAATGAAAATATATTTAAAAACGTTGAATTTGTATTTTGTCGCTGTTGGGTCTCTTGTCATTTTAGTTTAACGTAGATATATCTATTTAAATGTAATGAATATATCTCACCATTTAAATATTTTATTATATTTATTAGAAAAACTAAATAATATACTTTTGTAATAATAAAATTACAATATATTTGCACTAATTATTAAAAACTTATTTCATTTAGTATTGTTTTTTAGCATTATCCTACCTAAAATGCTTTGAAAACAACTTTATTAACAAATAATGAAAAATCTTATTAAAACCTTTATTCCATTTGAATTCAGATAAGAGAAACAATACCCAACAAAAATAAACAATCGTAGTGATTATGTATACAGCGTAAATACGATTACAAACAATGTATATACCAATATATACCAATATCAAACCAATAAAAACTTTAAAAAAAAATTGTGTTGTATTTCAAAAAGATTTTCCTCTAAATATCTATCTCTATCTGAATAGATTACAAAGTTAAAATCCACTTATTTGTTCATACTTTTATTCCAAACAATAATATGGACCAATCATAGCATATAACATTACATATATTGTACTCATGGTTTCATATACAATACCAGGTTAGTCAGAATATTAAGAAAGCACTCCACACTTTACTTTCTTCCAATTTAATATATATAATACATATATATGTATCATTAAAATAGATGCTATTACAAATAAAACATAACAAACTGGCAAATTAAATCGTTCTTTTAGCGATAATCAAGCACTTCTCCTACCCTTATTTCTTTTAGGCACTACACCTACAACATTTCGCAAATACCAAACATCTCTTAGTGAGCTAGCTAGGCGTGTCAATGTCGTACTTATTTGGACAAATATATCTCTGGCAACTGTAGTGCTGACGAGATTGCCAAGGCAGGCACTCTCCTTCCTGATATTCACTTCTCAGATATTGGTGTCACAATAGTTAAACTGAGGATCAAAAAAAAATTTTTGTAAGCATTAAAAAGCAAGATTGGACAGATAAACCCTCTTGTCAGATTTTTAGATTGATATGGTCTAAACTAGACATAAACGCACTAGACAGTTACGAAAACATAACCAGCTCATTTCTATAGTATTGGTGCTGACGAGTTACTGCGTAATAGGAACTCATGCTATGAAACTTGGTCTACATTATAATGACTTTTGCCACAGATTTGGCTCTGGGGATGAGGAGGAAACCATGCTCCACCTTAGGTGTCAGTGTCCACATTTAGCTAGGAGAAGATCTAAAATCTTCGGAGTCCCTTTGTTTATCGACCTTTGCTTATAGATTTAGCCAAATTTGTAGAATTAGAAATATGTAGAACTTGGTCAGGTCAGATTGGTTGATCTGCACCTAATGGGGGTCTCGTGCCTTTCCAAAATGCTTATGCGTTAACTACTAGTCGATGCACGTACGAACGGTAATCTTGTGGTATTACAACAGGCCATTATTTGCGCTTAAGTGGGGTTTGGGCATAAGACCGCCACATCAAATTAATCTAACCCATTTTTAATTTAAATTATGGTGTCAATAAGATGGCATTACATGATAAAATTTAATGTGATTAAAAGAGCAAGAGACTTACAGTCATATTCTATGATTACCCGACTTTGCTGTATGCTGGGTGAAGCCGATTAAGCGGGAATGCTTGCTCCCATTTATATTATAATCATATACTCTTTAGCCAACGATATCTTTGTCTTCCTTAGACAGATAGAATTCTGTTTTTTTCCCGTTTAAAAAACCTGTTGGAGTACAAAGACTTGGTGCTCTGCAGCTAAATTCTGTGTTCTCTTCTAAAATTAAATCAAACGTAATTGTTTAATATACATAATTTATTTTTAATATAGCAGCGCATGGCTCTAATTTGATAAACTCTGCTTTAGCATATTGGAAAAAGTTCTGGATGAAAATTTAGGCATTAAGAAAGATAATTTTTTATTTTTATTTTATAAATAATAATTTTAAATAAAAGTAAAAGTTCCCAAGCAAAACTTTGGGTATTTCGTCCAAAGGAATTATCTAGTCTCTTCATTAGGGTAATACATATTTTATAAGAACGTCTTTAGTGGTGTCATAAATTTGAAATTCACTTAACTGAAAACATATAGTAAAATAAAATATTTAACAAAAAATATTACAAATTGTATATGTATTATTTTTCAATAATTTAGGGTTTTAAAACGATTTTTTAGTAATAATATAAAATATTACTTTCTCTGGTCGCAGTGTTGAAAATTTCTACCCAATTTTATTACTTTTGGTAGAAGTTGAGTGTACTCATCACATAAAGTTGTTAAAACATTTGAGTGAATTTCTATAATTTATCTTCATTAGTAATCAAATATATGTATTTAATAATTTAATATTATAAATTTCACATTTATTGAATTCTCAGAACCTCCCACCGCCGTGTAGTTTTCAGGAAATGTATATACTTTAAATTTTATTCTGTTAATTAAATAATTTTCTCATTTAATCGCTCAAATCCGATTTACTAAAATTAACTCAATTTTTTTTTCTTATACTTAACATTTTTGTTCTCAGCGTAAATTGAGTAAATTTTATAGAACCAAATACACACAACGACTGTTCTGCCCCTGATTAATTTATATGTCGAAAATATATCTCAGTGCGCCTGTGTGTAAGTTTCTGCCAATCTTTGGTATCATCGATTTTATTTTGCATTGTTTATTTTGTTTATTTTTCATTTTGTTTTTATTAATTTTGTTTTATTACAGATGAGCTATTTTATTTAAATGTTTACATTTTTACTGCCTCAGTTTGTTTATATACTAAATTTTTTTTTGCTCCATTAACTGATAAAAGCCTTGATTCTTGCTACTGATGATTAATATAATTTCTTAGGGTTGCCATTATTTCAAGTTAAGTAAATCGGAAACCTTCATAAATTTAGTTTCTTTAAAAATGGTAGTGGGAATAGGAATGAGAATATTATCTATATAAAATATTATAGTTTCTCTTGCTCATCAGTAATTTTTTTTTAATTTGCAATTAGTTTTATAGCATAGATATATAATAGTTGTATAATAGTATAATAGTTATATAATAGTTTTTATTTTTATTTTATATAGTATTCTACCTTAGGGCGGAATATTTTTACAACTGCTCTTATTATAACATATAACCGTCTTATATGCTTTCAAGAGGACTATATAAAAATAAATACGAATTTACAATTATAAGATGAGTGGGACTCTGCAGAAACCCTCCAGCCATCATAAAGTAAAAGTGCCCAGATGCACTAACTCGGAAAAGGTTCAACATAAGACAATTATTTAATAAGTTACTGTTTTTAAATTAAACATAATTAATTAATAATTAAAAAATATTACTTTATATTATTACTTTATATTATATTATTATTATTAGTTTTTAAAAAAAAATGTAAGAATTGCAAAATAAATCATGTATGGACCTCCTTGTTCTGGCAGAAATAAATTTCATCATTGCAAAAAAGTTTTTTTAAATTAATAAAGATAATTCTTCAGTTACGTGGAAGTAACTGGGTTACCAAATATGATTCCACAATCCATAAGAGGATCAAAAAAAATGCTCTACACATTTTTAAAAAATATATATTAGATACAATTTAAGGTTTAATGTATTTACGGGTCTCCCGGCATGCAAGATTGGAAGTAGATTACATTTTGAGTCTCTTTTTATCCCTCTTTGGACAATTCCAGTTCAAAATTTTGGGATAGAATAAACCAAATTTAAAGAATTTAATATTTTGATATTAACATAACTGATATTATTTGTTTTTAGTTTTTTCTGATATTGAACAATTATTTCACTTATTCGAAATTCATTAAACCCTGGTAGTCGCTCTATCGTGTCAGAAAGAGACTGACTATTTTGAATTAAATAAATTGACTTTTATTTGCCCTTGTAAATAAAAATTATGTTTTTTAAACATTCCATTTACTTGTAATAGGATTTTAATATATTATAAAAGACCTCAAATAATATAAATCAAAACATGATACAGTTTGACTGCAGAAATTCTGGAGATGAGTATGAGCACGGTTGCCACTTATGGTACTTTAGTACCAAAATTGGTACTTTTTTTTCCGTTTGGTACTCTGGTACTCATGTTCAAAAAATGGTACATTTTCGGCGACCCAACTTTATTGTTACAATATACAATATAACTTGTATTGTTTTATACTTTTTATACATTTTATATAAATTGTATTTTCTTATAAAAAGACAATAGAAAAATTTTGGACCTTTTTTTACAGAAATGGTACCTTTTTAAACCAATTTTGGTACAGGAAAAAATTTTCAAGTGGCAACCGTGAGTATGAGTATTCATTGCGTGTATGATTGAAAATAATGTTTTTAAATAAAGTAGAAAAATCTTTTAGAATTGTGACAGCTATATATATATATATATAATATGATATATTATGACAGCTATATATGAAATAGTTATTTTAACATACATATATGTTCATAGTTTATACCAAAAAAGCTTTAAAAATTATTTAAAAAGCTTATAAAATGACTTACATATATACTTAGGTATATATATAGGTGGTTACCACTACATTGTTGTGTTTGGTCAAGTTGATGTATAGCATAACACATTGGTAGAGAAGTTTTTTTCGTCTAACATATCACAATAATTTATTTTGGGTCATATTTGTCTTCATTGATCAACTCTAATACAATAACATACAATCTTTTCTATGGTTTCTTAACATTACTACACATTTCTTAAAGTATGATTTATGTATATAGACTTTCAAAATAGGTCCCTGTTTTGCGAAATTGAATTGTTTGAAAATCAAATTTATATCACCAATATATACTTTCAAAATTTGTTAACAGAGGATAGGTGTTAAGACACAAATTGAGAGAATATAAATAAATAATAAAATTAAAAAAATAAAGATAGCTTAATAAAAGAAGGTAGGGACCTAGATCTATTATGGATCAAAAATACAATTAAGCCAATATCAACCATGAAATTGAATAGTCAAGAGATTAATAAAACTAAAAGAAGCCAATAAAATCAATGAGATTTAAGGATAAGATACACAAAAAAGTTCTAAAAAATATTGTTTCTGTACAACGATATACGATTAACGATACGATTAAATACTTACATCAATCCTTCCTTCGCCCCTTGGTTTAACTTTCTTATTATTTTCCAAATATTTATTTACTAACAATTTGACTTGTTGGTATTTGATAAGAAGTATATTAAATTAATATTATTAATTTAAATAGGCCTTCTCAATTTTAAGAAAATTTTTCTAATACTTTCACATATGAATGTCTTGTACACATTTTATATTTTTGATAATAATAAAGATATTATGTTCTGTTATTGTTTGTAATCGTATTTACGCTGTATACATTATCGCTTCGATTGTTTATTTTTGTTGGGTATTGTTTCTCTTATCTGAATTCAAATGGAATAAAGGTTTTAATAAGATTATTTGTTAATGAAATTGTTTTTAAAGCATTTTAGGTAGGATAATGGTTAATAGTATTAGCACATATGGTACTGTATAATACTAAATTTCACATCAATTTGTTTAGGTTTTAATGATTTAATGGCTATTATATTTCTGAGTCAACAAGTGTTGAATTTCGATGAAAAATCTTGTTGCAGACGATACTCAAGGAAGATAATTAATCAACTTTAGCGTTTCTGTTTTTATATACAAAAGCAAAATTTTTTATAAAAATGACATTCGAATTTCGTAATATTACATTTTTTTAAATAATTCTTTTTATTGCATTTTATAACTATTCGACTGTGGATACATTCAAAATAACTCTTAATTTATCATATATATTTGATCAAAAGTGTATAAATCAATTTTATTTATATTTTGTGAGTTCTAATCAGAACATATAATAATATAATGAGAACAATGTTTATAATAATAGAAACTATTTATGTCCGAATAAAAATATATATATATATATTTTTTTAAATCTACAGTTAAAATTTTAAGATCTAACGTCGTTCCACTTTATTGTGAAAATTTGGCCAGTGCAAAATTAATAAAATTTGGAGATTTATTTAGATTGAGCATAAAAATGAAGTGCCTACCTTTAGTTTATATATATGAATTTGAAATTAAAGTCCAAGACTAATAAATTTTAAAGATTTTTGAAAAAATGTTGTTAAAATATGCTGATCAACACTTATTCCATTTAATAGAACAGTAATTTTTATATTAATACAAATACTTGTTTCCCGGATTTTGAATTCCTTGAGTAAATAGATCAAATGGTTTACTATTTACTATATTGGATAAAAAACATATTCCTAAACATTTTCATTTAAATGTGTTGCCATCGAATTTGATCGTATAAACTTTCGCTTTAGAGATTCATAACAAAATATATACTTTTGCTTTACTAATATCCAGTTTTTTATACTAATATCCAGTTTTTGTTCCACTATTTACTATAGCATACTTTTTGTATGTATCATTGCTTCATATTTTGGATACGACTAACACAACTGTTAGTCGTATGTGCTAAATCAACTTGGCTTAAACTAGGCATATAGTGTTGTATAAGTAGGTTACTTGGAACTCGAAACTTTCCCATCTTTTTGTTTATCTTTCCAGCATTTGTCACACACTAGTAATTTAAATTATTTTGAAAACATAAATAAAATAAATTATTTTGTTTAAATAATTCAATGTTTTTATATATAATTTTATCTAATTTTTTTTTTTGAAGGTTCCGATATATGTGATATGATAGAAATAGGATGCTTTGATCTAATCAGCCACTGTATATGACTTCGAAATGATTTGAGTATTCACAAGATATGTGAATAAACTAAGTTCTTGAATTATGATTATAATTAATAGAACATGTTATAATAATATTAATAATAATAATATATACCAACTATGTGAATTTTGGTTACCAATTTGTCATACTGTCACTATCTTTATTTAAGTTTACATATTACAATTTTTTCATACTAGTCTATTTAAATATATAAAAGATAATATATATATATTTATTAACTGAATTAAGTATGTATTAAAATTTAACTCAATTTTTCTTGTATACGAAACTGTATGAGTAATAAGTGATATTGAAATAATTTTCGCAATTAATGTGTATATATATATATATATTTGTATATATGTGTACATTAACATTAACGTTTTAATTAGTCGTGAGCTGTGCAGGAGTTCACTCTCACATACATTCATAAAAATACTGTTGTACAGATAGTTAAAAAAATTGTTAAAAAATAATTTAACAGCATTATAGTAAAAGTATCCACAGTTGCAGTACGTTTACACCATCACAGCAATAACTGTCATTTTTCATAAAAAATCCACACAAAAACAATTCTAAGTCTATAAACATTTAAAAAACAAAATGAAAATGTAGCATTGACGCTTGAAAATTATTTTACAACTGTATATATAATATTTCATTTAAATTATGATAGAAACAAACTTAAGTTTCATATAGGTATTGCCAAATCATATGATTATGCTATGGGGCTTAAAAATTGCAAGCGTAGATACATATATATCTATATATATAGATATTTATTTTACTTTCTGTCAAATTATGTATATGACTATGATATGGGACTCCAAAAGCGTAGATATAGTGCTTTATATCTATTCTGATAAAAAAGAATCCATTTTACTTTCTGTCAAATTATGTATATGACTATGATATGGGGCTCCAAAAGCGTAGATATAGTGCTTTATATCAATTCTGATAAAAAAGAATCAATTTTACTTTCTGTCAAATTATGTATATGACTATGATATGGGGCTCCAAAAGCGTAGATACCTATAGTACTTTATATCAATTCTGATAAAAAAGAATCCATTTTACTTTCTGTTAAATTATGTATATGACTATGATATGAGGCTCCAAAAGCGTAGATACCTATAGTACTTTATATCAATTCTGATAAAAAAGAATCCATTTTACTTTCTGTCAAATTATGTATATGACTATGAAATGAGGCTCCAAAAGCGTAGATATAGTGCTTTATATCTGTTCTGATAAAAAAAATCTACTTTACTTTCTGTCAAATTATGTATATGACTATGATATGGGGCTCCAAAAGCGTAGATACCTATAGTACTTTATATCTATTCTGATAAAAGAAAACTACTTTACTTTCTGTCAAATTATGTATATGACTATGATATGGGGCTCCAAAAGCGTAGATACCTATAGTACTTTATATCTATTCTGATAAAAGAAAACTACTTTACTTTCTGTCAAATTATGTAGATGACTATGATATGAGGCTTCAAAAGCGTAGATATAGTGCTTTTTTATCAATTCTGATAAAAAATAATCTACTTTAGTTTTCTGTCAAATCATTTGATTATGCTATGGGGAACATAAGTTACAAACGTAGATATAGTATTTCATATCAATTCTGTTCTACGTAGAATATACGTCAAAGTACTCATAAAATAAAAAAGAAAATTTTAATATTATTTGATAAATAAAAAAATATGTTAAAAACTCAAATATAAATGAAAATTAAATTACTATTTGTACTCGTATGCACTCTTATTACCATTTCGTTATCGACATTTCATATATTTTAACAATTCTTTTCCACACGATGAGATACTTTTATACAGAGTATTAAAGTGGCAGAAAATGTGAATTAAGAAATTCGTATTAATTCGCAAAACTGAGAATTCTTACAATTGGCAAGAAATGAAATACACATTTTTAAGGGAAAATGTGCGAGAGCACACGAGTGGTAACATTTGTGAGAGCGCAGCAGAAAATGTATCTAAAAGTTTGCACTCAATTTATGCGCTCAGATACAGCATACAGCATCCGTTGAATGCAATTTATTTAAGTTTTGCGTATCTCAGCAATGTTAAAATAATCGAAAGCGGTCGCGCTCCGGCGTTCGACTAACTGTAAAAGTAGTAAATATACACAAAACATTTAAGTTGACATACAGATACGCGTCGTATCTGTAGTTGTAAAATTATACAAAGAATTGTTGTTGTTGCTATTGTTGTTGTTGTATTTTGTGTATAAAAGTTCCGATTCTTGTTATTATAAAATTATCGTTTGCAGTTTTATTGTTGTTGTAGTTGATGTAGTTGTTGTAGTTGTTGCTGATGCTGGTGCCGATGCTGTTGCTGTTTCTGTTGCTGTTGCTGTTGTTGAATGCTGCGCTTACTTGTGCTATGTTGTTGTATCTGATGGTAGCAAAATACTCAAACAATAGTTGTGGCAGGGCGTTTGCTGCGAACGAAAGTGGTGGAAAAATTTTTTAAACGAAACGAATATACAAGAAAATTACACCGAAATTACAAAACTACAATAAAAACAGAAATTAAATACATAAAAATTAACAAAAACAAAATAGTAACGAGAAAACAAAAGACAAGAAGAACAAAAACAAAAAAAAAAAACAAATCAAAATTGCAAATATTTTTGTGTGTTGTTTATTTAAAATCAACGTCATCGTTGGTTGTGATATGCTCAGATACATTCTGTTGCCTGCGTGAATTTGCTTGAATGTTTTTCACAATTGTATCTGTTGCTACTTTTGTTCTTACTGCTGCCATTGGCGCTGCTGTCGTTGCTGTTGTTAATTGAAATAAATTGGACTTTATTATTGTTAATAAAAATTTAAGTATTTACGCGGTATACAATCATTTTCTACGTCCATTTGTGCTAAGTTTTATGAAAAAAAATTTTTTTCCACTTTCGTTTTTTGGAAACGTTACAATTTTGTGTAAAATTTTTGTTCTCCGACAAATTTGTTAACAACAAGTAATACCAGAGTATACTGAAAATTCTGGAACGCAGTTCAAATTAACAGTTTTTATTGGTATTAATAGTAGTTATTGGCATTTATTGTGAAAAAGCATCGATCATCAATTAACTTTAAAAATAAATCTATTAAACAATTTTGGTTCGAGTACGTGTGGACATAAATATTTCGAAGTTTATTATTTACGAAGCTCGCAGTTTGCAGAAATTTGTTACAAGTGTTGGTAAGAAATATTCTGTTAGTGTTTATAAGTTCTAAAAAGTTCTCAAAATACACATATTATGGTGTTTATTTAATATTTATGCATTAGTGATTTCATAAATTTATGAAATAATTTATTGAAATTTTAAAGAAAAACTGAAGGAGCTATAAACTTTATAGCATGTTAAAGCTACTTTAGAAAACTATTTCAAAGTGAATTGAACTAAAATATTTTTCGTATATATTAAATATATAATTTTAAAGTAAATAATTGTTTAGTACACTATGTAATAGCGATCTTTCAGTACGTATCTCTCATTTACATCCATCCGTTATGAAATTACTTATCTACAAAATTGTTAAACACACGAGGGGAAATAAAAAATTGTCCAATTTAGTTGTGTTTCAATCTTTTTTTATTAAAATTTAAAATTATATTCTATTTAAAGAAAAAAAACCTAAAATGTGTCTATATAATATATAGTATATTACAGAGATTATATATTGAAATATAGCTATAAGGACGAAGGCTAAATAATTTGACTTCAATCTTTTCTTTCTTTCTAGTAAAATATATTCTAGAAAGATATATATTCTGGTAAATATATAAAATTAATATTGTCATGAACTATTTCAAGTAAAATAATTATATATACAGACAAAGAGTGATTATCCTACGTCTTGAACAAACTAAAATATTGATAATAATGAGCAATCACAGTAATAACTTATTATAATAATATTTAGTATTACTTTTATAATATTATTTTCTCTTAAGATTGTGGTAATATTGTTATATATGCACAATTAATATTGTGAAAAACAATGCAACTTGTTAAAAAAAAGGTTTTCTAAGATGGTTTTCTTTTTTCATAATATTATTATTACAAATAGTAGAATAGTATAAAATAGTATTAAAACTTAACAATTAAAAATTATAAAAATATAATTAATTAATTCAATTATTCTACACGCTGGTTTATAATTTCGTTCTAACATAAACACAGCCAGTGAATTTGTTAATAAAACTTCCACAGCAAAGCAACAAAACTCCAGAAAAATGAGCGAACATAAAAGGCAAGTACGGGTTTGGATCAGCTGGTTAAGGCGCACTGACTCTGAGCTTCAAATTTGGCAGGACACGAGTTCGATTCCTGGTACTTGTAGTCTCAAAAAATTATTTACGAATAAATAAATTCAAAAATTATTTCCAAGACCGCTGATGATGGGTACTCGAAACTCGAAACAGCTGTACGGTCAGTCAAAAATTCAATTAATTAAAATAATATAAAATAAATTTTTGTTGTTATAGTTCACTACTGTTCGAAAAACCTCTTTATAATATTATTATTAAATAATATTCGCTAACCATTCGAAATAAAAATTTTCAATATTGATAGTAATTGCTACATAGGTATAAGTATTTTAGAGTTTAGTAAATTAATATAAAGCTTCAACTTATAAGGGTAATCTAAATAAATTGCAATTATCTCAAAAAACTTCATTTATATTTAAACTAAAATTTAATTGAACCAATAGAAACAAAATACTTGTTCAAATTTATTATAAATTATCTATGGCTGCCTTTGGGGCGAATTATAAGTTCGCTGTTGATAAACGAGTCGTTTGTGGAAGGAATGTGAACTGTGTTGAGCACACGTACTCTGATAGTACCAGCATTGGTCTACAAAATTCTTCAGTGCCAAAAGACGAGACCATTGTATGGTCGAAATAAGATCTAGAACTCGTCGTCATTTGACGGTGCCAAATTTTATTAAAACGTCGTCTTTTTCTAAATTTTAGAGGTGTTTAAGCTCCTGTGACTATTAGAATATCTAAATTTCTTTTAACTATTCTATTTGATAAAATTGAATTTGCACAATTAACACAGCGGATTCGCTTTAAGTTCACTTCACTTTAAGTTTAAATTCAACAAAATAAGTTCCTATTGTTACATAAAATTTAAATGATTAATTTATCTTTCTTTTCGCCTATACCCATCCGAATCCCACCTCGAAGTTCGTTGCTGTGCGGACGAGGAGAAAATTTTACACCATCTTATGGGTTAGTGTCCATCGTTGTCATCTAGGATTCAAAATCTTCGGGATTCTTTCTCTTATTGTTCTGACAGAGCTACCATTTCGCAAAATGATTGATTTAGCCAAGTTTATAGAATTTGTTTCCAATACCGGTACATTCAAGTTAAACTCGCTCAAACTCCGTTATCCCCCCTCTCTCTTTTTCTCTCTCTTCATTTCTATTAGGAACCCTATGAATAAGAATGACAGATAACATTTCTTTTAATGTCAATTGAATTTGAATTTAAATAGGGAAATACAGATGTTATGAAATACACAGAAAGGGCGAATATGCATAGTTGACGAATGCTTAATGTTCGGGCAACGCATTCTTAATGAAATTCATCGAGGTCATTAAAGGCACAGGTCGTACAAAGATCAACTATCAGATCAGTTATCGTCAATGAAAAGTGCTTAGCATTTCGACTCTACCAAACACCATCTAAGAATGTTCAATAATCAAACAAAGAATTCGATAAATTTCATGCCCCTTAACCTGAGAGGCGCAATAAGGCAGTTGTTCCGTATAACCGACCACTGCGTATCAGAAATCCTATTGATCGATTTCGACTCTATTAAATCACCGCCATTTTAGATTCAATCTCTAAAGGGAAGGTGTTGGCAACCCTATAAATAAGAATCACACGTGACATTTCTTATGTCAACCGAATTTGAATTTTAAAAGAGAAATAAAAATATTGTGAAATACACACTACGCCAATAACCGAGTAAGTTTGCTTAATTATAATCCAGTAGACTGTTTAATCTCTAATTATTTTATCAGCAGATTGTATAAAACTCTGTAGGTATTGGCTCTGTCATAGAATGGTCTAAAAGTTTTATGCAGTAAAGGTAACCGATAGGTATAGAGATTTTATCGTGCCTGAAACATCAATTCTTCAGCATCATGATAATAATAACATTATACGGTACACTAACCTTCTAACTTTCTTTGAAACATTTCTACCTTTCGCTCACTTTCATTATTATGTCTGTGAAACAAATTAGAGTTATTTTATAATAAAAGTATATTTTTACTAGTTTATGTTTATGTTATTTTAAAACTCTATTGCTCTGGTTAACTATAAAGATTAGCCTATATTTTATGATTAATTACTTAATTTAAGTAATTTGATATTATCTAGTTGCTATATATATACATATATATGATTAACATTACTAATAAAAAAAATATGTATACATTATATTTTTCTGCTAGTAATGTTACCATTATATATACGTATACATATGTACATACATATATTATTTTTTTTATCAGTAATGTTGTACTACATGCTTTAAAGGGTTATGGAGGTGTGTTACACACAATATTTGATATATTTATTTCATTATATTTAAATAATATATACTGCATATTATAAATTCCTATAAAAATGTTTATTTATATGACTTAAGACCTTTTTTATAATTGCTGCATTTTCAAAGTTATTTTACTGCGCAATATGCAGTAATATATGCAATCCTATTATGTTTTAAGTAACTACTCTCCTTTCAATATATAATAAGTTCAATGACTCCATTGCAACTCAATCAATTGAAAATTAACCCCTTAATTAATTGGAAAATTAAAAATATTAACGAAATATTTAACATTATCCTTGCAGCATCCGCTAAGTAAGAGCATGCGCCCTATCGAAATTGGTAGTGGATACTTGTTGCCAACACACTTACAAATAGTTAACAGCAACTGCCAACAACGTTAGCCACTAACAGTGGCAAGAGAGCAGTGTAAATAAAATAACATTACAGTAACAGAGCTTACACATGAAACGGAAGTGCACAGGTTGGAGTTGCCAATATAAATCAAAACAAATTAAATCCTATAAGAATAATAAAGTAAATAAAATGGAAACTTCATTCGCACGGCACAATATTGAAAAACGTCGTCTAATAGATTTGGTGCATTTGAATCCAATATTGTGGGATTGTCGGCTGCCGCACTATAAAAGGTCCGATAAGAAGAAGGCTATTAAATGGAATGAACTTGGACGTGTTTTTAATGTCAGTGGCGAAAGAGTGCAACGCACTTTCACATCATTGCGTGAAATCTTTCGGCGAGAATTAAACCATGAAAAATTGCTCGGGAGTCATTTCAAATCAAAGTGGGAATATTACGATGCAATGACATTTCTGAAGGAAGTTATACGTGAACGGAAGTGAGTATTAGAAAAATAGATGTTTATATTGAAATTGTAATTTATTGAACTTACTATGTTATAGATCCCGTGAGCGTCCACGACAAGCAGACCTACAACAACACAGTAACAATAGCAGTGCTATAGATGAGTATCAATATTTTGCACCGAACGACCCAAATAATCCAAATAATCAACATCAGCCAAAGCAAACACAAAAAATGCAACAGACAAATACACAAAAGGAAAATGTCAATACGAATGAAACAAATATACAACAATCAACAAATACAAGTCAACCCGATGTTGTACTCGGTATAAACAACAACAAATATACAAAACGTACATCAAATGGTGGACCACCATCTCCACATACTATATCCACAATACCCTCCTGTTCTTCATCACCATCAATTTATATAAAAGAAGAAGATGATGACGAGGAAAATAATCTAATTATACAAACCCCACCACACCCGCATAATTCTAATAAAAATTCAACTCCCATTGAAAATGCAAACAATTTAACTAATCAAGAATTTCATAATCAAAATTTTAGTATGAAATCCAAACAAAATAAAATTCAACAGCAAACAATGTCGAACAATTTGATCAATGATATTGATATCGATGACGACGATCTTGTTGATGACGATGTGGAAATGATTGATGATCACCTATCCAGTGCTAGCACGTTGCAGGTTCTTAAGCATCAGCCAACAGCACGTGAAATACTCTACACGAAATTCGGTGAATTCTTATCTGCCAGACTGAATACTCTGAACGAGACTGCTGCAAATGATTTAATCAACAAGATACTTCTATTAATCGCAGAAAAATAAAATTATCCAAGTAATATTTCCTTTAGTCCAAATTTTCGTTTTAGTTATTAAGTCAACAAAACTCTTTAGACTTTCAAGCAGTGATATTCGAATTTTTTATCTTTTAGAGTTCAAAACTATACTCAGATCAAAGAAAAGTAATTATTACATTTAGATGTGTCTTTTTGTATTTAGTAAGCATATAATTCTAAGTTCAATATAAATTTATATATACAAAAATTTATATTATAAAACATATAGAAAATTAAATTTATAAACTTTATGTAGTAAAATTTAAAGTATTTCTTAGAAGCAGACCGAATTTTATTAATTACCATATAAGAGAAAGAGTTTTTAAAATTAGAATATTAAGTATACTCTCAGCTTTGTAATAATGTTTAGATAATTTTATAATTTTTCATATTTTTATTTATTTTATAAAATAAACTTTATAATTAATTATTTCTTTTAATTAGAAATCAACTATTTTCCTATTTAAAATAAAAATAAATGCATTTCAAAATTTAATTTGAGTATTATATTAAGCAAGATTTATTTCTTTAGCTTGGTTGAATAGTTGTATATAGTATACAGTATAGTGAAGTTAAAGGTATATATAAATAATCAAGAAAGTGAAATCCTGTTTTTCAATATATATGGTAACTTTAATATATCGATATCGATAGACACAGAAATGTTATTCTACCTTTAAAAAACCGTTTGTAATGTAAAACCGCACTTAAATTCAAGATCCAAGTATTAAAATTTAAAGTAATAATTGAATAGTTCTGTACGCTTTCCAGCTTCACACTAAAAAAATACAACACATACTGCATTTTGTCTACTTCAAGAGTTTGTCAGGTCTGCTTAATCTATTTTGTCAAAAAAATAATATCAATTTTTTTAAATTTAATTTTGCATTACTTCAATACCTTAGGTAAATTTTTTTAATAACTTTATGTCCAATAAGCATATGTCTTTGGAGTCGGTAGTCCTTGGAGTTATAAGTTTCGTACAATTCCCAACGGTACTCCAAAGACACATAAATACTATAAAAAGTATCTTTAAAAAATTTAATTTATTGATTAGATACATTACTTTAATATCTTACATGAATTTCATTGTTTTTCTTTTCCATTATGTTTTTGTGGTAGCAATTCATTAAGTAAAAAATATCTGTTTTATATTCTAAATGTTCTTGATTTTTTATAACTTACTTCCTAGGTCTTGAAATAAGTCAATTACATTTAAAAAAATTGTAGTTTACCCATCGCTGCTTTATGTTTCAGAGCAAAAATTAAATATAAAAGATAATTCACGACATGTTCATTAAAATTTGATATAGGAGATTTGGATTGGCTTTCGTATACGGGTATACGTGATTCGGCTGAAAAAGGCAATATTCCAGCAGTTATATTGTGTAGTTCCACTGCCTTAAGGAGCTGCGATGCAACATATTTTGGGGTTGTATCTGTATCTGTATTCATCTTATTATAACTTATAACAACTTATAATAAGAAATGATAATAGCCCAAAAAAAATTTTTTTTAGGAATAAAACTATTCAAAAGAAATTAGTCTATTGAATCATTATCATATATATAATCATATATTACAGAAATTGCTCTGTTTACTTTGATTATGTAGATATGATATGTAAATGTACGAGAGTTGTAATTCCAGTTTTAACGTAGTTAGTCTGTGTCATTTCACTAATGCAGTAAAATGTTTGCTTCTCGACAACTTTTGGAGTAAAGTGGTATCTTAACAACAGTTGTGATAGATGCATAAACTCTTTTGGATTACGTATGTACATTTTTGAAAAACTGAGAACGCGAGTAATGCGAAAGACCTTCACTTGCTATTTCTACAAAGTCAGCAATATTGTTTATCATTATTTTTCGAGCTTCCATCATAAGACCATGGGTTTTATATATTATATTCAAAGTCGCTACCACATTTATGTTAGAACCACTTACAAATATTGGTGTCGATTTAACTTCAACGAAAATCGTTTAATTACGTTTAAATACACCATAAAATGTAGCAGTTTTTATATTGGTCTTTCATTCAATACTTTTACACCAGTAATAATGTGTACTTTTACTCAGTGATTTCTTATCACCAGATAATGGATTTTATCCATCGTAGCTCAAGTGGCTTCTCTATTTGGATGAGAATCATTCAACATCCTTGATGTGTATGCGACCTCAACAAAATTTTATGAATTATGTTTATTTGGATAAGAACCATTCAACATTCGTGATGTGTATGCGACCTCAACAAAATTTTATGAATTACGTTTAAATATATAATATATAATAAATTAATATTTAATGAAGCTGAGTCTCCATATTGCTTGTATATTTAATATTTTTACAATATCAGCAATTTTGCGCACTTTCAATTGGTGCGCTTCCACCATGATTTTATCCATCTGAAGCCGTTTTCACTTTTTGGTTAATATCTTTGGTCTTCGTCTTCTATCTTTTCATGCAAACGCAGACTAATGGATCGTCGCCAACTTAGTCAACCAACCACAACAAAACTCTGTAAAGTACTTTTAAAAGATGTCATCTAATGAATCAAAAGTTTCATATTGCTAGGGTATTCCTTCTTTCAGAAATATTGTTTTTCCTCTCATTAACAGTGAACATTTAACGTTTTATGCAGATAGGATAAGTTGAGTTAGTTGAAGTTACAAACGGAAAATAATTAAAATTGTTAAAAATTGTTAAAAAAAGGGACTGTATATAAAAGGAAAATTATGGAGTTCTTTTATTTGAAAGAAGAGGGGATTAAAATCGTAAAAACTTCATTTCAGATTTCAAAATATAAACAAAAAAATTTACTAAAATTACTGATTCGCACTGAAAATTAAGGGGAAGTGGGTTTAGCACCTTTTTAATCTATGTCGATGATACGTACTAATCTGTATTGACAGAAAATAAAAGTAGTGATTAATAAATATATTAAAATAATCAACCTAATAGTTAACTTCCCAAATAAAAAAATACTTTCGAGTTAGTTTAATTTTTGTATTACAAAAAAAAAATAATTTCGTTAATTCAATTATTTAAACTAAAATTTTATTTTCCATAAATAAACTCGAAATTTTTTTCACTGTTTTTTTCCTCACACAAAAATGTTTTCAAATCCGTTTTAAGTACTTAAAATTTTCGTTTGTTTTTATTTTCGTACGCCTAAAAGTTGATAATCAAAATTGCTGCCAAGAAAGAAATATGGGCGATGCATTTAACTTTGTTACATTTTACAACGAAATCCATTTAACACATCCGATTTGGTACGTAAAAATGTTGAAGCATAAAGTTGGTTTGGGCGCCCTTAAATATGTTTTAAATCTTTTCTCTAGTTTTTTTTTTGTGTAAGCCAAATGTTGTTCCTCCATATCGAGTGCGTGATATGTAACTTTTTGACTTCCGTTTAGAGACGTAGACCAGCGGATTTTCTGGCTGGCAGGCTGGGGTTTATTTGTTTGCGGAAAAGGCATGGAAAACTTGCAAAATAAAAGTAGTTGAATTTTACTTATTGTTTACATAGGAGAGTATGTGATTGTAAGTTTGTGGATATATGAAATTCATATATGGAAATGTATGGAAATATGAAAATCGTGTTCTCCAACGTTTGTGGGCGAGTAAAAAATCATTTCTATAACATATTTTTTTTTGTTTTTGCATTTAAACTATAAAATTTTTAAAATAATATTACATATATTAGAGTTTTTTTTGTTGAGTTTCTCAAGTGGTCTGAACAAAGTTTGAAGGGTGGTTTGTACGTATATGGCAACTGTGAAATTTATTAAATAAAGAAGGATTATTAGATTGTACATAACTTTATAAAAATATAAAGTAGCTTTTACGATAAATTTAAAATTGCATGAAAATAATAAATGTTTTAAAAACTTTTCAATACTTTATAGACCTTATTGCCAAAATTATTGAATAGTCTAATAACATAAACTTATAGTATTTATAATTACAGTATTTTAATAATAATATAATAATTAAAAATATTATATTTATTTATTATTAATATTTATAATATCTTTTAGTATTTTACTTATATATAATATAAATAATATTTGTATACTATTAATATCATTAACATATTATTTATATTACATATAATAATAATATAGTCATATATATAATATACAAGTGTACAAAATATATACTTATTTTAATATAATACAGTAAGACCCTGCTTAACGCCTGGGACACGTTCCATCAAAGTAGAGCGTAATGCGAAACAGCGCAAAACGAGGCAATGTTAACATGTAAATATTGGGGTTAGGGAAAGATTGATAGAAAATTGTTTAGGTATTAAATTTAATAATTATGTTTTTTTAATAATAATAAAACCAAATATTTATTTCTTACAAAAACAAAAACAATGTTATTCAGTCTATTCTGTTTCCAATCTTCTGCCTTTTTGTCAAGAAGGCATCTAATGTAGTATGCGATTTTTCTTTTGCGTTCTGCTAAAAGTTGTTGATAAGTGGATAAAGCATCTATAACACCCCATCTTAATTTTGAACTCCTGTCAAAATTTGGATCAATTTCAACAAATTGGTCCATAATTTTAGTTGTAGTGGTCAAATTCCTTTTCACAAACAATATCGAAAGTTCTTTTCGCTCTTCTTCGAATTCACTACTATCAATATTTTTGTTTTCTTCTTGTTCAATTAATTCCTTGAGGTAGTCATTAGAAAAACTATCTGCTGTTTGTTGAACTATTTCTTTGACGTCTTCCACTTTTACCTCATCTAAACCAGTTTATTTCGCTAATTCCACTATTTCTATCACTATTTCATCCATATCGAGAGAGGGTTGAATGTCTTTGCTCTTACTTAAATCCGGTCAAATGTTCTTCCATACTCTTTTCAAAGATCTTTCTGTTATCTTATTCCAAGAAGGGTTTATGTTTTCTACAACTTTCATGATATTGTAGTTTTTCTTATGGAGTTATTAAGTTATTCTCTTATTGATTGTTTATCTTCTCCGACTATTTTTTCAGAACATCTGCTTAAATGTTCGGGTTGAAATAAAACCGAAACAGCGTTTAACGAAACAGCGTTAAGCGGGGTCTTACTGTACTATGTTTTTGTTCAGCTTAAATACTGCGGCGACTCAACACTTTGAGCGCCCCCTTTCTTGACAATCTTGATCAATTATAAGACCTGACACTAAATAGGCTTCGCTAAAAGTTCTAGGTGGATTACGGAAACACAATGGGCCAATGGGTCTAAGTGGATCCAACAAGTATCGCCGGTATAACCTAACCTAACCTAATATTATAAATATTTGTAGAGTGTATTAAAATTGTTAATGTTTATTAACTTTTTTAATATTTCATTGTGTATTGTATTGTTGCTTCATTCTTCTTCATATTAAGCAAATTTACATATCATATTAAATATAACAAAGTATCTGAAACTATTAAATACACAAGAAATAATCATGTAACCAAAATTTATTTTGTAGTCAATCGGTTGTCATGCCACTATTCATGAAAGCGCTTGACTTAATATTCATGAAAGGGCTTGACCTAGTAGTCCATACAATTTTCGTAGAGTGATATTATCTGTATTAGATATTATTTTCAATTTCTTCTGATGATTTTCTATCATGACAGTCATTTGTTTGATATGCTTTTTACGTATTGGTATTTCAGCTTCGGGAAATAAGTCACATGTAATCAATTTCATTAAGTACAGTGCGTAGTCATTTATATTTGTAGAGGTTTTTTTAAATATAAATGTCGTACATTTTTTGCATTGACTTTATATATAGATTAGAGTCTTTATAAAAATTTCGAATTTTTTTAAAATTTATTTAAACCTATGCACTTTCTAAAATATGTTGAAAGGACATACCTATTCTAATTCATATTTTTGAATTTATATAAACAGTTATAACCGTTAAGTGCAAAGTTGGCAGCAGAATTGATGTTAAAAGAAGACCTAAGATGGCATAGTACTAAAAGCATTTATGACATATATAAATTCATGTGTAAAATAATTTAATTATAGCACACAAAAATTTTATTTATTTTATACTCATCGATTGAATCACTTCGTAATTATCTGGAAACAATGCGATTTTGCTGACTTTTTTTTGCTAAAGAACTAGGAAATTATTTTAAAATAGTTTTTTTTACTTTTATTTTACTTTAATATTAATGCTTAATTTAATTTTTTTTTTGTTTCAGTTGCTTTTTAAAATTTTTTTATTTTTACGCGGTGCACCTGCGACTGCACGCTGTTTTGGAAACTTTTTTGAACGCTTCCTCTTGTAAATGTTTCGTTTATTGTTTCCTATTCTTCCGATATTGCAGGTTTTATCCTCTACATCAGCGGAGTACTACTCAGTCCAATCAGCCCTTCCTATGTTATTGGTTTTATTCGTATTCTCAGTTATGTCATCACTACCTGGCAGATTATCTCCAGTTTTTTATTTGTTATGAATCGTTATGAATCTTTTGTATACACGTTTATTGCTTCAGCTCCAATTTCTCTTTATTTTTGGATTTGACACCATCAGTCATCATCATCATTTGTTTGATATCATCATCATTTGTTCGCATATAATCGAACACTTTTTGTCATCGGTATAGATTTAAATGTATGTTTTCCATATGGTCCGGAAAAATGTGGACATAGATGTTAGAAGTGAGTACGTATTCGAGTATATTATTACAAAATGCATATATATAAATTAAAAAATTCACCCACCTTTACACTTTTAATACATAATGAATTCTTGGAAGTCTTACCTTCGCTATCGAAGTAAGGTCAAAAGTCATGATAATCTGTAAGGTAAATAATGAACACTTTTTTTTCCTTTCGATTCTTAAAACTCGTCCATCTCAAAATAAGCAAGGAATAAATTGGAAACAATACTTAGGTACCCATAAATCTCTATCCTGATATAAGAAAAATCAGGTAGAATTACTAAGGTAAAAGAAATAACAGACGAAATAAGTATATGAGTAAAGCTTGCCAGTAGGTAGTGAAACTTTTATTTCCTGCTAATAAATCTGGTATTAAATCCAATCCGTAATGATGTATCGATAAGGAAATAATCAATCTAATTATTCATACCTTATCCACTGTACTGAAATAACATAATTTTGCTAAATTATATATATTCTTATTTATAATTCTCATTTGATTTAAATGCATGCACGTATAATAATAAAGCCATTTGAATTAAGAGCAATATGTAATTTTAATATAAATTTGTGAAGTTCGAAGGTGTTAACTGACCTTCGCCAAAGCCTGCGTTTTATTAAATTATAAGTTCGGTCCTAAGTTAATTTCTAGTTTTTACATAAAAGTTACATCAGTTATTGTAATAAGGGTAAAAAACTGAAGCTATTCATCTATCTAAGCGACCCAATTGCAATTAGTGTTGTTGCCTAATGTCTCAATTTATTTGGACCACTTTTCTAGTTTATATTTTGTTCATTTTTCTCACAAAATCGATATTATAGTTTATTGATATGCATGATTTTGTTTTTATTTGTATGTATATACATAAATATACTATTTTCCACATACGTTTTTATGTCGCAAAAAACACCATTCAGTGAACAAAGGCGACATCGTAAATAGATCAGATAAATTCGAATTCGGTTATTAGCTTGATTAGAATGGAAAAACTAAAACTATCAATCATGAAGTGCAGGGTATATAAAATAATTAAAAAGAAATTCAAATATTTCATAACACCACTGATAATGAATACTTGGCAATACTCGAAAAAGCATTGTATGGTCCGCCAAATTAAAATAAATTAATCAAATTTCTGTTGTTGCTCCTTCATTACTGTTCGAACCCTTCTGATCTAAATCAATTTTTTATTAAATAGATTTCTAATTTGAAGGAACTAAAAGCCATATCTTCATGGACCTGCGAAAAGTGTGTGAAAAATTGGGTTAAGCGTTGGCAGAAGGAGCATATTTTGAAGGAGATAAAATAAATTTGGAATAAAATTTAAATTTGTGTGTTTTATTTACCAAATCCGAGTACTTTTTGAGCAGAAGGTAAAGCAACAATTTGCATATAAAATAGTTACAGCAGAAGCATTTTCTCAAATATTTGCTTTACCAAATGATTTCTTTTAATTTTTCTTAGTTCATTTGAGGCGAATAATTTCTTCTCTGAAATTTTTTTCCTGTATTTTAAATATATTTCTAATAATTATCGCAAATATATTTCGACTTTTGTCGGCAGCTCAAAAAAGCGCAGAAAAAAATTAATATCTGAGAAGTTTTAATGCTAAACAAATAAAAATTAGCAGTGCAGTAAAAACTTTTCAAACTGGAAAATATTTTAAGCTCATAACGAAGTTGAATATGTCAACGAGAATAAGCGCTTACGATTCGCAACTGCAAGTGAAATAGTAAAAGTTAAGCCATAGTTTAAGTAAAACGAACCATAAAAACTATAATATATACAATAAAACTCCAGCAACACAGTGAGATGGTAGCGTAAGAAATATCATCGCAAAATCACGAGATTAAGATACTTTATGACTTTTTATCTGCTCGAACATTAAAAGTTTTGCGAACTTTGGCGTTAATATTATTAATTTATAGAAAAGGAAAACTTCTTGACTTGGTCATTTTTTTAGTTATTATTTAATATGTCCTTTTTGTGTCTCATACACTGTTCTCAGTAGCAATACTTTTTTGTAAAATAATAAATTTTCGTAATCAGCATAAATTTTAATGAAAAACTTTCGACGAGTAATCGAAGTGCAGTTTAATTTTTTTTATTTTTTTTTCATAATTTATTTTAGCAGCAGTAAATTTTCCAATTATGTCGTTGCTCATCAATATGGCAACAGCTGGCGCCATTTTGTTTTTGCTTCTGCACTGATTGATATGCAATATTTATTGCACCTACTCCAATCGTGGCGAATCTCAAACGTGCTCTTGCCAGTTCTTACCACTTCTGTGCCACTGACCTGATCTATTGTGCAAGTAACTGAAATTAATCGTTGTGCTGCAGTCAATTCCATGCAACGGAATTCTTCATGGAGTTCAATTTTAAGCGACAACTAATAACGTTCAAATACAAAATGGCGACGTCGTATACTCTGGCAATGGCGTCAAAATCAGCGCTCGAGACTTTCACAACAATTCAAATTGCAACGCACGTACCTTGTACGTTGAAGACGACGATGATGACATTTTCACTGCCACTGACACCGCAGTAGTCTCGTCAACGTGCTTTGACATGCACTGTGGCTATTAATGATATATTTTCGTTTCTCTTCCAGTAGATATATTATGGCTTCTGTCTCTTTTCGCTTTGCATGCAAGCAAATTCGCTTCCGCTGCTTTCTTACCTTTTAGCTCAGTTGGCAGCAATTTTTCCAATTCAAATTAGTAACTGACAATACTTTTATACATTTTTCTTGTTAACTTTTTTTTCTATTGTATTTATGAACTCTTCATTTTTTGTTGTTTTAATAATTTTGCTTCCACATCTGCATCACCTAATACCGCTGCCATCTCATAACATATCGTCGTCTGTCTATTGGTATTTGCTGCTCTGTTACTTATGCTATGCTGATACTTAAATGCTTTGATACATTCGCAGTCACTGCAAATTTCCAATTGAGCAGCGGAAGCGGAAGCGCATCGTTGAGTTGCTGAGTGCATTGATATGAGCTCTCGAATGAGTCTCATTAAAAATTCACAATTCATTCATTTGTGTACGAAGTATGAAACGCTCCGGGACTTTGAGTATCGAGGTTGTGCTCCGTAATGTCGAGGATTAATAGTTGCCAATAATAGACGTGTTCATCGTTTCTGAATGTATCCGTACTCGTACTTACAGCATTTTTGTCAGTACGTGTACTGAGATACTCTTATATTCGATTGATGTCCAGCAGGAAAATATTTAATTTAAGTAATAAAAAATAAATTAAAAGAAATTCTTTATTTCATTAACAAAGTCAAAGGTGAAATTTAAGGGTAAGGAACTTCAACTCTTTTTTATTGCAGTTATTAAAAAGCACAGAGGACAGAGAGAGCGCAGTATTATAATAAAATAAATAAATGAAGTAAAAATTAAAATAAGTTTTCGATATCCATTAATACTGCGAAAAGGATTAAGTTTATTAAAAAATTTGTAAATTAATAATAGATATAACAGCACAAACAACATAAAAAATGTAGTTATGAACAGTATACAAGATATATATATGTACTAATAACTTCGTACTAGATTTACTTTTAAATCCGGAGAAAGAATAGAATAAACATAATAACATAATAATAACAATAATTGGACAAAAAAATTGTAACAGAAATTAGCTGATCCCAAATCGGTATTTCCTGAACCAGTATACATAACATATATATTCATGGGCGTATACAGGTAGGGGCAGGGGGCGCGCCCCCTAGATTTCAAAATGTTATTATTGTTTTGAGTAAAAATTTAATACTGTTTACAAGAAAAGTTTAAAATTTGTTTTTTTTTTGTGAACAAAATCTAATTTTCAAGTTATCAATAAACTAGGTGTGAAATATACTAGCTAATATAAGCAAAAAAAAAGTACTAAAGAGGGGTGCCTTAGCACACTTTAAAATACATAATAATATCATATCAGTATATTAGCGCCCGCCCCGAATTTCGGCCCTGGGTACGACCATATATATATTGATATGAAATTTTCTTAAATAAAGTTTTTAAGATGGCCTTTATTTTGAATGTACCAATCGGCCAACCGAAACACCTCCAAATTTGGAACCAAACTTGGTCAAGTTTCATATTATTAAATGAACTATGATAGGTAGAAAGTTGAAATCTACTGTAATAAATATCTATATAATAATACATCTGTATAATTTTATATCAATATCTTTACTAGTTCAGGAAATACCAAATTTGGGAAACCTAATTTCTGATTTGGCACACTGTGTGCTGTTATATTGCGCCATACCAACTAATTGTATGGTTGTTTGTGTAGGCAGCACAGTGAAGTTACGTCTATATAGTTCAGTAACCTATTAAGTTTATTGATTAACTTCTGTTAGCTACCAAGATAATTGATGAGCGGCTTACCTTAGGTAACTCCTCTCTGATTCTAATAGATGTAAATGAGGAAAGAGGTAAAGAGTAAAGAGGAAATTTGAAATGTTTATGGTTTTAGTATAGAATAGTTATAGTTTGTAATAGTAATAGTCTTTCCTGTGTCTGATTACAGTGGTGAAAATAAATATTATAAGAGGTTTTCTCTTCTGGGTACTCACCGTCCAAAAAGCTAGAAGCCAGAAAATACTGCCGTCATTCTAAAAAGATTCCTTTTGTTTTTGTTTATCAGCAATATTGTCTGATAATATTTTATAAGTCTGATTAAAAATTTTATAAGTAAAAATTTTCCACATATACTATATAAAAATAGTTATAGTTATAGCTTCCTTAAGCACACTAAACAGTATGAGCAACTTTTTTGCAAAAATTTTTTGCACGGCAGATTCTTTCTTTAACAGTTCAGCTGTAATTTTGTTTCCCCTATGTTCCGATGTACTGGAATTTAGATCAGAAAAATGTTGTGTGTTGTGCTTAAGTTTCATTTTCTTTGTTCCATTAAATAGAAATCTATAATATTATTTTTGAAAGTTTGGTCTATGATAAACGTCATATATATGTATTACGCCTGGAAATAGCCAGATTTGAGGAGGCGTACAGTTATTTAAGTATGGTATATGTGTAATATTCTCTAGGCCATTTGCTATTGTCTACACCTGCATGTACATTACAATTTCGTTTGAAGGGATTCATGAAGACTGCAGTATAAAAACGGGTGGAACTGTAATAAAATACTTGGTGAATGTCACCGTCGGGATATTTATTTAAAGTAAGAAGCGTTTCGTATTATTTAAAAAATATCAAGAAATTAGTAATACTACATTAACACACAACACACTCAACACAACTATAATTAGTGCTTGACTTGAAAAGATATACCATTTAACTTAAGGGAATTAAACGACTGGAATCAGCTAAAAACGCCAGACTAGAAGTAGTAATTTTCACACAGGAAATAGTCATCACGTCAGTGAGTTTTTCTAAAAATTCTTGCACAACGGAGACTTTCCATGCTCTCACAACACTCAAAAACATAACTATTAAAAGAAGTAATGTAGACCCACTGGATAGAAGGTAGCATTCAGTGTTACCAACTTAAGAAAAAAATATAATATATAAAAATTTAAAAAACTTTTTACATAGAATATATGTAAGATGTTATGAAATATTGCTTTAGAATATAAAGTCTACGTGGGACTTTATTTAAATTTGGCCCCTTTCTGCCAATTAAAAAAGCCATTTGCAATGACGTCAGTTGCACACCTGTTATTTAATCTGACAAAATCGTAAATTTCGAACTTTTTATTGTAATTAAAAAATATTTTGTTCTTAAAATATTTATTGAAAAACTTGGAGAACATTTTGCAGAAAATAAAATAAATCGAAATTTCCTTTCACACTTGTCAATACTTTACATTAGGAAAATAAATAATAAAGTGACTAAACAATGGATTTTGTGTACTTTCAAGGAAAGTAGGATAGGATATAAGGTGAATACACTTTCTATTTAAATAATTCAGTATTGAAATAGTATTCTAAGGAAGACTTTTACAGAAATGAAAATGACAAAATTTTGTGCAGGAGCACATATCTTCGGTTTTGGTACAAATAACAATTTTCACTTGGTTACTCAATAATAAACTATTTTTAATTTTTTATTTTATTTTCATTTTAACTCTTATATAAATATGTATTTGTATGGTATCTTAATTTTTCAAATAGCAACGGGATTTCCAGTAAAATAAAATTTTTCTTCTTTTAGTGTTCACTATTTGGCTAATTTTCAGTAGGAAACCAGACTAGAGTAAACGGAAAGGAGTAACAATACTGGAAACTGAACCAATTTAAATTCAAAAATCCAAAAAATGATGCCTTATGTATTTATTGTTGTATTTTAGATAAATTCTTAAAAAAATAAATGAATTCATTCTAAAGTAACAGACTTGATTAAAAATTTCATGGCATTTTGGCAGTTGATAAAGAGCCACAGACGGACAAGTCTACGAACGCTTGATGAAAGGATTGAGCTCCGACCACATTTGGGCTTGAAGTGTGTGGTTTTAATTGTGAATTCGTTAACTCTAATGGACGGCAGGTAAAGTTAGATGGGTTAGAATATTTATTTTAGCACATATCTTAACTGTCAGATATATTTGCTTTTCGGAAGTTATAGCTTTTATATAAATAAAGTGTATTTTCAATTAAGTTGCGAATAAATTTCCGTTTTGCGAAATAATTTTTATTTACTCGTTTGTTTTAGATTTAGTAGTTATAATTATAAACATGATAAAATGATGATTTTCACTGCGGGTTACAAGAGTGCCGCTAATCAAAAGCAACAGTAATCGAAAAGTGTACAGAATATAACTGACAAATTGTTTTAACATTTTTTGATTTTAAACCACGATATCGTATTACAATTAGCGATAAAATAAACACTTTGAAAATGCAGTATATATATACAGTAATATATGACATCTTCACGTTACGTCATGTCATCTACAGTAATGAGTATACAGATAGGTAATAGACACAGTGAGGAATGCGCTAAGCTGACACACATGATTTCCCCTAAAGTCTTTACTCTGGGACTGGAACATGACAATAAAGAACTGAATTATCAACCCAAACACATTAGCATTGATGTTTATTATTTAAATTACCTAATATTTTTGTGGATGATAATGTCATAATAACCCATCACTTAAACGTTTGAAAAGAGATAACTATACAATATAAACTTTTTCATATGGTACAAATATTTATATCCAAAAAATTACACTTTAAAATAAACTTTGTACAGGACATCTTACAATGAAGAAAGAAAATGAAGTAAAACAGGTTAACTATCATGAGATAATAATCATGAAATAATAAACGGTACTGATTATAATCCAACCTACAAAATAGATGAAAAAATCGACTTAGGCGAAGATTTGTTTGATAAATGAAATGTAACGATTTTTAAATTTTATATAAATAAGTATACAGTTAATTATATCAAAAATAATCTTGTAAGGATTTTTGAAAATCATCCCCAAATTGAAGCCTTATAAGTTCCAAAAACAACAATGTTGCATGGATGTTTGAAAAACATTAGGATGGATGTAGAGAAACAGCTGTAGCAGTGAATGTCGCCATGTCTGATAAGAAACATTTTCTGATAGAACAATTTATAAATAAAATAGATATTTGAATTAAACTAAAAGATAAGTTAGATATAAGTTTAAACATTCGAATCGTAACATGAAATTAATAATCATCTTAAGAAATTAATAATCAACAGCAATGGTGGTGCTTTTGGACCGCGACACAAATTTTAATGCCAATGCTTGTCATAAGCCAGTATCTAATGATACTCTCTTGAAATCATAGGTATCTAAACATTATACTCAGAGACAGTGGATGTTTCAACAAGATTGTGTTATATCACACAAAGTTTTTTCTTTCATATAAAAAATAATCTAATATCTAATCTATAATAACCTATGGAAATAGTACCAGAAATTAGTAATTTCACTAAAATCAACCACTGTTCAAACACAACAACCTTAGCGCGAAGAACAGAAAACTGATCTAGCCAGATAATTAGACCAGCATTATTTTATGGGTGTGTCGCGTATAGCAATGCTGGGGACTCTACTATACAAAACCTACAAGCCGCTCAAAGTCAGGCTCTCCGACGACTCTTCAAAATGCTTTGGTATATCTGCACAAACGACATACTAAGAGATCTTAGAATGGACCCGATCAAAAAATACATAAGAGCAGAACCCTGAAGTTATATGCGAAAACTGACAGGCTATCCCACTTAGCACTATCTAATCTTAGAGTAATCACTCTCCGCACGGAGAGGTACGCAGATCTTAGACCAATTACTGAATAATCATGAAGCTCATGAAGGAATACATAAATTAGTTAATGAGATGGGTGGGACCCTGTAGTACCCCCAGCTATCAAAGATTTTACTCTTTGCCCAGTTGCGCTGATTCGAAAAAAGGATCAACAAACATACATACATAAATACTAAAATCAATTAAGTAATTAAACTAGTTATTCCAACATACAGTAAAAATATAAATTCAACTGACGCAAGTATTGAATCCACTATATTAATATCGCAGCAAGTCTTATTGATGCAATTAGTTTTACTGTAAGTATAATAGAGCCAGTGAGAACGATTTAATACCCTTGCAAAATTTCACTGCAAGCAATAACAGTTCCATAGATGACCGTACTTGCAATACTTTTATTAAATGATTTTTAGTTGTCCTTGTGTTTAGAATCTAATATTTCTTTAGTCACATAGCGATATTAAAAGCGGAAATTCTACGAGAAACACTACATTTTATTTTGCAGCTATATACTGTATATATAATAAAATAATAATTCAACCTATTTGGAGTCATTGGAGATTGTGATGAGAAACATTATGTGCCTTGCGAAGCACTAAGCGGTTCATTAATGTCTTAGTGCTCTGTTAAGCTTTAAGTGTTCAGTGAGGCACAAAGTGCTGCGTGCAGCACTAAATGTTTGGTGACACACTAATTGCTCGAAGAAGCAATGTTTAAGAAAATCTGTATAAGGGATTAGCTTATCTTTATTGGTTTAGTAACCAGTTCCATAAAAAGCTTTATCAAATTAAATTCTGTCACGAGAATTTTCTTTAGTCTTATATTAGCTAAACTGCTTCAAATTGTGTTACTTGGTTTGATCCAAAGTTGACCTAGTATTTTAGGTGTTATATTTATATAACACAAATTTTGTCATTACTAAGTGTTATGTATCATAACGCGATACTAGTTTGAAGAATTTCCTAAATTATAGTTATTATGAGCATCTCTATGTATAAGATATTGTTATTATTCTTTCTATAAAACATATATTCTATAAAATTCTTAATGAAATCAAATCGAAAAACGATATTTACAAAAAAAATTGGTAGTTGTAGTCTCAAAATATTATTTACGAATAATTGAACATAAGAAATAATTTCCGAGACCACTGATACCCATTATTTGGCAATATACAGAATAGCTGCATGGTCAGCTAAAAGTTAAATTAATTAAAATAATATAAAAAACTTTTTGTTGTTGTAGTTCACTACTTTTCGAACCCACTTTGTAAAAAATTACGTACTTATTTATTTTTTGAATTAAACTAAGATCTTAAGAATCCAGCTCAAGACTAACTACATGAATGTATAAATTATGTCAGTAAAGTTAATGACTTAAGACAATAACTATAACTTTATTACCAATGTCGACAATGGCTCTCAGCTTTTCTTGAATTGTATTAAATTTCAATTTCAATATATATAATTTGCTAAAAATATATTTTACCATTCTTAAATTTTCAAAATATTTTCAACTGTAAAAATTTATTTGAATATAAATTCTCTATGGTAAATAAACTTATATCCTTTTTCTATTTAGAAACAGTTTAGAACGTTTTAAACCAAAATTAATAATTTTTAACAGCCATTTAAATTCAATAGGCAACACAAAAATAAGACTACAAAATAAAAATGAAATAAAATCCAACGTAACCACTTGACTAAAAGCTTTCCGAAATATAAAACCATTGACCGCAGTGACAGAATAGGCCGGCCAATGTCAGATGAAGCCAAGCTCTGGCAGGGGGCCAACAGGATAATTTGAATGACAAGCTGCCAAAGTAGAATGTTGCCACCTGATGACATTCTGCAGCAGTAGGGATGTGACATTGTATTTAACTATAAACATAAATAAAATGTATCCGTAACTGTGTTTTAACATAAAAGTCTATTTTGGGAGCAAGAAAATAGGTAAATTTTATACATTTTGTCACTTGAAAGAATATGGCAAATTCTTGGTTGGTCTGATATGAACGCAGACATTTGGTCCTTTTTAATGAAAATCAACTCTTAAGTTGCGGAAAATTTATAGAAAATTTGTTGCACGCATTGTTGACGTTCGAATTGGGAAGCATACTCGATGAAGCCAGCCAGCATCATCCAACACTTTCCAACTAACCGAAGTTGCAGTAGAAATTTATATCTCAAATACCGGAGTACAATGCGAAAAGCAATTTGCAAAATGTCCAAAGCAATAACATAACAAATGACAGCGGCAACATCGGCAAGGATAACAAAGTGGTTAGTTGGTGTCAAGTTACTAAGAAAGGGAAATAAAATGAACAAATTGTATGCAAAATATTTGACCAACAAAAACCTTTGATACAATTAGGAAAAGATGTGAGTGAATTTTTTTTTATACAATATATATAGAAATTGCCACATGTAATAAGTTTTCTGTTAATGGTCATTTCAAAGGATGGATAAGAAAAACAATGTGCAGAAAAAGGGCCACAGGACTAAAACTACTATACTATAGTTACCATTATTTGTACTTAAAATATACAGCAAAAAAATTCCAGAAAAGAAATTATTCGCCTCAAATGAACTAAGAGAAATTAAAAGAAAACATTTGATAAAGCAAATATTTGAGAAAGTAGTTCTGCTGTAACTATTTTATATGCAAATTGTTACTTTATTCCAAAATCGATTTGTTAAAAAAAAATTAGAAATATTTTAAGTAAAAAATTGATTTAGATCAGAAGGGTTCAAACAGTCATAAAGAAACAACAACAAAACTTTGTTTAATTTATTGAAATTCGGTTGAACATACAACGCTGTTTCGAGTATTACCATGTACTTATCATCAGTGATCTTAAGAAATATTAGACTTTCTTTTTAATTAGTTTATAGTCCCTATATAATTTGTATCGACTGCAAGTACCAGGCTTAGAATTCGTGCCTGACAAATTCGAAACAATAACTAATTGTGTTTTCCTACTAGTATCCAAGGCTGCACAAACTTTCAATGCTCAATTCCCCAGTTTTTTGTCACTTTTTATTTAATTAGTGACACTAACCAAAGCACTTGCTATACTTTTTGCAATAGAATGGGTTTATAAATTACACCTTTATTTGGAAATACAAGTTCAGCAAATTGAAAGTTATTTCTGTAGTTACCTACTTTTATTGTGGAAAAATCCGAATAGTCATCGTTCCTAATTTGACAGGCATGAGGTATAAGCCTGGTACTTGTAGTTCAACAAATTATATACGGACTTTAAACTAATTAAATAAAAATTCGAATCACTGGAGATGTCTACTTGGCAGTACTTGAAAAAGCGTTATATGGTCCGCCAAATTTAAATAAATTAATCATATTTTTGTTGTTGCTCTTTATTACTGTTCGAACTCTTGCCATTAAGAGTTGTCATATTCGACAAAAAAATCAAACTTAGATTTAGAGTAATCTAAAACTACTCTAAGTTAGTATATAAAAAATAAACGCATTCTTTATATTTAAGGAATGTCAACATTTTAGGAGTTTATATCATTTAGCAGAATCTGTTAAATTTTCTTTCTTTTCAAATTCGATCAGTGGGATGTTCTTTTTAACTTTGCCCGAACGTAGAATCGATATAAAATCCAAAATCGTATTACAGCCTTTAAAGCTTAATACTATTATGCGTGACATGCATGTATCCAGGATCACATAATCACACAATTAAACTGTTATACGCAAACATGAACAGACACACATACTCGGGGAGAATAAACATAGAAACTCAAGGATATTAGTGCAGAAAATCCTTAATAGGACCAACATTTTAGTGACCAACCGCTACAAGCGACAAACACTCAAGCATTCATTTTCTCGTTCCATCACTCGTCCTGTATACTTATGCGCCCCTATAAAAGAGCCTGGTCACCATTATTTATGTGGCACCACCGGAAATCAACTTAACACAACCACAAAAGCGCAATCTTCATGCGTGTACATGGAATTTCCGTTACTGCCAGGAGTTTTAGCCGTTTCAGGCATAGTTTTTACTTTTTATTGTTGCTGTTGTTGTAGTTGTTGTTGTTGTTGTTGAGTTGTTAGCTTGAATGCTGTTGAATATTGCATAATGAAATGTCCTTAACAATGAAGCAGCAGCGTCAAAATGTCCTTGCTCTGCTTTAAATTTCTATTTGGCCGTTGGTCTGATTAAGTCTATCTCTCTTGATTGTTGTTTCTATTGCAATTGTTGTTGTTGCTGCTACTGCTTCTACTGTTGTTGTTGTTGTCGTTTTTGTTGGTGGTAAAGTTTTTAGTTCAATTTTAGTCCTTTTTATGGTTTGAGTTGGTTGAGTTTGGTACGCGCTTGTATCCCTATTCAGCCATTATGAGTGTAAGTTTCGCATTTCTCACAAATTGACTTAATGATGCTTTGGTACTTTCGTTTATACTTTTGCCTCTGGTGTTGCTGCATTGGTCGAGTGCGGGCACATATTTGTTGTTGTTGTTGTATTTGGCTAGTGTCGGAGTGTTTCGTTCAGTTAATCCCTGCGGTATCATAATGATGTGGTAATGTGTCTCCGATTCGGTTTTAAACGCATTTGCAGTTTATTCTCAACAATTTTAAATTATTCGCAAATGTATGGGGGTTGACGAGGGTACTCAATGTTTGTCGACAATCATGTTAATGTTAAATTTGTCGACTTTGGAGTGAACTTCTAAACAATTCAAATAATTTGGAAATTTACATAAATAAGAAGTGGGAAAGCAATTAAACAAATTTTTTTAACAAACGTTCACAATGTTAAAAGGTTATTTAAGATTTGTCACAATTTTAAGATGAAATTAAGCAAAGTGAACATATATTCTTGATCAACTCAATAAAGGAATCAGTCAGTTAATGTTTGCATTCTTCTATGACTTTTTTCTTTATTTATTTACTTAACCTTTAAAGATGAATGAAATAACCCATAGCGTCGTATTAGAAATTTCAAATTTTTTAAATTGATTTATTTAATTGGCTCCAGTGGCGTATTCAGAGCAGACGGGGAGAGAGTTAAGGAATATATCTCCCTTTGACAATATAATCTACATATAACTTATTGCAATAATACTGTCAAAAAAAGCGCTGACACTGTCGAGACGTTGGCAAGATTTTAATACTTGAGTAAATAATCAAATACTTATTATTTTCGAATTTCGTCTATGAACAAATATATGAGTATGTGTGTGTAACACTGTGTTTCCACTTGTTTCATTTAAGCACTTTTGCTCATTAAGGCCTCTAATGATGATAATATATCATACAAAGAGCTTTCATAAAAATTAGCTTATTATAAATAAATCAAGTAATTTAATTTAAAGCCAAAAATGTCTAATACAACCTCTGAAAATTATTATCCCACAAGAGAAATCACGAAAATTTGAAATAATTGTCATATATTTTATATGTAAAATATAAAGAAACCAGTTATTTCTGAACCCTAAATCAGTTAATGCCAATGGAAACGACCAAATGTTAATTTCATTAACATAAATAGCTTTAGCTGCAGTGGAAACATGATAAAAGCTAGTAAGTATGCATACATCTTGTCAAAGTCTAGTCAGTGTAGACGCAAGATAAACGTATATATATAAATCATTGTTGTCTACAAAATTTTTCTTGCTATAAAATCATTATTTTAACATTTTTTCAATCTACACTTTTCTATCCATACAAACATCTCAAATTTAAAATTAGTTGAAATTGATCACTTATGTGAAAAAGAATGGACCTTTCGTTTCAACGGCCTGGAAACCAATCTAAAAGAATCAGATACAAGGGCTATGTAAATTGTTGGATACCTTAATTAGTAACACATAAATTTTGTATCAATAATCTAGATTTCTCTGTCTTGATGGGGTAAGAAATGATTTAAGGTAATTTTGTGTCAATAACTATCATAAAGTAGTAATAATACAAAACAAAAAAAAAATATTTTAAAACTTCAAAAACAAAAGCAAAACAATATCCCAACACATAAAATGAGCACCACATTTTCTTATATAAAGGTCGTGCATGACAACGTTAAACATTAATAATTAAGTGCATTTCAGTGTCTACAGACGATGCCTGGACATAGACACAACAGATGTTTTGATATTTCCTTATCCAGCGATGGTTAACATGTACTACAAGAGACCGCGAAGATCCACCATGACTTCATACCGTTCTATAGTACAATATCGTGTTAGGACCAATATTGTAGTAGATACTTCCGATTTAATTCTATGAACTAGGTCTGAAGTGCTACGTTTGGAGTATAAAGGTCATTTTGGCGTTTGATTTGGCTGCTGAAGAAAAATTAGCCCTGTTTTTATTGTCCTGTTGCAAAAACTGGTCGTATGTGAACTTTTGTCAGTGGTTAGCAGGAACAGAAATGGAAACGGAAGGTTCTATGGAAAATCGTTAGCTTATTCACGCGACTTTTCTCTGCAATATTAGCATGTTGGGTCACTTGCAGCTACTATCTAGTATATTGCAAATTTGTACAAGTTAGTCGTATGTTACATTCCGTCTGTAGTTAGCAGAACTAGAAATTGAAACGGAAGTTTCTATACAAAAAGCAACAAGTCTCGCTAGTTCATTCACAAGTTCGTTTCCTGCAATATAAGTATGTTCGCGATCCGAAAATAGAGTTAGGTCACTTGACGCTACTACCTGGTATGTTGCAAATGTATAGAAGTAATTAAATATACATTATTATCAGCAGTATCACATATTATCAACAATGTACATGGTTTTACTTTCTTATTAGTAGGAATATGTTTTAATGAAAATATGATTTTTATTTTGAATGTTAGAGCAGATTATGGATGTTACTTTCAGCAACTAATTTTTATAGTTTTTTTATTTGTGTATATGTCAAATACAGTCTTGTTTGGTGTATATTTGGCTTAAATCTTTTCTTTAAATTGATATCACTGGTGGCAATTTGGAGTACAACCTTTATACATTGCCTGGAGAGAATTTTACTTAACGTTTTATTAAATATATTGATGCATTTATTTAGATACTAATAAATATATTTAATTTTACATTAAATAAGAAAGTTTAGTAAGCAAGTAGGTGAGTATGCACGGCATACACTTATTAGTATCCTGTAAGGCAAATACTTATGTTCTTCATAGGTGAACCGTTTCACTTTTCTATTGCATTTCTGTTTGAAAACCTTTTACTTGTAAACATATTGCCCTTATTATATTGTTTTAAAATATCAGTTCCATATTAAAAAAATTTTTTAATATGAAAAATAATACTAGTACTATTATTACAATCAATACTAATGGAGTTTGTTAAAATAGGTATATGAAATAAATAAATATATAAGTCACAAGTACCATATTGCTAAACTGTTACTGATTTATTCTTATGCATCCGAGAAAGTCTCTTAAAGAAGAAGTACCATTAAGCCTTATTAAAAATATGTACATTCTAATACATATTGTACTTAACATGTACAAATATCTATAGATAAAAGTCTTATATATGTTAGGTAGTTAAAATATCAATTTTCTTCAATGTTTGTATATTGTTGTTATTATTAAATAAAGTATTTGTTGGCAGTGCATAAAAAGTTGAGTTTGTACATATTTTATTAGTGCAATATTTCACTCTACATTTCATCTTGGTAAGTTTGCAGTAACGAACTCACTTTTCTAGTTAGTATATTTTGGGGAAAAATAACTTTTCGACATTTTCGCTTCGGGATGTAAGTTGTATATATTACAACTACAACAACTACAATAGCTACAACTACTACAATAACTACAACAACCACAACGAGTAAAACAACTGGAAAAGTTGGAGTCGGAACACCAGCAACAATTTAGAAACCAGCCAACTCACAAGGCTAACAATGCTTTGAAAAATACAAGAGGAAGAAAATACTTTAGAAGAAAATTGCAATTCTACACAAAGCACAAATTGAAAATCGCTTGTTAAATAAAAATGGCTACATATAAAAAAAAGAGAAAATGTTAAAAACCAATGGAAAATAAAAGAGAAACATGTAGGAGGAGGGTGACGAGGAGGATGGTTTGGGGTACGGGGAAGACCAGAAAGATGTGAGGTGAAGGTAATGTAGGTGTAGTTCTTAACAAAATTGTTTAAAAGGAATTTTAATAATCGTTTAATTACAATTAAATTGAAACTGAAGAAGAAGTTTGTGCATGAATGAGGCTTTAGTACACGCAAGCATGAAGTATATAAAACCAGACGGACAGCCTTGCAACTAATTGTAAAGACCATTTTTAATAGGTGCTCTGAATAAACTGTGGACGACAGTTTGACGTCGTTTCTTAGTATAAAAATGGCACTTCGTAACAGCAATAAGGCGTGAGTGGGTTTAGTTGAAGGAAATGAAAATAACGCAGCTGGTCTCTAAGTTTAAAAGTCTCTTGTCATTGTTACTAGTTACGTTGTTACTCCAGTTGTTTCTACTGCAATTATAATTATTGGTATGATGGCAGTTTTACTTAATAAGAAGTAGAATATTAGCATAAGTTTAGGCGAATTGGCGTTGCAATCCACGCTCATAGTTACCAAGCCTTTAAATCAACTAAATTTAACTTTTCTATGTCGATTACTCAAGTTTAATTTGTCTTGTAACATGGCATGAATTCTATCAATAAAACATAAGAAAAAATGATTTTGTTAAAGAAGTAAAACGCTTTGTTTTGTTTTTTTTGATCACTGTTGTTAAATTGGTGAAATCAATTTTAATAGCGCCTATAATTATGCTTTAATTAAGCAACACTTTAAATATTTCTTCTGTTAAGAGTTTCCTTTTTTTTTTGGGTTAAATTTTATTGAGTTTTCCATTTGTTTAATTGTTGCTGAACATGCAAAGGCAGATAACACTTGAATTGACTGTGTTAACACCTCTTAAATTTCCAATAATGCACATGCCGCATATCTAGCGAACGATTAAACTCTTTCGCAAGTTAAACAAAATTTATCATCATTTAGCATTTTGCTGGTATTTCATGAGCTACAGGGTAAGAACCGAATGTAATTGTTAAGAAGATTAAATTTTTAAAGTTTTGCCATGAATTGGTGTTCTTGTTTTCTGTTGCTTTTTCTCGAAACATGTTATTTTATTGGTGTTTTAGTTACATTTACACTACCGTAATTACGCAAAAACGCTGTAATTAGTGGCGTAAATAAGCGTTATCGCTGCACACGCAAAAAGTCCTTCAAAACACATTTTCTCAACGTTTTTTGCTCTGCTGAAATTCTTTTGCAGTGCATTAATTTGCTCCTTATTTTATTCCGCCACAACGTTTTCACAGCGTTTTCACCTTTCGACATTTATATTTGCTTTGCTGAAAAACTTTTCATATTGATGTAAGTTTTAGGGTTTAGAAAGTTGATTTCAGACCCGCGTTGGTGATGCCACGTCTCGTGCGTTTCTAACCAAATGCGAAAAATATTGGTGCAATAATTTTTTTCCCCGATTTCTTTCTGTGAATGTGTGAGCATGTAAATGGGAACCCCAAGTTGGTACGCAACTTAGAACAGCGTACAAGCAATGAAATTTGCTGAAATTTGCTGAAATCTCCTGATATAAGCTGAAACAGTCGGGATATAGGTTAACTACATACATTCAACTTTTATGAACTGTTAATTTTCCAATTAGCGTTAATAATTCCAATTAGTGTTACCGATTCATTGAAGCTTCCAGTTACACGAACTTTCAAGTTTAATAACAAATTTTTTTTTTATTTTCATTTTATCTCAAAATTAAATTTAAATTATAAAATTTGTAACGATTAATATTTTACTTTGTTATTCGGTGTATTCATTACATTGAAAACAGCTTAAACTTTCATGAGATGGACTTATTCCGCCATAATTATTCAAAATTTAATGAGATCCTAGCAAAAATTCCATCAAGAAAGTTTCAATGATAATAGAAATAACATATATTGTAACATACCAGTAAATAAAATATTGATATTCAGATGTCTGAGTTGGTGAATCAGCACCTTTACTCTATTTTATCTGTGGACAGTTTTAAGTCACACTAAGAATATCTGAATACGGGGCTTTATAATATGATGGATCTGATGTCTTTGTATATGCCTGTGTTTATTAAATTACGCTGTATTTTTAGGATGCTGAGAGTTGGATTATTGTGACTGTCAATTATATTGAACAGTTTCAGAGCACGATCTTAAATGTATTTTTCGACTGAATCGACTCTCAGATAAATAAAGAAAAAAAATTTATAACAAATAATATTTAATTTTAATATATACTAACACAAGTTGTATTCGGCTGATCCGAAGAGTGACTAAAACCAAGACTCTTGCTAAAGACTCTAATTTGTTTCAATATATACTAATATTACGTGTATTCGGTTGATCCGAAGATTGACGAACAACAAGTCTTTTGCTAAAGTCTCTAATTTGTTTCAATATATACCAATATTACGTGTATTCGGTTGATCCGAAGAGTGACGAAGACCATGTGTCTTGCTAAAGTCTCTAATTTGTGCGCAAAAGAACAAAACTCCTTGCTTGCTCTAATAGACTAGTTATAAATTGTCTAATCATTTGAGAAACTGTAGAAAAAATGTAACTACTCGTGAAACGATAAGTAATCTAACGAATAGTCAAAACATATGTGAAAAGTTTGTTTACAAAAATACAAATAATATTAAAAACTTTTACAAGTTTGAAAATTGGGGAAAAAAATTGTTATAAAAATATATATACCACTAATGATGGGTATTTGGCAATACTCGAAACAGCTGTATGGTCAGCCAATAATTCAATTAATTAAAATAATATAAAAATAAATATTTGTTGTTCGAGAAAACCTCTTTATAAAAATATACAAAAATTGTGAAAAATAAATAATATATTAAAAACATAAAAATTTTCAAAAATGCATAAATAAATTGTGATTTAAAAATATATTGAATTTTTTAACTTATTAATTATTTAACTTATTAATTTATGTTTATTAAGGCAATAATGTTTATAACTATAAATTTTTAATAATTTTGTTGTATTAGAAAATATTTAAAATTTTCTAATTTAATAATATTACCTTTAATATGCTATTTATTTTAATTTTTATTATATTAAGGCATATTTAAATTTATATAAATTTGCTTTAAATTTTATGTACATATATAAAACTTGTTAATTCTAAAAACATGATATTTGATTGATTGTAACAGTGATGCCAATATTTCAGCAAGAGACTTTAGTAATAGACTTGCTGTTTTATGCCATACTACAGAATAGTCGAACACACATTCAGGATTTAAAGACTCATGTTTGCAACCCTGAAATATTTTTTCGAAAGAAGGACGAGGTAGGTATTTTCATTTAAACTGTACTAAACAGTAGAATTGAAAATAAAATAAATAAATAATAAATTAATATAATAAATATATTTATAATAAATAAATATTATAATAATAATAATAAATAATACACGAATTGATTTATTTTGATAATTATTCATAATAAATGTACTACATTAATAAGATAAATATGAAACGATAAAATAATATTTGAAAAGATTATTTTTGAATATATTTTTTAGGTTGAATAGTGCTGTTTTCAGATTCAACAACTCGAGTTCCATTAAATGTTCTATAGTCAATAAATAATGATGATTTTTCTAACTTTTGTAAAAATACGATTGATTTTGTATTTCCTGTAACGTCTATATATATATGTTTTCAGAGCAGGTTTTAGTTAACTAAAACCTAACTAGTTAGGTTTAGTTAACTAAACCTGTTTTTAGAACAGGTTTAGAATTCGTATCGAATTTTGAACGAAGTATTCAGGAGCACGACTAAAGAGTTCAGTAGTGAAAAGACAGTTTAAAAATGTTCAGAAGAAATCTTTTAAGCATGTCGGCCATTATAATAACTAAAAAAAACGTTAGACTGCTGTAAGAAAGTCATTAGACAAGCTAACAGAAACGATTAGAAAAATAAGCTTTTTACGATTTTAAAATAAAGAAAATGCGAACTTTTATAAGGCATTGTTTACATTGAATTCGATTTTGAAGGTCATGATTGTGGACCAGAATTTAATGTGTTCCATTGGAATGTCGGGAGCAAGCAAACAAAAGTATATACAATCACAAAAAACAATTATTATAAATGCTTACTGAAAATATTTCGACAATTATTTCGTAGTTTCAAAATTCATTTTGAAATTAAATTAAATATATTGCATATAAGTATATAAATGCATTAATTAAAAATCAGATTGTGTACCAATGAGACGAGCCATAGTGAACGTCTATTGGCAACGCGAACTGAGATAATCTCGTAGAATAATGTATTTAATTTAATAAATAAAAATTAGAGAGAGAACTGAAATACTGAAATAGAATAAATATTATATTTAAATTATGGTATACGAAAATGCATTTTTGCAATTTAATCACGTTTACTGGATAAATACTCTCGTTATTGTATGTTTTTACAAACATAGCTTAAGCTTGAAGGTAATAATGCTGAAAAATCAAGTTCAGTTCTTAATTTGACTTGGAACGGATCAAGTGTTTCTAATTACAATTTAAAGAATGAATGACAAACAATTAATTTTTATATGCGCACTTCTCTTTTATTTGTATTTCGATTCGAAAGAGAAGAAAACAGAGGAAACCATTATTGCAAAAGAAATTCAAATAAATCAAACCTTTATTCCGGCAGACGTTCTAAGAGGTAATGAACTAATTGATCATTTTATTTTTGAAGACAAATGAGTGTGTTTATGAACTTTTAACAGTCCAAATAGTTCTCCAGGGTAGTTATTATATTTTAACAGTACCAATCAGTTAGCTATGGGAACTAGTAACCCATTTATATTTATTTTAATTGAGTTATGTAAAGAGCCAATAGAAGTGAAACACTTGCTAATGGGTGAAGTATTGATAGTGCAAAAAAAAAAGTGTAATATATATACATATGTATAGATAAGGGCTTTGACTGACGTGTTTATAGTTTTCATTTATATATTCATTTATATATTCATTTATATATTCATTTATACATTTATATATGAACTCCTCAAATTTATATTTTTTAGACTTTCCCGGAAAATGTTTTGCCGTGAATCATTGCAAAACTTTTGAAGTTGGAGAAAGTTGGGATTTAAAAACAAAATGCGGTCGTTCAACATGCGTTCAAGATGAACTTATCAAAGACAAGTAAGTGTTTTTTTCAATTATTCTTTTTATTTGTTTAAAATTCTGAAATGAAATATTTATAGACTTTTCGAAAAAGTGGAAACCTGCGAACATTTGCCACCGAATAAAGAAAAATGTGTTGCAGGTATCGACAAAAGCAAAATAGTTGTACCATATCCTCATTGCTGTCCTAACTATATTTGCGACCGACAATTGAAAGAAAAAGAGAATAATGAAGAAGAAAAGAGAAAAAGAGAAAGGATTGAACTTTAAAAATATAATGTATATCTAAAACAATATATAATTATAGCTACCACCCATAAATAAAAGAGTACATTATTATGTATTATATATTAAAGTAGTCGTGCTGTTTGTACAGTTCTCTTATTTCACTATGTAACATATTTTATTTAAAAATTAAAATATAAAATATATATCCCAAAATTAGTACTTAATTAAGGGAGGGAGATATTAAAAAAGAATTTAAGTCAATTAAGGTAAACGATAAGTCAGCAAAAGTAGTTTATAGGTAAAGCTCTGATTTTTTAGGAAATTAAAAAAAAAACAATTATCAGTTTTCTCTAAGCAAACTAAACAATTCTTCAAACTTTTTATAATTTTTTTTAAAAAATACAGTTTTGTTTCATAGACGCTTATCATTTGAAAAATAACCTACTTTAAGAAATACCAAAATACTCAAAGATATTATTTTGAATAGCAGTAAATTCGATGAGATGTATGATACCCTATGTAAGAGTAATTGATAATAATATAGGAATTAATAATATTAGTACCGCTTTACCTCACAGTGGATCAGAAGTCGCAAAAGGTTGATAATTCCAAGTTCTCTGGATCTGTTCTACTGCAGTAAAAATGATTTCTTCATGCGATTTGTGATAAAAAAATTAAACATAGTTGAGGTTAAACTGGCAATCCCATCATATAAGGTTTCGGTCTTCATATTTTGGGTTGTTTCTCTAATGTATGCATCACTTTTGAATAAGATCGTATTAGTGTATAAAGCCAAACTTTGCTTTAAAACTGTTAATATATTGTCCATGAAACAATGTAATGTCATTACAATATTTTTAAACATTTATTATAAATGCTTACAAAAAATATTCAAACGATCTGATTGTCTATATTGATAAGAAACGTAATATTAAATCTAAATTTTATTATTTCGATAAGAAATAGTGACTTTCAATATTATACAAATATATAAATATTTAATATATTTATATATAGGTATAATGTACTTATAATACCGAAATTGCTGAGATATACAAAAATGTATGCTTATGCATGGTGTGTTTATAAGGCCACGTATACCAAATGTAATAGTACCTACAGTCAGTATTTTTATTTATTTCTTATAATATAACTGATTTTTATATAACATCACATTTTCTTTTAAGTTATTACAATTTTTCTTTTGTAATTAATTGCAACTTTTATTATATCTTAGATATATTTTCTCTTACATTTTTTTTATAATTTGATGTTTCATTTATAACGGTATTGAGATTGTTCTTGTTTTTTGTAGATAGTTTAGTGAAATACTAAAATTCATTTTTTTTACTGTGAACGTCCTCAAATATATACTATGGATGTAATGCTATATAACATATTTGAGTTTCTTATTGTAGAGTTTGTCAGTCGCTACAGTAGACCTCGTGTAATATATAATAATTTGTTTGAGCGGACTAATTAGTCAATTTAAATACAAAATAAAAACTATAATTTATTATTTATATTAAACAAATTATATTTTATTAAAATATTATTCCGATATTTCGACTATCTTTGATATTCAACTTCAGGGAAGCTAACAAAATACACAATTTAAAATTTATAAAATATCATAAAATCTTCCTTAAAAACCATTGTGTGAAAATTTTTTAGATTTGCCTTTTAATTTCATATTTTACTTTCTTCATATAACTTTAGTAATCATAAATTGCTTTATTCTTGGGTTTCTATGAGTACGTTATCGTCTACATATAAGTTTATGCAAATTTTTATGATTACTGAATAGAATTTTATTAAACCCACCTACAACGATTGGCAGTTGACTTAGCACACATAGCGGTTAAAGTCCCGACTGTAGAATTACTCTTGCAGTAAAGGATTTGGATCATCTAAAGTATTTTCCTTGAGAGACATTAATTATTAAGCTTATGGATAAAAGAGTCTCCATCAATTGAATCAAAGTGTGCTTGAAAGTATATATAGAAAACGTATAATTTATCTACTTTTTACTTTTTCAAGCTTCCAAAAATTGGTTAGTCTTTTGCGATTTCTATGTGTCGTATTTCCACTAACCTCGCTAAATTTCACGTTCCTGTGAATGTACGTTCACACTGTATTTTTTAGATGAGTACAGCATTTTAACCAGTTCTCTTCTGCACACGCAAAGAAATCGTATGTTTACACAGCAAATAAAATTGTAATATCATAAATATGTTGAAGTTTTGTTGAACCAGTGCACTCTTTCTTAACTCGATGTATTTTCAAAGCCCCTCTTTACGCCTCTAAGCCAGTCATTATTGTTTATAACTTTATCAGACTAAGCAATAATTGACCTCAGATCTGCATACCTCCCCGATACGCCTGTAATCATTTTGAGATTTGATATCGCGGTGTTGGTAAGTCTGTTAGTTTTCGCAAATAATTTCAGAGCTCTGTCCTTTATGTATTTTTTCATCGGATCAATCTTGAGGTCCCTGAGGATGTCATTTGTTCTAATGTATCATGATACTTTGAAAAGTCTTCTCAGAGCCTGGCTTCGTGCAATTTCTAGCTGACGAATAGTAGTGTTTGAAGCTTTGCTTAACGTTACACATCCATATAAAAGTGACGGAAGAAATATTTGGTTATATATCAGCTTTTTGTTCTTAGCATTGAGATTTTCATTTCTGAATAGCGGTTGGAGGTGATGAAGAATTTTGGCACAGATAATTCATTTCAGTTGAACATGTTTAAGCCATGTGATTCGTTTGTCGTGATACCGATACCGATGTCGTGATACGTGATACCGACATATTTAACGCAATTCTAAAGAGCCTAAATTTTTTCATTATTGATTTTTATTTTCCATTTCTGGAAATACTCCAGAATAAGGTTTTATCTGAGTATAGCATACAAGTATCGTCATTATAATTTTACATATTTTTATAATTTGAAAACTTTTAAGGAAACTATATGACTATATAAACTATATAAATGAAGTAATATAATTTATTACCATTAAATTTTTAGAATTTATATCAAGTTGGTGTGACAATAATTATACTGAAAAACATAGTCAAAAAACATAAGTAGTTATATTTAGTTAAAAATCTTGTTAAACTTGTATTGATTTATTCAATTTTCACATTTTTATCGCTGTGTATTTTCGTTATATACAAATAATGCACACCCAAAAACATACGATTTCACAAATGTGCATTTAATGCATTTTATATTCATGCTCATGATTCTCACATGATTCTCATCGCTCAGTAGAGAATTAATGTCAACACAAACAAATTGAAACAATTCCTTTGTTTACTAATAGTTTTATAAAATTTGTTAAATTATAAATATCTGCGTCTATTTATTTTTTATATTTAAAGCATATATACAATATATTTACAATAATATATCAATATATCTATTTCCCATGAACTAGAGGTAATACCTAATTTTGTAAGTCAAATAAACTTTATAAGCGAAATTAGATGTTTGTACGTTATATATTTATATACATATATATTTTTACTTATAAAGCAGAAAAAATATTCGCAATTCCCACTTCAACAAACCAGCTAGACCTATTAGGTATAATCTCATTTTCACATATTTTTAACAACAAGGGAACAATTTTGCTGAGAACTTAGCAGGCAAAGAAACTTAAAGTATTAGTGTACTAGTTTATTTCAAATAAAGCGGACGTTTCCATTTTTTTCTATTTACGATAAAAACAACATTTACCGACAAATATGGTATTTGGAACTACTAAGCGTGATAAATTTTTTTTCATTTGTGGATTCTTTCTTGCATCGTATATCTTCTTTAAAGGGATGCAAAGAACGGAAATTATGATTGAAAAGAATCTAAAACCAAATGAATACTTAGTCTTAGCAGATGTTCTTACAGGTAACAAAATAAGTATGTAATTATTAATTGATGAGATCACTGTTGTATATATCTCTCACTACGTTTTACAAAGTATATTAGATAGGTGCAAAATAAAAATCAAAATAATTGATTGAATACTTTATAATAGATAAAAATAGTGTTTTGACTGAAATCTTCTAGTTGAAAAATAAATATAGAATTTATTTATACATTTGAATTTAGTATATAAAAATTTATTGAACTAACAAAATAAAAGCAAAGTATTGCATTTTTGTGATGATTTCTTTCAATGTAAATTACAAAAAAAAATACAAAAAATATGTAAAAATTCTTTTACATATTGTATTTATAAACAATAAATGTACAAAAATAAATAAAAAAATTTTTTTTTTAATAAAAATGATCAAAATGATGAATGATGATCCATCACAGATCCAAAATAATGCCATTTTACACGTATAATGTATTTATTTAATTTTAAAGACTGCGTTTTTATACCTAGTCCGCTTTGTACTTTTTAGATTAATACATATGATCCAATTCATATTTTTCAGACTTTCCAGATAAGTGCTTTGCAGCGACCCACTGCAAATTGTTTGAAATTGGAGAAACTTGGAACTTAAAGACAACTTGCGGTCGTTCAACATGCCTTCGGGATGAATTTAACAAGAACAGGCAAATATTTTTTTATCAATTGTTCAGGCATTTTATTTCAAATACTTAAAAAATTATATGAATAGGCTCTTCGAAAAAGTGGAAACCTGTGAATTTTTGCCACCGATTAAAGAAAAATGTACGTCAGATAATAACAGAAGCAATATAGTTGCACCATATCCAAATTGTTGTCCTCAATATGTTTGCGAAGAACAATCGGAACAGGAAGCTACAAATGAGAGAAATGAAGAAGTGGAAGAAATAGAAAGGAACGAACTTTAAAGAACATAAAATTTATAAAAATTGTGATTAAAATGTGTATTTAGAAAAATATACAATTGTAAATATAGTAATACAATATTATGTATTTTACATTAACGTGGACGTATCAATTTTTAAAAAAAGTTTGTTAATAAATATAAAATGCGCATTAATGTTAATTACTAATTGAAAGAAGGACATGTCAATCTAATATATAATATATACATAATATAATTGAAGTAACTTTTCAATTATAGGAAATTTAAAAAACTTGTTCTTAGTTATGTTTGAATAATGCAAGTACTTATTTACCCTTTCAGAGGATAGAACATATTTCAGAAGGGCTTATTCATTAATTTAGGCACCTACTATTTTTGCAATTCTTAATAGAATAGAATAATCTTTACTATTCTTTGGTCGTAAGAAATTACAGTTATCATTATGGTGCAGTTATCGTCAGCTAACTACACTTGATCTAAATACCGAAGTCCGCTTGAAAACTGAATCTGATATAGCTGAAGCAGTAGAACATTTGAACTTATGTTTCGAAATGATAATCTGGAAATCAATTCTACTGTTTCTTAGTAGTGTTAAGCAAGAATATCCTTTTAAGATTACCATTGGCAGAGGACGAGATTCCCTAAGGGTTAAAACTTGCTTAAACAAATGATGTAAACTGGTTTAAGGCCTTCTAATAAAGTGCAACAATAGTTGCACGTTCCTCTATCTGCAAATCCTAAGTGCTTCAAGTGATACAAGTTACTCCTTCAAGAAAGCCATAAAAAAGATCAACAGACCGATCGCTTATCAACCACTTATACGCAAAACCGACAACTCATGGGCAAGAAGCGACGTCGATAAAGCAGACACATTTGCGTTACATTTAGAACAGGTCTTTAAACCAAACGATAATCAAAATATACCAGATATCATGAAACAAATAATAAATTTTCTACAAAAGATATTCTATTACGGCAGTTAGAAACATAATAGCGAAGGTAAAAGTAAAAAAAGTTACATAACACGATTTGATCGCAGGGATGGCCCTGCAGCAGTTACCACCAAAAGGATTTGTATTTCTTAGCCATTTATTTAACGTTGTGTTAATAAAAGAGTTTATTCCGCCGCAGTGAAAGATAGCGCAAATCTTCATAACACCGAAACCAGAGAAAAGCTCAAAAGACTTTAAATCATATTGACCAAAAGGTTTACTTTCGATCTTGTTGAAAGTTATGGAAATCTTGTTTTTAAGCGCCTTCACAGTAATTATTCAACAAAATAGATTCATCCCTGACCAGTTATCGCCAAAAACATAGAACAAATTCATAGACTATTCAGACATATTCATAGCGTCATAGATGATAAGAAATATTATACTGCGCCACCTATACATATTTCACAAGCATTTGATAGAGTATGACATAAGAATCTACTCCTTCATATAATATGTTTTAAATCATACCTCTCGAAAGAAATAATATATTCGACAATCAGTGCAGAAACATCTCGTATTATAAGGAATTACGCTTACTGTATATATATGCACCCAAAACCTCTGGTTGCACACCTAATGTCCTCCTCAAACGCTTTTACAAGACTGAGAAGAAAAAGAAGAAGAGAAAAAAACATCGAGAGACGTTTTAAGTATATATTGATATGTTACTGGGCATAGTCCATTAGTGGCTTTACTTTTTCAGTTCTTGATAATTATTATTACGATTTATTTAGGTCGTGTGCGAGTTAGGCTAAGTTGCGTTCTAAATGAGGGAAATTCTAAGTTGTGTCGATAATGTATTGATGTGTCGATACGTGTTGATAAATGGCAAAATGTGTGCAGTGCAAAAAATCCCAAAAAATCTCCCATTTGGTTTAGCATCAACTTAGCCTAACTCGCACACGTCCTTAATAAATATTACTTACTGTCATTCATACCTGACTTATTATAATAACATAAGTGGATTCAAAAAAAAGCTTCATGTAGAAACAATTTGCCATAAAAAAGCATAGTAGATACTAGATGTGATCAAAGTCGATCAAAGATAACATCGCGTTGATTATTCTTAGCGCTATTTTTACGCGACAAATAGAATTTTTTCATCCGGTACGAGACAATAGATGATATAGGGATCATTCAGAACCCTTCAGACCAAATGCAGCAGTTTGATGAACAAACAGCAATCGGTAGAAATCACCCAAAGCACGGCATATTATCCACAAACAAAAACGGAAACTGAATAATATGATATTGTAAAAGTAGGGAACGTATCATTGGGTGCCAAGTCGGGACTGTAAGTAGTTGACCCATCAATTATATGTTTTACATTCTCAAAAACTCTTTTGTTTGAGCGGTCGTGTTAGAGGATGATCATTTTTCGATAATTGGTTTTCCTTATTTCTCCTTAGACATACTGCAAACAAATGGTTGTGTACCATTCAGGATTGACCGTGCTTCATTGTTCAAGTGATATAGTTGAGACATGACTGGTTTTTCTGAAAATACTTCTGATCATTTGCTTGGATTTGCTCCGTCCATGGACAAGTTTTGTCAGATTCTGCTCACTTTGGAAGACTCAAACAAGAGATTGCGGATTTGTTTTAATCTATCACTTGTCACCTTGTAACGATGTCGTGGACGTGTTTTGAGCTACCTCAGCGGTATTTTTTCGGCATTTTCTTGCCCCAACCAACACATTCTATTTTTAGAACAATTGTCAAATTATGTGAAATTTAATGGGAACAAAGCTTTCTATGTAAAATTCAATGTACACTCAGAAAAATAATTGGGTTGATTTAACTTGATTTTAACTAAATCTTAGGTTAAAATATTCTTACTCGATGCATCATGCTGGTTCAACCATAACACGTGTTAGTTTTAATACGGATATCTTCTTTACCACATGAGCTAAAATTTCTCTAACAAAATGATTAGGTCAATTTAAGTAGTATGTGGTTAGAGCATGTTTTTATGATGGTTTGTGCTAGAAAAGGTCAAACTTTCGAATTGAAATGTTCTCATTCAGTTGACAATGCTTGGTGTTGGCTACGCGAAAGACTTAAAATATTCAATATATCTTATTCAACAAATAAATGGAACTCATTTTTACTTCACGCTATCTGTTGTGTATATTGTTTTTAATATAATCTAATATATTGATTCATTCTTAAAACACATCATTGTTAGTTAAGAAAACCTTTTTATAAAATTAATTGAAGAATAAAAATTTGTTTATAAGTAAAATTTAAGAATAACACAGAAATAAACTCAAAGAAATATACTCTGTTATTAAAAAAGTACAATAAAAAAGAAATAACCAAATAATTAATAAATAGCCAAGGAAGAAATAAATATTATAATGAAGCCTAAAAATATGCAGGGAAAGTAAATAAAACACCTCAGCCGTTGCCTACCAACAGGCGCAAAACAATGAACAAAGTTAAAATTTCGTAAGCAATTCATTTATGAAAATCGCACTTTCAAGATAAAAATTCTGTAGAAAATAAAGCAAAATACAAAACATCGTTGCTAGTTGGCAAATTTCAAAGACGCATCTACAGACAACAATATTTTCAGTGTCTGCTCCATTGTAAGTATATTGCACGAGTATCTCGGTAAGTATGTACACATGACTCATACTCGAAGGACAAAATTTATTTATAAACTGTTCATTCCTCACCTGCATTATTCTGAAGTTACCCATTTATTTTATGGTTTGTTTTTCTGTGCCTTTTAGCAAATTTTTGGCACCAACGCAATTGAGCGGGTGTCGTTGAGCACTTTATGCACTGAACATAATAATAATAAAGTTTTAGATTTCCACTTCTGCTTACTGAATTTATTATGGAAAGCTCGCATAGAATCTTTTAGGTCTATGGAACTTATTCTTTTTCCCTCTACTGCATGGCTTGTAGAGACGGGCGGCTATTGTATTTGGTATTATGAACGTGCAAGCGGTTTGTTGTCCTTTGAAAGAAAGTTTGCAGTTGTAGTTGCAGTGTAAGTTATTGTTATTATTTTTGTATTTCTTTTTATTTTTGTTATTATTTTTATCTTTTGCAACCTCTTTTTGTTTTCCGTGTTCATCTGCTACTGATATAGTTGAGCATTTGTGTTTGTTGCAACTTCAAAATGAAATAAATATATTCAGCTCAAAACATTTAAGCTCGATCCAGATATTTAATTATTCACTTATTTCGCAGTTATAATCATTTCCATAGTTGGATCTTCTTTAACTTCCTTGGGCAGTCACAATTGTGACACGGCAAATCCAAAATATGAAGTAGAGTGAGGTTGCGTAGTACTTGATCGTATCTCTTTAAAGAAGATATCGCTCTTCCATGAACTTCATCTTATCTAAAGCTCATTCTGCACATTTAGGATATGGATCTCATACAGCTGGTCATACAAGAAGATAAACACGATTACCGCAATTGGCAGCGAAGATCGCGGATAGCTTGTTTGTGTTAAACTAGGCTCATCGCTCATTTTCATCGATCATGTTTCTGTGATATTATTTACTATAAAATAGATACAATAAGTGACTTAGAGAAGACTATTTTTGTACATCTAGAGAACTTGTTTTTCATTTGTCTTGCAAACCTATAGTTGTAAATGTAGAGAGGAATGATTCTTCACTACATACCATACATTCAGAAATGTAATTTGATTAATTTAACTTGATTTTAAGTAAATCTCAGTTTAAAATATTCTTACTCGATGCATCATGTAGGTTCAAGCATAAAACATGTTGGTTTTCATATCTTCTTTACCACATCAGCTAAAATTACTCTAACAAAATGATGCGGTCAATTTAACTAATATGTAATTAGAGCATATTCTAAAATATGCTTTAAAATTCTGAAAGAGTGTGTTTGGCGATAAAAGTTGTTTTGATTTGTTTTTATTAACCTAAAGAATTTGCCTCTTTAGGTTAATAAAAACAAATCAAAACAACTTTTATCGCCAAACACACTCTTTCAGAATTTGTACACATCCCTTGACATCGATATATGCCAAAAGCACAATACAATACGGTCAAAGACTATATTGTTGCTGCGCCTACATTCTCATAGTGTTAAAAGCTGAAATGGAGTGGTTTCATAATTGAGTCGAAAATGGGGGTAGTATCAAAATTCATCTCGAAACATGTATAGATTTTCAGGAATATCAAAATTAGACATAAAGGTATGAGCACATTGAAAATTCCTTGTTATGATACTAACACCGATATTAAAACAAAAAAATGTTGTTTACCAAGCAATTTTATTAGCAGTAGAGTTTATAATAATCTTTAATAGACATTCCAATAACAATTGGAATCAGATACATAGCTGTTTTATTAGACCTTTTCAGTCAAGGTTTCTAACATAGTTCTTCAAATTTATAATCGTTTTCCTTATAAAAATAAGGTTTGTAATAAATGTACAATTATTCTTAAGAAAGTTTTTCAAAGACTCCTTGATTTGGTAGGAATTTAAGGATCGGTTCTAATGACAAATTTACTGAAATTTCAGTTTTTCATAGTTTAAAATAACTGATTGATTGTTAAATTGTAAAAATTATATAGTATGTATATCGCATAAGAAGATTAAGAAGTAAACATCTAAGCATCACTTTACTGCATCTCATCTAAGATTTGAGATTATCTAGACCGTCTGTCACTACACAAACTCCATAATATCAACATATACAAACGAAATGGCATTTTACGGTGCGTTAGTTTGAAAAATTATTATCATTGAAAATTTTCTTTGGTATTTTGAGTGCACTTGGCTAACGCAGTCCTATTATCCTGCCGTAAAGGACCTTACATTGGTATTCTTCCAAAAGTTTCGTAGATACTAAATTTACTTAATTTCTATTTTTTTTAATTGTATTTCTGCTATTGTCCATGAATTTGGAAGTTCGCAAAAATATATTCACAAACTAATTTTCTTCAGAAGTTGAATTGCCTCTCCAGCGTCTTTTGTTTTATTTGAATTGTTTGTTCTGTTACAAAGTATTTCTTATTTTTATTCACGGCACCGTTTTCTATTTATTTTCTTGTATAATTTTTCTACTTTATTGTAGTTGCTGTAGCTTTTTTAATATTAAAAATGTTTTTTAATAGAAATTCTGTTGCACCGCAGCTGTGCAAATGCACGAGGCATAAAAGAAATTAATTAATTTTTCATATCATTTCACAAAATTAATTTGAAAAATTCCGTTAGCAAAATTTTTGATTCAATGTCTCTAAGTGAAGTTCATACTACTACTAGGACTATGAGATTAAAGCATATATAGTCCTTTGGATTATACGCTAACAGAATTTTGCTAAAATGGAAGGGAATGTTTTGTCTGCTATAATAATTTTGAATACATCGAAAATATTCTAATAAATTTGTTGCCAAAAAAGTTCAACATTTAATTATTCATAAACATCAATATATATATATATATATACACTCAGAAAATTAATTGTTTCATTTAATAAGATTTGGACTCAATAATAGGTTGGTTTTCATATCTTGTTTACCACATAATCAGGTCAATGTAAATAGTATATGGTTAGAGCACATTTTTCTGAGTATAAATATGTAATAAGTAATATATCATTAATGTATTATTCTTTCTGATACTCATGAATCATTAAATATTATTATAAAATTATAAACATCTACCGTTTTCATCTCAAGTTCATGTAACAAGCAGTCTCAACGTTGCAGCCTCTTACATACCACACTGCATTATCTCAGACCCCATAACACTATACTTCACTTGGTTGGTAGTAATATAAGTTGTACTACACTAAGCTCATAACTATTTGTCATATATTTAGTTCGGTTGTAAATTAATAGATTGAAATTAGTTCGATAACTTTTTAATTCTCTCCATCATAGATTATTATTTTTATTACAATATAATTATATCTTTTCTATTGGATGTGCTTGTTCTATTTGAGTTTTTCACTATCAGTAGTAAATCTAGATATGAACTATATATGTGTACCCGTAAGTATGTACTGCTTCCATATTTTACTTCAACTGTAATGCTTTATCTCTATGATATCATTCATTTTAACTCCTCATTCCTCACTCCACATTCCATTTTAGAGGAGATTTTAAAAGCATTTTTAAAATCCGAATTATTAACTTGATAACTATTTACAATATTTAGTATTAGGATTCAGTATTTGTATTTAGTATTTACTTAGTATTTAATAGACTCGTACATTAGCTATTCGTGATACTAGTCCAATGATGGACCATTGTATAATTACTGAGGGATTTTACTTACTTCAGCTGAATCAAAAAAATTGCTAATCTTTGTCGGATCGATGTTTGATTACTTCGAATCGTAAATATATTCTTCGTATCAAATTCTACTCCTATAAGAGTTGGACATTCTCCAAATGATATGTAAAAATGTTTCTATTTCTTCAATATATAGTGTGCATTCATCGTTTTTTGAAAGTCAAATCCACACTTTATATATATTTAGAAAACACTGACCAGTTATCACTCCAATTATTATTTTCAAATTCGATCTGTTCAGGTTAAAGAAAAATTTGCTCTTCTTATATGAATAATTCGGGAAGAAGAGTTTGGAAACCAGCGGAAACCAAACTCTTCTTCTAAATTCCAGTTATACCACTGTGGTTATTAACAAAGTCTAATTTGATCAGATTTATGAAGTCATTTTACTGATTCATAGAATTAACTACGGGTCATATAATTGCCTTGAGGCAGATTTCTTAGCCAATGTATTAAATCTTTTACCATCAAAAGATGGCACTACTTGGTATTCAGTGTAAGATCACTTAATTTTTAGCTGTCAGATTTTTCAAGTCATTTATTGTCTCTCAAATCAGCGCGAAATTTGTAGAAATTGAGCGTCAACCTTGAATAAGTGATTGATATAAAGATTATCCTTTTGCGTTTTCTGATAGTAGATATCTACCATAGATACCAATGTCTTTGTACGTATATTGAAGGAAACTCAATTTTCGGAGTTGTAGATCCTTGAACCCGTTTCCTGTTAAGTTTTGGAGTTGTTATAATATATGTATTATAAAATACATATGTATATACTACATATATGTATGCGAATATCATTGGTGACGATTTTCATTCTTTTAATATATTTGTTACATGACTCTTATTATATTCTTGAATATGTCGATACAAGTAAATATTTAATACCTTTCCACCGATACCAAATACTTAGTATTCGATAATTTTTTTCGATTTCCTTGGTCTATTTATGAATTACTTAATTTTATTGGCAAAGTTAGCCTAACAAAGCTCTACAGAACTGTGAAATAAAAACTAGCTTTAGTACATTTCCAATTTGATTTCACAAGCCTTGCTTTATGGTATGTGTGTTCAATAAATTAACTATCAATAACAGAGCGGAAGTGAAGTTACGATACAGTTCACTATTTGTACTTGTATATGTTAACCTTCACTACCATCAAGATCACTTCAGCCGCTCTTAATTTTTACAGAAAATTATTTATCAATTTTCTACATAGATAGATTTCTTATTCTAAAGAAGTAAAGAATGTATACAATTATTATCCAGAATTCATTATTTTTATTAGTATCATATTATTGATGTTTCTCAATGTGTCTTTCAATTGTTACAAAAGCTATTATTAAAACTATTTCTACAATAAATTACAATTGTTTACTTAGTAACTAATTATTGTCACCAAAATAAACAAATCTAGATTACAACATCTTCTATAGCAATCGTTATTATAACATATATGTAAACTCAATCGGTTGCTATTCGGTTTTATTCGGTTAAGTTCGTAGCTTTGTATGTTTTTGTGTACCTCCGTATTGTTGTAATTTCACAACCAAAAATCAACTTTTATAAAACTTCAAACCAACGACTGTCAAGAGGCCCTGTGGCGCAACGGATAACGCGTCTGACTACGGATCAGAAGATTCCAGGTTCGAATCCTGGCAGGGTCGAGGAAGTTTTTTTTATTTTTATATATGTAAATTATTATATAAAGCATTTCATTATTTAATTAATTTTTTAACATTTAGAATGTTTATTTATGATAAAAATATTGCAATAAAAAATATTCTTGAATTTTGGTTAACAGAGAGAAACAGATAGAGAAGGAAAAACAGAGAGAGAGAGAGAGCACGGTGTTAAAAATAGGTATATAGCAAATATAGAAAAGGAGTATCGCCACTTATTATGATTTTAAGTTTTTTGAAAAAACGAAATTATGATTGTGAAATTAAATTGTTGTTTTAAACTTATTTATTTCGTTAAATTTAAAATATATAATTTCCATTTTAATGGACACTATGACTAAATGGATACTATGAAATGCTGTATCAATTTCTTTAAATGCATAATAACTACAAATAATGAATAATAATGAATCCTGATGGTATGTATAGATGTTGAACGCCAACCCCAAAATCGACAAGAATATAAAATATTTAGGTAGATGCTTTTTCTAAGTCAAAATGCATCTTATTATTATTTCTTATTATCTTTCATATTTAATATCTTATTATTTTTGTTATTATTCTTAAACTTTTTAAATATTAACACAATATCAATTGTGTACAGTTTAATAAGCCAACTAGAAATTGCACAAAGTCAGGCTCTGAAAAGACTTCTCAAGGTACCATGGTACATTAGAACAAATGACATCCTCAGGGATCTCAAGATTGATCCGATGAAAAAAATACATAAATGATAGAGCCCTGAAATTATTTACGAAAACTAACAGGCTTACCAACACAGCATTATCAAATCTCAGAATGGTTACAGGTTACAGGAAATTTATGCAGATCTGAGCTTAATTATAGCTTAGTCTGATGAAGTGATAAGCAATAATCCAGTCAAGACGTAGAGATTGGTATAAAGAAACTTCTTAGTTACGAAAGAGTAAAAGTACTCAAATGCACTGACTCAACTAACTTCAACATAATATTTGTATGCATTCTTTGATATATAGTGCATTATATATTTTGCTAAATATAGGTTGTTTGTTTAATGAATCCTGAATATACGTCGTGACTGAGAACATTTTTGGTTCTAAATCTTAGAACTAAATATAAATAGGGAATTGCATGCATTTTTTATAAAATTTTAATATTAATTAAAAATATTTAAGTGTTTGTAAAGTTTATATATAATAAATATTGTGTATTCGAAGTCAGCTCCATAAATTTTCTGTAAAATGCTATTGGAAGCTTAAATAATTCAGTACATAGCAGAGAAAAAGAATTTTTGAAAAAACAATATTTCTTTTCATTATCTAGATTCCAAACTAAATTGGAGAAGGAATATTGAGGAGAGAACTAGAAAAGGACTAGCTGCATACTATTTCTGCAAAAAGAGTTTTGGGAAGCGATGGGGATTGTCACCGTATGTAATATACGGAATGTACACGACGATCATCGGGTCTATCATTACCTATGGGTCTCTCGTCTGGTGGCAGGAGTAGGACAAAAAATGCAATCTAGCCCGAATCGGAAAAACACAAAGATTGGCTTGCTTAGGTATCACCGGAGCAATCAATAGTACGCCTCAAGAGGGTCTAAATGTTATATTACATCTCGTACCACTATGGGTGTTTATGCAAGGCTGTGCTGCCAAAAGTGTTCTTAGGCTTCGGGAGTCTAAGATGTGGAAACCAGCTAACTACGGACACCGTACAATTTTGAAGAAGATTAGAAGGAGGGGTCATGACTCAGTCAACGCGGACCTGGACTCTGCTATAGACTATATGACACCAATACTAGATTTCAATACCAGAATTCCCAGTCTTTCTCCAACCAGAGATAGCTGGGAGCTTGGATGTGCAAAAAGTAACTCTGCAGTTACCATATACACAGATGGCTCAAAGATGGAGGGTGGGACGGAAGCAGGTATCTTCTGGAAAGATATGCAGATAAGGCAGTCCAACCAAAACAGTTAAATCCAAGACTGTATTAAAATGTCGTACCTCACTGATGAGCATCAAACATCTCAAGGTCTCTCTTTGCTGGGTTCCTGGACATAGCAATATTGAAGGGAATGAACTAGCAGATGAGATGACCAGAAGAGGTTCTGAACTGCTTACAGGAGAGGCCGACCTCACAATACATACACCAATATGTGAACTGTTTAGGATGATAGAGGAAATCACCAACACGGTGACAAACAATTTATGGACTAACCATGAAGACTGTGAGGTTACTAAAACCTTATGTCCTAGGTTGGACAAAAATAAATCGGAAAGCCTTTTAAGCTTCGGCAAATCTGCAGTTCGTGTGCTTACTGGAGTACAAACAGGGCACTGTGCCATTGCACCTATGCTCCAACAGTGGCGAATTCCAACAAGCGGATTATGCAGGAGTTGCCAAGATGAAGAGGAGGTAGCATCTATCAACCACTTCCTTTGTCGCTGTCCAGGACTTTAGACAAAGCGACTTCAATGTCTCGGGGATCGCTTTTTTACTGACTTGGAAAAGATAACGAAAGCAAACTTATCGGATCTCCTCAACTTGATCTGGAAAACCAAATGGTTTAACAAGGTTATTTTTGAGCGCATCACAATGGGCAATATATGCCTCCGAGTGGAAGTGCTGACAACAGTCAGCACCTAATCTAACCTTCACTATCCAGTTATAAATAAAAGATATCAAAATTTGTCTTCATTAGTCGTTATTCGTAACAGTCAGTATTAATTATTGGATGGTTTCTCTTTTGGTTTTCAAAAACTTTATGTGATCCCTCACTTATTACACAGAATACGCTGCATACAGAATACCTTCTTGAAAATCTCTCAATGTATGCCATTTTTGATTAACTTTTTCGTTACGTTATCAATAAGTAAGTAATTTTTTGAAGTACGAAGATTTAAAGCAAAAGATTTTTCCAAAGACCACGATGATGTATACTTAGCGATGTTGGATATTTCTTTAGCTCAAAAAACCTCATAGTTGAATTTTTTTTTTTGGATTTTATATTTTTCTTTACCCTTTTTTATTTGGAATAGATATGTTGTCATACACACCTCATCATTCTGTTAGAAAAAGTTTAGCTCATGTGGTAAAGAAGTTATAAAAACCAATATGTGGTATGGTTGAACCAAGATGATACGTCGAGTAAGAATATTCTGACACTGCCTACAGTGTTTTCGTAGATAAACAATGAAGGCAAATGCGTAAAAAAAATAAATACATTAATAATAGTTTAAAAACCTGATTTTTTTCATTGAAATTAACAATTATTTCATTGGATACAACAATAACAATACAAAAAGATACTCAAAGCCAACATTTTGCTTCAACATACTTGACTTTTTATTTAAAATTTCAAGTCTTATAAGATGGAGAAATGAACCGTTAAATATTCACTTTGGGAATTATCCATGCATTCTGTTCTTACAGTATGAAATTTAAATGAGCAACTTTTGAAGGCATATTTACGAGAATATAACGAAATTAATATTTCATATAAATTTTATTACTGTTAATACTATAAACAATTGTTTTTAATCAATGAAAATCCATAAAAAACGTTTTCAGGAGTTTATAGGTAAAACCGTGCCATTACATTTCAGAATATATTTTAAGTGTAATCCTGCGACCACCACAAGCATAACAAAAATTCATATTTCATTTTATGTATTCAGTAAAAATTTGGATAATTTCTTTTATTTAACCATTTTACAAAGTAAAATTGATAATAAAAAAAGAAGTTGACAATAATACCTTCACCAATTATTCAGAACTTTGCTTCACAGGCACATGACATGAGGAATTACTTGCATGGACTTAAGCGAATGTATCTGTGCGTAACATTATTGATACGTGTTGCGCATCCTTGCAAATTTTCATTTTAATGCAATTGCTTTATTTATTATTTTGATCCCATAGGGAAATATGCTAAATATTTATGAGGAACTCATTGCTATGCCAATGCATATTTCAATAAACGAAATTTCAATTTGAAGCTCAAACACAGCGAAAAATACACTGGCAGGGCAAATGTAGGCAGATGCTGGATGATACTTGCTAGGAGCAATTATTTCGGAAAGAAAAATTTTATTAATTATTGGGCTTCATCTGAAAGAGATATAAGATATATTCATTTTAACAGAAAAAAATTTTTGATTTATGAAGACTTTATGGTACTTTTAATTAAAGTTTTGAATAGGTAGAATAAAATTTTCAGAGATTTTTTTTTAACAAATGTACCTTCTAAAATGTATATAAACTACCAGTGAATACGAGTATATATGAATAGTAATTCTCTCTATTATGAAAATATCTTTGGTAATATTAACGAATTTTTAGATATTTTTTCAAGTTTTTATATTCTATACAAAATATGTTAGAAATTTCTGTTTTCGATAACCGTCAGAAACAACAATTCAAATAATTATTAAAATATGCATGAAGGATATATGCAAAATTATTGCTGGGGCATATATGAGCATTTGGGAAAAATAAGGAGAAATAAAATGAAATTATATTTTCGGTGAATTGAAAAAGATAGAAAAAGCAAGAACGCGATATTACAAAATTCAAAAATAAGAACGAATGAAATACTTCAACACATGTCAGTGGAAGTGTCAGTTGAATTATTTAAAAACTCAGTAACTCAGTAACTCGGTAACTCAGCAATCAACAGTTGTAAAGAGAATAAAGTGAAAATGACGATTGTATCCATACAACTGTTTGGGGATTACGGTGACCCCCAGACACAAAAATTTAACATTTAACACAAAAAACGGGGTTGATCGGGATATGTGCATGCAAAGGTAGGTGCACAAGTTCAATGCAGGAGCTTAAGTTTAGCAAAGGTGGCATCAGCGGTGATGAATGTTGATGAAGGCAGTGGATGGATGACGAGCAAGTGGTTTGGTTTTCATTGGTATAACTGTGGCCGTATATGTACGTTTCTGGTAACATATTTATGTAAATTTCATAAATAACTTTTTACGAGTGTTTATGCATAAAATAAGATATACAAACAGACAGTTGCCATAAAATGCACCGCACAAATCCTATGAGAATTTTTAACAAAATCAAATTATTTATGAATTTCACAAGTAAACAACATAAAAAGAGAAGATATAGAAAAAAAATTATAACTTTATCAGGAAACGAATCTGTGTTGTTTCTCTATTTAAGTTGTTGTAAAATCATTTTTTTAGAATTCGTTAACTTTTGTTTTTTTCTTGTTTTTTTTCTTATTTGGTGACATATTTCCATAACTAAATGAATATGGAGTGATTTTAGAACTGTTTGTGAGATTTACATACATTTTTGATAAAATATTGCAGAAACTAAGTTGTCACAGTTGTGCACTGTCATATGGAAAAGTCCCATTGGAATTAATTTCATTTAATATAAAATTAATTTTACGACATGTATAATTAAATTTTACACTCATTTAGATTTATAATTTCAAATCAGCTTTATTCTATTTTTAAATTTAAAATAATGTTCATGACTTTTACAAAAATAAGAATACTACAACATGTATAAGTAATGTTATACATTGTATTTAAAGAATATAAGCTAAATGCAGTACCGCGCCTGGAGTATGTAATAGTCCAGAGTATAGTATAGAGTAGTTCTATAATATCTAACCCGATACACAAGAATTTAAGTATGTCGGCTGTATTTAACGTAATATTATAGAATCTAATCTAGGTTCGATGACCAGAAGAATTCAAAAATATTGACCGAAATTGTTTGGTAGATATTAAGTATAATTTGAAATTAATTATACCAACATTATAATAAGATAACAATTTTATACTAGTTACAGTAAAAGTTCTTATGTCTCATATAAAGTTATGTGAACAACTACCTTCCTTAGGAATGAGAAGAACATTTGTTTAGAAAACCAAATATTTTTGCCTTTATTATTTTGTTTTGCTTGGTACAAAACTAAAGCTTACAACTGAAACAATTTTTTTAATGTCTTCAAGATTTGCAATCTATGTATAACTTCACAACACCTAAATTTAGGTAGGAATATTGAAGTAACATGAAGTTAAGTGTACATTATGATCAAAAAAGAACGAAAATTTAAAAAAAAAAACGCAAATTTTAATTTTAAATAATTTTCTTTATTATCGCTTTCAAAGTACTCTCCTCCTGTGGCGATACATGGATGCCAACGCTTGATCCAATTTTCCATACAAGTTTTATAGACCGCCGAAGGTATGGCCTTTAGTTCACGCAGTGAATTTTCTTTTATGGCCTCTATGGTCTCAAAACGCGTTCCTCGCAATGACAGTTTGAGTTGGGGGAAGAGGAAAAAGTCACACGGACCCATATCTAGAGAGTACCAAAAAGAGAGGCCAAAAACTGAGCCACAACAAATGCTGTGTGAGCCGGTGCGTTATCGTGGTGTAAAACCCATCCATTTTCCTTCCATAAATCTGGCCTTTTTTTGCGAATGGCCTCACGCAAACGACGCATAATTCCGGAAGGAATTCATAGTGCACCACACCACGAATATCGAAGAAAACAGTCAGCATAACCTTGATTTTGGACCGACTTTGGCGTTCTCTTTTCGGTTTTTGGCTCACCTTCGAAGTACCATTCGGTCGATTGTTGTTTGGTGGTCATGTCAAATTCATAGACTCATGTCTCATCACCAATTATGATGTTCGATGAATATGGGGTCACTATCTGCGTTGAAAATCATCTCTTTGGCCATATCACAACGACGCTTTTTTTGAATGAAATTTAGCTAAAAATCGCCACAGGAAAATTTTTCGACTTTTTGTATAGACGCCAAAAAAAAATTAATCGTACGATATGCGTTAAACTTTGACAGAATGTGTATAATAGTGTTGCCAGTGTGAAAATAAAAAAAATTTACCGATTGTATAAGCGCGGGAATTCAAAGTTCTTTTTTGATCACAAGGTACCATCTTTAGAAACACTAAATTGCAATTAACTGCTTTATTTAAAAAGTAAATAATAACAGTCTAAAATTTAGTAGGAAGGAATGTAAATTTAAAGGCGAAGAAATTGTACGCAAAGGGCTGAGTGTTTAAAAACCACCTGGTATTTAGTTTATTCCTATTGAGAAGTGAATTCAAGTAGAACATTATTAACGCAGAATATAATTAAGTTTGGGTCAGACTATCACGGCAGGAATCATCATATAGTTTTGTGAGTCAAATGTCTTGTGAAAACCGATATATTAGTACAGAATTAATTGTAAATTAAGTCCAAACTTTTAGGTTTGGGGTGTGTTGACTTTGACCTGACTGGTGAAAGAAATTATACTTTTTTTACTTCTTTGGCAATTAGTACATTATTTATAGTTTTAGTTCAATAATTTTACATTGCACATCAGGAGATTGATACTGTGAAACGAATAATAAGAGCTTTAAATCAATTTTTATAAGATAATTCAAACCTAACATAAGAATTAAAAGACATACGAATTTATTTAAGAAAGATCTCCAATTATACCATATGTGATTTGAACACCTGATATTTTAAAAGTCTTTGTTAATAATATTGAAACCAAATTTCATAAATAATATTATGTTGAGACTATTTTTATGTTACACCATATTTAACTTAATAAATAGGCAGCAATATGTGTCAATTTTCATACAAAATTAATACAAAATCCATATGATAATATAAAAAAGAATTTTAATAAGTAAGATTTAAACAGATTATAGCTTAAATACTTTTCATTTCATCAGAAAATTCGAAACACTTTTTATATAGATATAAACATTCTTAGATAAGATGGTTGAGTAGATTCAAACGGCCCTATTAACCATAACCAAACATTGCACCTGTTACAAGTCGTTGACAATTAAGGATAATGCAATATGGAACAACCATTATTTTTAATTTTAGTAGTGCAAAAACGATTTTGAAACTTAGTAATGCTGGTGAGGGTGGTAATCTCTAGAAGTCGAGTTGCACCCATGCCAACCATTATTTACAATAAGGAAAGACCCTTGAAATCTTACAGAAGCGATTAGGCGATGTTCTACTTGATATATATGGATGTTAATTTAAAATGATGTTATTCTAATAGAAAGTATCTAATAGATACTGAATATAAAATTACTCGGAAAACTAAATAATATTATTTATTTAATTAAAAAATGTTTATAATAATATTTAATTAATATTAATATTCAGAGATTTAGTTTTCATATATACTTAGAACTTATTTAGTACGTTTGTATTATAATTAATAATTTCATGCAGAATTAAATATTTTCAAAATGATTGATTTATATACGCCAAAAAAATATGTTTTTATATATTTTAGAAATTTTTCATTTAATTCAATTTTGATGTAATTACATAAATAAATATGGTATATTAATAAAAACGAACAAAATGATTTCAATTTATTTTTGCAAAATTTTAAAAACAACTGTGATTTTCAATTTAAAATTACAAAAATTCATATAATTTCATATTGATTTCGATAAATAAATTTATGCTATATTTAACCTAATTTTATTGCATAAACAAATTTGAATTATAGTTATGAATAAATGTTTTGATTTTTTGTGTAAATGTAACTTAGCTCCAAGCATTACAAAGGTTTGAAATATTGAACAGCTTCATTAACCTATTCAATACAATTGATGAGATATACATAAATCTCTCAAAATGCAATGACATCAATCAAATTACAATAATTCTTTTAATGAGGTTAAATCATAATAATCTATTTGTACAATTATAATGTTTTGTATTTGTACCTAAAATGAGAACAATTCATATAAAATTAAATATATGTGAAAAGCCTTATGGGGTTTTCGATTGGTAAATCTGGTGTAATTTTTTCAATCGAGATAATGGAGTGTTAGTGTAATTTTATTTTCGATTGCTGAATCTGGAGCAAAATATATAACACTCGCGATTAATTCATAACACTCTAGATATTTTGCTAATGTAACAAAATTATCCTGAATTTAACATCTGTTTTTTATGATTGGACAGATATATAGTACTATGATTTAATTCAATATATATTTGTGAAAAATATACATGGGTTCTAACACTACTAAAAAAATGATAAATTACTCTAAAAATGTTGCATTAGACAATAGATTGAATCCCGATTTACCAATCGAAAACACTATTACTGATTTGAATTTGCCCCTAAAAAGTTTTAAATTAATATATTGTTTGTTTGTTATTAGATTTGCAAACAATGTCATTGAATATCATTAACAGGTCAATTCATAGAGTTGGAACTTTTTGAGGATATTTTCGGACGACTTCTTGGCATGTAACTGATAGTAGCTTGCTATTTGCGTGACGGATATTTCTTTTCAGAACATCACAGTCAAAATTTTTTAGGTACTTCTATGCAAAAACCCAGTGGTGAACCCAGAAGTTCCCATATCTGTACGACAATACGTTCTGGTTAGAGTAAAAGACTAGAAGAAGAATAGATATCTTTCTATTGACATGAGCAAGGAAGTGATGATGATTCTAAGTAAACTTTTTTTTTTAAATATCCGAATATTTTTGGAAAATACATTTAAAAATTTTTAAAGTACTTATTTTTATTTAGTTTTTATAAAAAATACTAAACTATCATCATAATATTTTTTCAAAGAATTTTCAGATTGTTAAGCATCGTTCTTAAAACCAGAACGAGTTAAGCATCAAATAAACCAGATTTATTCATAATGATTTCCATGCTACATAAAGTTCTATTTTATATAAATTAACCTAAAAAAATTACTAAAACAAAAATAAATAATAAATACAAATCTAATGTAGTGTACCAGCTGAATTGTAAAGGTAACGGGTAATAAAATATATATAGGTACGACTAAAAATAAGTTTAAGACAAGGATGGCTGGACATAAACATAGTTTAAAAAATAAAGTGGTGCTGAAGCCAATACAGCATTGGCTGCAAACTGTATGGACCATAAACATGAATCTGATTTTGAGAAGGCAAAAATCTTATATGAAGAAAGGAACCATTATAAAAGATACTTTCTGGAACTGCTCTCAATACTTCAAGTTCCCAATAGTATAAGACTTAATTATAAAACTGATACGGATAACTGTACTCAGGCTTATAGAAATATTATAAACAAATGACACAGGATGTTTGTAAATTTTTTTTTCATAATATTTATTTTACTTTTTTATTGTTGTTTTTCTTGTTGTCATTATTATTATTGTATTTATTGTAAGATTTTTCTTTATAATTGTTCCACTATAAAAATGAAACATCGTATATTTTGTTTAGTTTTCCCTGAAGATGACTTTCGAAGATAGTCGAAATATTGGAAGAATTATTTTTAATAAATTATAAATGATTTTTAAATATAAATAATAAATTAGTGTTTTTTTAGCCTGATAACAAATTATCATAATAATAATTTTTGGTCACAAATAAAAGTATTTAATATTTTTAAATTAACCTAAGAAATCGACTCCGGAATTTTCGGGAAATTTTTGGAAATTTTGTATATTTCTTCAACTTATTAATAAATAAATATATTAAAGAAACAATATTATTAAAGTCGGTGGCGTCATTAAAATATTATTTTTTAAAAAAAAATGTTCAACTATTTTTCGTTTTCTTTACTAAGTCTTATGGGTCTGAGTCTTTTGTAATTTTATATCTTTTTATTAGAATATTGGTATAAACTCTTGTACATAACAAATTTGGCCTTTCAATTTAAATTTCAGAAAATTAATTGTTTAAAATAATGACTATAACTAATGATCATGTTAATTTTTTTCTGGTTTAGTGTTTCTGTAGTTGATTAAATGTTTAATCTAAAAGTTCTCTAAAGAAAATGTTTGGTTATAGTCCTGTTACAATTCGTAACAGAAATTCGAGAATTTGTGAGTTTAAAGTATAGTCAAACTTTCATAACTCATACTTCTATAACTCGAATTTTCTATAAATCAAACTAAATAGAGTGCAACACACTTTAGAGAGCAAATTACATACAATTACGAAAAAATTCTTCAACTCGAAGTCTCTATAAATCGTACCTTTTCTTTTCACCATGGTACTTCGAGTTATGGAAGTTTGACTGTAATTAGTTTATACATTAGTTTAATATAACCGATTAATTGTTTAACCTAGAAGCACACTTGAAGCATTACCGAAAACATCTTATCGGTCTCAGGTGGTTGTTTTATACATTAATTTCGTATACTCGATCAAGTGTTTAATCTATAACTTTCTCAAAGAATAGTTTTGGTTGTGATTCTACTACAACAACTAAAGTATTTTTGGAGACAATTTATCAGTTTTGAGTAGTTAGTTTATATATTAGTTTCATACAATTGATTAAGTGTATAACTGGGAAGATCCTCGAAGCATTTTCTAAAACGTTATTCCCAGTTATAAACAGTTAGATTCCTATAATCGATATAGTCTTTAAGCTATAAGTTTTATAGAAGAAATTTTTAAGGGCCTATTACAATGGGAAATACTGTAGTGTTTTGGAAGACAACAACCCAAAACTAAAGCGTTTTCAAACACAACTTATTAGTTTCAACACTATAAAAACAATTTGGTTGATTAAATCAGATTTTAACTAAATTTTAGAACAAAATATTCTTACTCGATGCATCATGTTGATTCAACCATACCACATGTTAGTTTTAATACGGATATATTCTTCACCACATGAGCTAAAATTTCTCTAACAAAATGATCAGGTCAATTTAACTAGTATGTGATTAGAGGAAATTTTACTGAGTGTACTATCTTCATTTGACCCAAACCTGAAGCCATTCCATTTCAGCCGTTAATACTTCACTCTTTAAGAGATTGTAAGTGCAGCATGAATAGAGTATTTGACCGCATTATATTGCGCATTTGGGATATGGCGATGGCAGTACACTCAGACAAATAATTTGGTTGATTTAATCAAATTTTAACTAAATCTTCGGTTATGATATTTTTACTCGATGCATCATCTGGGTTCAACCATATCGTATATTGGTTTTTATAACTTCTTTACCACATGAGCTAAAATTTCTCTAAGAATATGGTGAGATCAATTCCACTAGCATGTGGTTAGATCATATTTTTCAGCGTGGAGTGGTTATAAATGATCCTAGATGTACTTTGTACACAAAATTTGTACATAAATATCTCATATGCTTTGAATACAGTTTTTCATCTGTCCTGGCGTCACTGCAACTTGTTTAAATGTAATTTCCTCTTTACTCACAAGTTAAGTTTAATTTTCTTTCTTCCATTCAAATATCTTTTTATTTCCGTATCTCTACACTTCTGTTGATGTCAGCAATTAAAATATCATTTCGTAACAGTAGGTTCACTATTCAAATGAAAAGAAGTTTCGAAAGTAATTCCTTTGAATGTTTCAAATTTTAAACGAAACAACATTCTGTTAAATATTCAAAAAAAAAAATTGTATTTCAAAAACTGCCAATTTATGCCAACATAAACTTTGCTTTAAGAAAAAAAAATTAGTAACCCAAAGAGAAAAAATGAGATACTCAACTGCACTCAGCCAAACTGCCAATTTAAAAGTTTTCGCCTTTCTTTTCTTTGGGTTTGAATATGAACTGCAATTCTCTTCCTTCCAAAACTTTTGCACTTTCCTAAGATTTTGCTGTATTCATGGATTTGGGAATTGTTGTCGTAGTCTTTTTGCTGCGGTTGCGATATGTTATGGAAGTTTAAATGTCACCTAAAAGTGCATCAGGTGCGCCACAAAATTCGCACTTGTGGCGCATGCTGCATATTTGCAGATTGCGCGCGTCGACGACACGTTTTTGCTATGCGATATTTTACTTTCCCAACCGAGTAAGAAAAAAGGAGCCAATGTTTAAAATTATTTTAGCTCCTATTTGGTTTAAGTTTACTGAAATATTTTCCTACTGCAACCTTTAGTTTAAAGCATTTTTATTTTATTCCTGTGGCAAGTTGTCCTTTATTTTTCTTAGTCGTGTGTCTTTGGCAAGGATAAAACCGTGCACGTGCTGCATAAAAAATGCAGAAAAATTCCGACCGCTCTTGCAGCAAATACCGCAGTGTAACTTCATACGTTGATGTCAATATCGATAACTTGAAATTATGCTACTTCTTGTTCAGAGACTCTTTCATATTATGGAATAGTTTCTTATATTTTTTATTTATTTTAAGGTCCTGCATAGTTCGTGTTGTAGTTGCTCTTTAAATAGTTTTCGGTTGTATCTTGTTGTGTAAGGAGTAAAGTAAGTAAAGCTGTCGCCGTAATGCCATCACAAGTTTCAGCTGCAGATTCCTTATTTTAAAGAAAATTGCTTACTTAAATATTAATTTTATTAAAAGACTATTATTTTGAAATACCATATACGATATGAAACGTGTCACATTGAGGAACATTTTAAATTGATTCATTAACATTTTAAAGAATATATCGATTGAGATTTTTATTTATGCATAAATCAACTTTAAAATTTAATTAAAAATATTTTTAACATTCTTAATTTTACTTTTAAAATCTTTGTTGTCGCTTGTAGAAGCTTCCAGTCTGTAGTAAATGCGAATTCGTATTGATTAAAGGATATGCAGCGGTTAAAAAATATATATACATGCAGTTTATGATTAAAAAATCGGTTAAAGCTTTCTGGATTGAGAGAATGTCGTAATTATTTTCAGCGTTATGACACAGAGACTTCTTTTGAATATGGTCGGGCAAAATTTAAATATACACAGTTGCGATACAACGAACTTTAATTAATTAAATTACAGTTCTCTTGACAATTTCTTTGATTAAATACAACAAAATACCAATACACAAAAATTATTTTGAGGCATAAATCTACGACATTAATTGTGTCAAAAAAATATATTTTTCTTCTCAAAATTTGGAAAATTTGAGTTGCTTACAAAACTTTTTAAGGTACGAAAAATTGTCATTCATATTAATTGAGTTTTTGACTTATTTACTCTCACTTACTTACTACTGTCTTTCTCTACTAATAGAGCGTGGGGCCTCAACGACTCCTCTACATGTTACTCTATTGCATGCTTCTCTCATAGTTTAATTACACGAGTACACTGCGTCTTTAAGCTCTGGTCCACAGTTCTTTGCCATGTCTTAGCTGGGGCTCGAGACCTGCGGTTACTATGTGGATTCCAACGCAGGGCTTGTTTTGTTATACAGGGTGTGGCTTTTCTAAGCGTATGACCAATCCACTTCCAATTTGAAGCTGCATGGTTTGCCACTATGAAACGCTGGTACAATGATTTTAATCGTGACCGCAGTTCGCTCACTGACTAAATTACGAAATTCGTGAAGGTCGTCCAAAATCAGTTCAACTGATTGCGTCAAAAAACATTGATACTGTGTACAACCTGATACTCGTAATGCAAGATACTGGTCATGCAACATACTGTGAGCTTGAGGTTAAGGTGGAACCCTAGGCATTAGTTCCAACAGTATATATAAAATATTGCATGATCTCAGACTACTTATTCTGATTTCAATGAATTTAACCTTTACTTTGAGAAATAAATTTTCTTAAAGTAAGATAAATGAAATCAAAGAAAAGAGAATCTAAATTAAAAGTATTATGATTTATCCTTACAAAGCTAAATCTATACAATATTGTCTTAATATGGCCTTTAAAGAATACAACATTGCGACCGTATATACCTAAAAATATTATTGTAGAAATTCATAATTGATGATATACAATTAGCTTATATTCAAACAAAATTAGTCATAGGATCATTGCTTTGAAATATAAACTTAATAATATCGGCCAAATGAATGTCATTGAAAAATAGTATTATGTCAATTATAGTGAGCAGATTTCTACTTATATTTAATAAGTAGACAACCATGTTAGTTGAATTATTAAATACAAATAAAAGATACATATAAATTATTCAGCTTCATGTATTTATATCTTTATGCATGAGACATAAGACATTAGTTATATATTACTTTTTAGACCCAGCTCAGAGTCTCAAGAGTCCAAATATTTACAATTAAATGTGGAGGAATTTGTTGGACTAAATCTGGAAGATATCATTTCTTTACTCGTCATCTTATTTTATCAAAGCATTGATAATAATAATATTTTGGCAATCTGTTCTTAGTTTGTAAGCAAAGACATTTCAATAATAACCATAGCAAAATATGTATATTTAATAAATAGTGATCAGATCATACGTTCCCAGAACAATGGATAGAGAATAGTTGACACAAACTAAGACACTCTAAGGAAAAACAATAACAATAACAAAATATTTTGTTTATATAAGTACAGTCATAAAATTGAAACTGCTTAGATAAATAAAAACATATGTTTTCAAAAAAAATATATAACTACGTTTACCGAGTGCGTAGTCTGGTTTCGAAGCTTAAAGATTTAGTTCAATAGTTAACTTCACTTGGAGCGGACGACGTATTTTTGCTTTGATTTGCAACTCACGAAATATTTCGCAGCGAATTAGGTGCATAAAATGGGTAGAATTGAACAGTGGTTTTTATGTGGAGTCGTCATTTTCCTCTATTTTATGTTAAGTGAGAAGAAAGTGATTGAGAAGAAGGTTGCCACAGATATCAAAATAAATGAATATTTGATACCAGCAGACGTTTTAAGAGGTAATTTTAGTTTTTGTGAATATACTAATATAACATTTGTACTTAATGTGTCTATTGCTTTATATATCTCTTACTATATGTTTCAAGTCAATGTTATTCTGTGGTGGTACCATATGTTTACTATGTACATAAAAAGTCATTCATTTTGTGGTTACAAAAGTAAAAGTAAATAAAAAGTAGTTGTGTTTGATATTCTGTCCAAATTTTTATTTCAATATATTGTTTGTTTGTTTTTAATTGGTTTTAGCACGAGTATACAACATCATTCAATTATCCTAGACCAAAATCTTGACAATACTTAATTGTCAATAGCTCGACCATAACTGGACTTATATTTATTTTTAAAGCGTAGAGAGTTTGAGGATTGTCAAGTATAATATTATATAGTATACAAATAGTATAATATTATTACATCACTCAATAAGTCGTGTGACTAACTAAGAAAAACAAATTTTTTCTGCCTAAAATCGATTTTACTCATCAATATAATCTCCTTCAAGGGCAATACAATCATTCTAACGCTTCTCTTACTTCTCGATGCCGTGCTTGTAGAAGACTGTCTTTAAGATTCTCTTTTACCTCAAAATAGGCTTCAGTCTCAGCAATTACTTTTTCATTTGAGATGAATTTATTGCTGGCCAACATTTTTTTGAGATCAGCGAATAGCCAGTAGTCTCTGGGGGCCAGATCTGGACTATACGTTGGATGAGGAAGCAATTCGAAGTGTAATTCGTGCAATTTTGTCATCGTTTTTATTGATTAGCGACATGGTGCATTTTCTAGGTGAAACAAAATTTTTTTCTTTGTCATATGCGGTCTTTATATCGTAATTTCTGATTTCAAACGATCCAGTAATGCCGTGTAGTAGTTACTATTGATGGTTTTTCCCTTTTTTGAGATAGTCAATGAAGATTATACCATGCGCATCCCAAAATACTGAAGCCATAACCTTCCCAACTAACTGTTGCGCCTTTGGACGCTTCGGACGTGGTTCACCGGTTGCAGTCCACTCAGATGATGATACTTTTGATTCCAGAGTGAAATGATGGATCCATGTTTCATCCATTATCACATATCAACGCAAAAAATTGGATTTATTACATGTACACATGGCCAAATACTGCTCTGAATCATCAACACGTTGTTGGTTTTGATTGACTGTGAGTAAATGCGGCACCCACTTTGAAAAGTGCTTTCTCATGGTCAAATATTCATGCATAATTGTAAACACACTGCCTTTTGATATCTTTACGGTCTCAGCTATCTCATGCAATTTCAATCTAAGATCAGATATAACCAATTTCTGCACTTTTTGATGTTTTCTGGAGTAACCACCTCAATTGGACGACCAGAACGTTCACCATCATCGGTGTCTGCACGACCACGTTTAAATTCAGCAAACCTATAACAAATGGTTCTTTTCGGTGGAATAGAGTCCGGATAACACTTTTGAAGCCATTGCTGAGCTTGTACAGTATTTTTTTCATCAAGAAGCAATGATAAATTAACACACGAAATTGTTTTGAATCCATTGTTTTGAAAAAAACAAAAGTAGCTTCACGTAAATGGCTGTCACTTTTTTTTTGTGACTAATCGAAATGTCATGAAATTTTACACATAGTCTTTTGAAGGTTGGTATTTCGTAAACGTCATATGGATTTGACACGACTTATTGTGTGATGTGTTAGTGTTAGGGATCTACATATTTTTTCTATTCTATTCTATTTATACTCTTTAGTGTTATGTAGTAGCTGTACACCCTTGAATTTTATATAACTATTGTTCCTAGACTTTCCGGGCAGATGCTTTGCCGTATCCCATTGCAAATTGTTTAAAATTGAAGAAAGTTGGGACTTAAAAACAACATGCGGTCGGTCAACATGCATTCGAGATACAATTAACTTAGACAAGTGAGTGTTTTTCAATTAATCCAGATATCTATTTCAAATACTGAGTTTTTAAATTTGTAGGCTCTTAGAAAAAGTTGAAATTTGTCCGCCATATCCACCAAGTACAGCAGAATGTACAATATATGTTCCGGAAACCGACATAACAGCATCGTATCCTAATTGTTGTCCCACATTTTTGTGCAATATTAATGATAATTGGAACTATCAAAATGAAGGAGAAAAGAAAGAAGAAGAACAGAAAGATATGAAGAAGAATGAAAAAGAAAGAAAAGAAAAACAAAAGATTGAACTTTAGAGTATATAAAATCTAATAAGAAAAAAGTTTAATTATATAGTACAATCAAAACGATATAAAATTACATTAACTTAAATTTAATAATTTTTATTATTAATTTATTTCTTTTATTAGTAATTTTAGCTTTACTATCAAATATAATATATATTAAATCAAATTAATTTTTATTTTTATATAAATTTAGTATGGGAAATACTCCTAAAGATTTGATTCATTAGCACGAAGCCTGTGATTTTGACGAAGCTGGCAAACCAAATTTCAGATATATCGGATATATTCCATTACTTTTTCTAAAGCTAAAAATCTATATAAGATTCTGTGTACAGTTTACGGTAAAAAATTTTAAATGGACACATAAAAGTTGTGTTATGCATATATAATCAATATAATAATAGTAAAAGTGTATGCTACAATTATGGACCTGGTATCTTTTTATTTTAATAAGTTCTAAATAATTTATTTTAAAATTCTGGTAATATTATGAACCTTTTCACTAGAATAAGTTCAGATATATATGCATGTTGCTTATATATACATATGCTAATAACAAAAATATTAACAAAAAAGTTGTAAATATATGTCAAGGTGTTCTAGTGCACACGTAATCATTATAATTCTCATTAAGTTGGAAGTAATTTTCTTTAAACGTCTACATTTTAAATTAAAAACTATGGAGTTATTTTAATAAAATTTGTATTTGATCGTAGTATATATATGTATGTATCTGTATAATAGTAAATTCGCATGTCCCAATTACGTGGCAATGCGGATATCTTACAAGAATGACATCGTTTCAATATTGACCATTTGATAATAATAATTACAATAAAATTAATGAAATATAAGCAAATGACAATTCGTGTAAATATTTATACATTCAACAGGCTTATTGTACCTCAATTATATTTAAGTCATAAATTAGCAAAAATGCTTTATCGGATCATTTTCTAAATATTCAGATAAATAGAATTACTTACTTAAATACAACATTATATACAATGTTGTATGGAGCATCTGTAAAACAGTTGTTCTATAAATTGGATTTTAAAATATGATTCAAATATCCATGTAGCACCAACGAAGAGGGAACAGGGGAACCAGAAACGTTATAAAACGTTATTATTATACGTCATTTTACATCCCATATGTTTTTGAATAGTAGTTAAGCAACAGCACCTTTTTTTATTGAAGAAGTAGTTTCTAGAAAAAACTTTTTCGTCATAATTGAATTCAAACATTGCGATTCTCTAAAAGATACAAAAAGTTTCCGTTTTATGATATAAATATCATGAAACATGGTAAAAACTCAATTAAGAATTGTATGAAAATTTTCTGAAGATATATACATAGTTATGAAAGATGTTGTCACGACAAGTTTCACTATCTTATCGTAGAATGTTTTTCTGGAAACGTTATTTGGCCACACTAGTTGACAAACGGCACGTTTGCTTATTGTTAGTCGTGGGTAGCATAATCAAAGTATATATGACAACTAGTATATATACTAATAAGTGCTAAATAGCGTGTGTAGGTTTTGTATGTCTAATCAATGTAAGAAGTTTACAAATTTGAACCTAAAAATCTCGAGAAGTAAGCTATATTGAAATATAATGTAGTGGAAAAAGTTGTTCAAAAGGATTGACTTTACTAAAATTCGTTCCTAAATCGATGTGTCTTGGAAATAGGAATCATGTTAGAATTAGTTGATGTCTAAAATGATAGATAGCAAAGAAAAACGCAACACTGAAACAACTGATTATAATAAATCAAATTATTTAAATTTTTTCTTCTAACCTTGAGAGTTCATTGAATGTATAAAGTATATAGAATTAATTAATAAAATCCAATATATATTAAAAACAACAATTTAGGTGAAACTTTCACAAAAGACCATTATTATTTGTGCTCAATAGGACTTTGGTGCTTAAGGCTAATACCGCAACCTAATGTAGATGTGGTATACAAATCATGGAATTCTGGGAATTTTGTATTATGACAGGAGTTAGTTTGAAATACCATACTAGAAATGTTAATTTTAGTTTCAAGAACAGGAAGCATACACTCAGAGCTATGTCAGGTGCAGAACTGTGCAGTACTGATTACTTTTGTGCTTAAATTACCTTGAAATTAGTAATTGAGAGTAGTTAAATTACAAAAGCAGTCAGTACTACACAGTTTTGTACCTGTTATAGCTAAGAGCGTATACTTCCTGTTATTGAAACTAAAATTAACATTTCGAGATACTAATAATAATGGAATCGGTAATGAAATTGATTTTGCATAGCTCTGGTTAGGTACATATGGTTTATGCTCGTTGATTTTTTTTTTCAAAAAATGCTCCCAAAACCTTTTACTCTGAATAGATATGAATTATTACATACTCTAGAGCAGGGCTGTCCAAAGCATAGTCCACGGGTCTCATACGGCCCGCGACTAATAATTGTGCGACCGGCAACATGTTTCTATTCTACCTGGCAAATTTTTATTTCTTATATTTTAGTAACATTAGATTATTTAATTTTTATAATATCCCAAACAAATGATTTAAAATGTTTTAAATAATTTATTACACTTCACGTTAAAGACTTTTTCAAAAAGTCTTTTTGTACAATTTTTTATTTTCCTCCGGTAAAATTATGAACGTATGTTTTTATTTCTGCGGCTCTTCAAGCTGTTAAGTGATTTGTATTGGCCCACGACTTTATCTGATCTGGACAGCACTGCTCTTGAGTAAAAAGCTGATCAGAATGAAAATGTGATGATTTCGCTTTTAATATTATACCAAGGATAAGATTTTTTTCAACTTTTCTTTGAATATATTATTATCTTTATAATATTATATTTGAAACTGCTACAGGTACTTTTTTGCAATTCTATTTAATTTCTTCTTTATATTTTCTAGTTTGATCACCTTTTTATTTTGTATTCAATTATCCAAAATAAAACGTAACTTTTCTCTTTGACATCGTTCTGGTATCGAAGAGTTCCCAGTTCAGAAATTAAAACTCACTAAATTATACTCATAGCCCATCAGTTTGAAAACTTACTATTTGACGCAAAAATATTATTATGGAATTTTGAACTCAACTTAAACTATCATTAGGATATGTTTCCGGTACGTATGTAGTGTATGGCACATGTGTGTTTCTTCAAACAGTAAATGACAACGCCACTAAGCAGACTTTTGCTCCAAAGTAATGTACTCCGCATCAGAGATACTAGGCGATGGCTAAACATATGTGTGCGCATTTTTAAAATACTACAAAGTTAAAAATTTTGCTTCGTAAACTTAAGGAGAAAAACTTAAAAATGTTCAAAATGCTTAAATTATGCCACATGCATTATGCAACAGAAATAGCAGAAATAACAGAAGTTGCATCATTTGCACCAACCAGCATCAGTGGAACCGAAAAGTGTAGCAAGAGCTGCAGCAATGGCAGACATCCTTTTGCCTGTCATACGTAGTATTTTGACGTTGTTGCTTAAGCTTTAAGTTTAAATTTCTTTTTAGCCTCAAAAATGGAGAAAAATGCAATAAGAAGACCAAATGAAGAATGAAAGGATCTGGGGGTATTAACTATGCCAGCAGCAACGAGAGTATCGAAGTTGGCTTTGGTGCTATTGACAAGTTGGAGTAACAACTTTGCTGGCATGTCAGAGGCGTTAAATTTTATACTCATATCCTTGAGTAGTTTAATATGCAGTTTAACTTAATGCTTAAACAATTTCAACTTTTTTCTTATTATTTCTATATAGTTTTTTATTTTTATTTATTTTTTTTTTATTTTTCTTCTGCAAAATTGCTTGTTAGTTGGCAATCCTGGCAGTTCTGGCAGTCCTGGTAGTGCTTTCTGCTCGTTCTGTTGCATCAGATTTTGTAGTTTTGTGGGTTAATAAAGTCATGAAATTTATTTCTTTCAAGATTGTGTTTTATGAGTGGTTTAAGTTTTTGGACAATTTCAAGTTTGTATATGCATAAGCATGCAAATGCATTCTGCATATATGCATGTACTCGTGTATCTGTTAAATACTGCCTGCGATACAAGTTGTGTAGGAGGATTTCAGGACATAAAATTTGTGGCTAATATCGCCGAGTATCACTTTACTTCCAAAGAAACTTTCTTTTGTATAAGCGACTTTTTTGGCATCATCAAAACTTAAAATAATCTCATTAAAAATTCTAGTTTGTGCTTATTTAAATTTATCACTTGAACACATTACGTTCAAAACTATTTCAATTGTAAAGATAAAGCAAAATATGAGCTAAGCAACTTCATTTAATTTTAAAAAATATTTTGAATAACATTTTAAAAATTTATTTTAATTTTTGCTACAAGACTTTTCATAATCGATATAGTATTAAATATAATAGAATAATCCGGGAGTATTAAATATAATAGTATATATATTTATCATATATAGTAGCCATATATAATAGAATAAATGGGGTACTTACTCCTACCGGAGCGGAGACCAGCGACCATTGATATACAATAATAAAAACATTTTCAAAACGTTTTATAAGAAGGCACTAAATTATTAAAAGTTGTTAATGATGTTTTCGATTGGTATATCTGAGCTAATTTTTTCAATCCAGTTGCTCTGTTAATGCACTTTTCGTGAAATTTTATTTTCGATTGGTAAATTTGGGGCAAAATGTATAACACTTGAGATTAATTTATAACACTCGAGATTAATTTATAACACTCTAAATATTTTGCCAGAGTGGCAAAATTTCTCTGAAATTAACAGCTGTTTTATACGAATTGACATAGGTATGTATTTGTGAAAAAAGTAAATGTCTACTAACATGACTAAAATAAATTATAGATTACTCCAAAAATGTTCGATTGGACAATACAATTTGATAGATTGAGAGACAATTTTCATTGAATTCAGATTTACTAAGCGAATACGACATTAGTAAGCTAACAGTTATTTTGGTGAAAAAATGAACATTTCCTTCCTTCATTATAATGTTTTATATCCAATATATTTTTAGAATACAAGGTTAATATAATTAAGCTCTTTTGTTCTTTATATTATTACTTTATTATTTATTTATTACTTTATTACTTAAAGAGTGCGACTAGAGAGAGAAAATAGCTCGTTAAAGATAATTAAATTAATTAAACTGCCTTAGAATTCCAGAATTGTGGTTACTTAGAAAGAATGGATAAAGAAAGAAAATAGCGAGCTAGAGAGAAAACAGAGTAATTCAACTTCTAAATATTAGATAACATATATTGATAAAATGTAGTGTCAAAACTGGTTTGCAAAATTTTAATCTGGCAGTTTTGATGTTTAAGATACAAAGTGTTCTGAAAAGCCAGGTGAAGCTAAGGGAAAAAATTTGATTGATTCAAATTGCTAAATAAGAATTTTTTATATAGTTGCAGGATTAAGCATTTTGAATTCGATTGTCCATGATTACACGAAAAACCTTATTTTAAAAATTTTGGATAAAAAAAGTTTGTTTTCAATGCAACGAAAATGACCTATATTTGAAAGAGTATGCTACTATATATTAGAGATGGATTAAGTACAACAACATTAAATGCAAAAGATAATGAAGTAAAAGAGTTGAATAATATGCATAATTGGTATCAAAATCCATAGTCACCAAATAATTAATTAATTTGGTTCTTTGGTAGGCTTTAAAGTGATCCCTTACTATTTTTCGAGTTGCTGACCGGCGACGTCAAGTTTAACTAGTATCAATAGGATCATTCACTCAAACTTTTGTTAAAAGAAGTTTGTTCTAAGAAAATAATGCAAGACCACATCCCATTTAAATATTTCGTCAAAATTTTAATAGCTTAAATGAGATGTATTATCGTACCTACTACATTTATCGAAAATGTTTTAAGGGAAAAGAAGAAAGATCTGGACGCAATCTAATCTTAAACGAAGAGCAGGAGTGAGAGCCGGAACACATACTCTGAGATTGAAAAAAGTAGACTGTAGGGCAAGATTAATTATCTGCAACAGTAGCGGGGCCTGGATGCAGGGCACACCGATGGAAGTCTTAAATGACTAATAGGGACCCTACCTCGAAGTAATATTAACGTAGTCCCGGGGTAGAACAAGGTCTCTAGGAATGAGGGGGAGTGGTTTAGCCCGTGCGAGTCGGGCACTCACCGGATTGTGGTCGGGGCGCTGGATTGTGGTCAGTGTGTAGGCATTCCACTCCTCCTTGCCGCAAAAAAAAAAAACCTACTACATTCTCTATTCCTCGTTCCAATTTTTTTGCTATATTTTACTTTAAATGAGGACATTAAAACTAAGTTTAAACAGTTTTGTGTTTGTAACGATCAATATTTTTATGAGTGTGGTATCATTCTATTTCCAAAAAGATGGAAGATGATATTCCACAAACATGGTTAGTATATAATTTAAAAAAATTATTTGTTTACTGTAAAAAAATCGTTTTTCATTTTTACCAAAAATAATAAAATTATTTCTGGAAGAAATTAATGTGTGTAAATAATTGACTTCTCAATACATATAAACATATAAGTAGTACTTACTTTGAATACAGAAGTAGTAAAATATAATATAATATATTTGGTGCAAATTAATTGTATAAAGAAACTCACCATAAACGCAGTTAATTTCACCAGAATAATTGATTTTGTTTATAGTTATTTTTTTCAATTTTAATCTCTAAAATATATTGGTGTAGCTGCTTTTTATTTTTTATTAATTTTTTTTTATTAATTATTGTTTATATATATACAAATAAAAATATATTAGTTGATTTTATTTATAAAATGTTGAAATAATAATTTATTTCTTAATAAAAAATTAAATGCTATTACATTATTTGTGACAGCAACAAATACACGTTATTCACCATTTTTAAAATCATTTTAAAAAAATAAGTAATAACATTTTACATCAGTATTTTTCATTACCATTTGATGGCACTAATGAGTCACAACAACTAAACTTATTCATCATAAATAGCGTAAATGAACCCCTGAATTATAGTTTCTTCAATATTTAGTGATTTTGCAGAGGGGAAAACGTAATAGAGACGTAAATGAAATTTCGTCTGATTACTAATCGTTGCACTGATGACGTTCATTTTTTTAAAAATTAAAAAGATTTTTGCATTGTTTTATAAAAAATTGTATCCCATATTTACGATATTTATTTATGTGTGTTTATATTGTTAATTATATTATTGTAGAATTTTATTATTGGACGAAACAATTCTCGAATTTCGTAATTTTATATATTTAACTGCCTTTTTTAAGCGTTCTGTTTTCTACTGAAATTCTTATTTTCCGTGTAACACAAGTGGTTTTAATTATTTTTGTAAATTTACGCGCTACTCTGCCGCCGTTTCAAGTGAATAAATTTTTTATATGTTTTATATTTAATTACTAATAGTATTTTTCTTAATAACAATTAAATATTTCTTTTAAAATGAAACAAAAAATATATTACCATTGAAAACATTTACTCTTAAGTAAAAATCAAAATCAACTATTTGCTTTAAAGGAAATGTTATCAAAACTCACCACAGAGAAAGACAACAACAATTATAATCTTCATTTAATTTCACCTGTTTCATTCGTGTACCAAAAATGTGAGTATAAAATGCAATAATAAAATATGTATGAAGTGAAAGAAGTATTATTTTTTGTTTTTGTTTTATTGCTGTTTCTTATTATGCACTACTACAGAACGTAAATAACATAACATACATGTAGGTAAATTAGGGATTGTGATTATATGTGTTAGAAGAAAGGAGTAAATTTATTTATGAAGGCAATCATAGCTGCTTATTCTTCTTAAGCATTAGTGATGCAAAAATACGTATTAAGGTGGTTACCGATCAATGCACCATAAATCATTTGTTTATGAATGTAAGCATATATATGAAATCAAAAATGCCTTTGTAAAGATACTGTATATATTATAAAACTTCAAACACTACTACTGAGAAGACTATTCTAAGCACCATGGTACATTAGGATGAATGACAATTGTTGCTTAGTCTGATGAAGTGGTAAACATTAATCCAGTCAAGGCGTAAAGAGGGATTTTGAAAATACCTCGATTTAAGAAAGAGTAAAAGCGCTTAAAAATAAAAATAAATGAAACTTATAAGTTCGGACATTTTTAAATTTATTTAAAAGAACCAGAAAGCTAATGAGTCAACAAAGAATTTAATTCAATAAAAAGTCTGGAAGCTTTTACACAAATCTGTCTGCAAATACACAAGCTCATTTCATCGCTTATTTTTTGAAAAAATGGCGTTAAGTCTTGTCCCAACCCTGTCTTTATAAAAAATTACTTAAGGCGGTACTTTTAAGAAATACGTTACAGTCAGTTTTGCTTTCCTTGCAAAGTCAGTTTCCAAATCATTAGCTACAAACTCTCAGTTTTAAATAATTATAACTCAAACACAGTAAGAACCCGTGTTTAATTATCAGATATTATTAGTTAATTGAATATATTACTTAATCGATGATTTAAAGGGCCCAGTTATCTTATTGGTTCCACCGTTACTCTGGTTAGTTAATCGATGATTAGGAAAACTAATTTGCTTTAGTTTTTGTGTCAAAATAGTTGCGTGGTAAATTTATATTAAATTATTTGGTAGTTACCAAATCAATAAAGACGGATAAAAATTGATAAAAGTCTAAAAATGAATGCAAACTATGTTTACGTTAGTTGTGTGTGTTAACATACGGGTCCATAGTTTAAAATTGAATACTCTACAACACTGTGAAACTTATGTAATATTATTTAATCGGGTCCTATACATAATATGAAAGCAAAATTTCAGAAAAAATTACTTGTGCTGAATTGTACTGACTTAAACTTGAAAATAATATGAGGATCTTCGGTAGGCCACTTAGCTTAAACGACAATTATTGTTTCATTTACATATTTCTGTTGCTTTTATTCACAAAAAACTTCCAACATAGTCATAATACTCGCTTTTAATTGTAAGTACTCACACTATTCGGAATCTATTACTTTGCAATAGCTAATTCACAAAGTCTTGCATGAATGGTAAAACAAATAATGGCTATATATTGCAACATATTCTTTCAAACAAATAGATTGTTTCACGACATATAAATCATATTGAATCATTTTATTGAAATTAGATTTCAGTTAACCTAGAGATCAGTGAATTTATGCTACAAAAGATCTGTAGTCATGTTTCTACTATATAAAGTCTTTTCAGTTATGTTAAATCTAGTGATATTTTTAATTTTACATCTTTCAGTGAAATTTTCACTTTTAGAGTAATGGATTTTCTTAAATGCAAATAAGACAATATTGATTTTTTTATGAAAATATGGATCTACCCGATTTGTGAAATTATTTGCAATGATATTTGCAATATCAACCAATTTTTTAAATTTTAACGAGTGGATTTTCTTTAATTCAAATGAAACCTTATATACAATAGCTTATATACAAAGTCCTTAAATTAGAAATTAACTGATTAAAAGATTTTTCAATAAAATTATGAATCTAACCTGCAAAATTTCCAATCAATTAATGGTCAAATATTATTCTTAACGCCATATATGAAGATATCTTTTTCATTATTGTAGCGCATTAAGAAAGTTGAAACTCTTGAGAATGCGGTCTCGATTTTCATCTATATTTTGTTTCACAGCCTTGATATTTTCCGTAATACTTTTACGTTTTTGACGGTTTGGATTCTCTACAAGGTAAATACTATCACTTGACATGGAATATTTTAATGGTCGCTATGATATCTAAAAACTTCTTCCTATGCGAACTAGATACTTTGTTATTTTTTAAACTAGCAATGATTTTAATTTTTAAGTATAACTCCTAATTCCAATTTCATTTGAATTGCCTTTTAGCAAAAAACAATTGTCATTCAAGAATTTTCAAGCATAAAATTTGAAACAAATAAATAAACAAGGACTTGAGTCCTTGAGTTTGAGGATACAAACATTGTTTGCCCATGTGATCCATTCAGTCAAAGTGTTTGCATAGTTGACAATTCCTTTTTGGTGTAAGTTTGTTTGATTTAAATTGATTTGTATCGGAATTTTCTTCCTTTGTTAGGAAGAAAAAACCTTGCAACATTTTAAGTCACTCCTGTTAGCTGCCAAAACATCTTTTGGAAGCTGATTTCGTTAAGAAAATGAAATGCTCACTAGAATCGACTTCAATTTGCTTATCAGTGTACGCGAGCATCTCTCACTATTTCCATTTCACAAGATTTTTTTTCGCCATTGAATGACATTTCGCTGTCAGTTGTCAAATATGCTGCAAACCCATTGTGCTTACAACGTCTATTGTCATTCCACCTGAAAGTGCAGTTGTTGCCTAAGAAAATATCAGAAGTATTCCAAGGAAAATTTTTTTCAGTTTTAGACAAGGTACTACTTTAATAGTAATACTATATATTATTTTTATTATTTTTAACCTATATTTTGTGTTATTAATATATTATATTATAATAATAAATAATAAATACAACAAAAAATAATTTATTTGCGGGAATTTTCGTATTTATATATATACATATCTATCAAACACAAATTTGTTTAAAATTTTTTTACTTGTCATATACTTACTTATTTTAACAGTGATGCCAAGTTATTCTTAAGCAACTAGAAGTTGTTATATTAGAGAATTCCTGTCAAAAGAATACACCTAATGTTAGTATTATTAATTAATTGAAAGCCTTAGCCAAACACTTAACTTTTTTCCCTACTAGGCTATGAGATATATGCGTATAAAATCCAATTAAGTGTGGAGACAATATGTTACTATTAGTTATTTTAAGATATCATACACTTTACTACACTGCCTCAGGGCCTCAACGATTCCTCTAAATCTTATTCTATTGCCCGCTTCTCTCGTGAATTGGTTCTAGTAGTACTGTGCATCCTTAAGCTTCTGATTCACACTTCTTCGCCATGTTTTACTGGAGGTTCCAGGCCAGCGGCTGCTTTGGGGGTTCCAGCGCAGGGCTTGTTTTGTTACGCAGAATAATGTTTTCCTGAACGTATGACCAGTCCACTTCCATTTTCTTCTTTTGATTTCAGTGGCGGTTTGTGTTTAGAAGTAAATATTCTTTAATATCTAATATAATTTTATTTAAAATGTGATACCTAAACTCATTATTAAAATATATGTATGGAAAGGTGCTAATAATTTGACTTTTTGGAAAAGTGTCGAAATACCCAGTGGATCCTGCACAGAAAGAGTTATATCAATTGACATTTAACAATGATTTCCAATTAAAATATTTGAAAATTGCATTTATTTTATTTTTTAACTTTTTAAAGCACTTATTATAATAAATTATCCTGACATTTCGAATTTGACATATTTTCCTCTTAATGGAAAAGTGCACCGTGACCTTTTACTTTAAGCATATTGGTGTCCTTGATCTTTCTATTAAATTTGGATGCCAATTAAAAATTAAAATTATTTTTGGCTTTAAATGACAAATTATTTAAATTTAAGGAATAAAAATAATTTTTATTAAATTAATTTTGATTGTCCGTTTTAACGAAAGAAACTAAATTTTTAATATAAACTATTGTCTCCAATATGGAAATTTTTATCGAACAGTAGTGAAATCGCAATATTCTTTCAACTCTTTATTATAACTCTTTGCTTTCTTTGCAATCCTTTGTTCTTGACAGAGCGTGGTGGCGTACGTATATATATAACCGCTCTCATGGGAGAAAGATAATCAGGTGATTTTCCTCTTGTCTGCCTAATTCTAATTGTCCTTCAGGGGCAATTTATCAACCCTAGGACAATGAAGTGTCCTACCCAGCAAACTGTTTGGATCACTTATTTAGGCAATCGTTTGGCCCCCTTTCCACGTTAGCCGTTAATCATACATTACCATTCTCTACCGCGTAAAGTTGTGGATCGGGATTTTGTCTGCACTGAACCTAAAACCAAGGAGGGATTGCTTAGATTTTAAAGCTCTTCTTCATATACTTATATACTTATTTAAGAAAGGACATCCTATTTATAGCTTAGGTTACCCAATGTCTGAAACACGTTACAAAAAATAGTATGAATATAGTAAAAGTCCAAAATGATTATATTGATGACTATTATATGACTATTATATTGATCACTTTCAGACCAATGCATGCTATAGGAATAGAGAATGGTGTTGACAAAGATATATATATATATATATATATATATGTCTCTATATATTTAAACGAAAAGACAAGAGTTTATATGCTACGTATTGCAAATTGTCGGTAAAAATACTGGCTGGTTTAATAATTCAAATAGCCTGCGAAAAATATATACCATAGCTGTGTTTGGAAATATAGCTGTGTTAGTGTTATCTAAAATACACAATATCGACATATACAGGAAAATATACATAGAGAGAAAAAAAATTTGTGAAAAACTGTATACGTATAGATCATAAACGTGTCTTTCAGGTAAATGCAGTAGCTCGGCGATAACATAGATCTTAAAGGCCAAAATACGTATGATAGAACATAATGGTAACCATTTCAGATGAAGGTTTTCACATATATAAACTGTATGAGTTATATAATTACCAGCACTTATACAGCAATTGTGAAGCTTTACTTCACAATTAATGTCAATTCAATTTTTGATGAAATGTATACGTATGTCCTCGAACTCACACACTTCCATAATGTATAAATACTTGATAGATAGATAGGTGTTTTAATTTCAAAATCAAATGGAACTACAAAAATCACACTGACCTGACTGATAGTTGAATGCAATGAAGGCATTCAATTCTCATCGGATGACATCATTATTCGTAGGGATATCTTGAAAAGCTAAATATCTTTGGTCAAAATAAAGAGATAAAGTTTCTTTAAATTTCAAATCTTATATCAAGAGACGAAACTCAAGTTAAAAGTGCATAAAATTATTGGTGCACTAAAACTTGAGACTTTGTTTTTTACGAGTAAAACTTAACTCTGAAGATTTTAAGAGCATTGTTGTTGCTTCAGATGTTTTCTTTCATAAGATGCGAGTATTTTTTTTGCTACTCTAAATGAAAAAATTACAGCTTATGTTAATAATAATACAATGTTACCAATAATAAACATCTCAGAATGGTTACAGGCTCCTCGCAGAGGTATGCAGATCTGAGGTCAATTATTGCTTTAATTATTTATCTAATTATTTATGAAATATATTTAAATTTGCATGAAATATATTATTATCATTAACATGTTATCTTAAATGATGATTTAAGATAAATGAAACTTCCAAATTTTCATTTGTTAAAAGTATTACTAGATATCTAAGATAGTTATAATATCAATGGAGTAATAAAAAAAAAAAAATATTGCTTAGTCTGATGATGTGATAAACAATAATTCAGTCAAGGCGTAAAGAGGGGTTTTAAAAATATCTCGAGTTAAGAAAGAGTAAAAGTGCTCAAGTGCACTGGCTCAAATAGAAATAAAATAAAATAATAATAAATGAAAAATTTAGGTTTTATTTGGTACATTTAATTTTAATTATTATTTGTTGCTAACTAGAATTATAATTTTCAACTCAATAGATAAATTTGTTGAAAAGTATCTAAAAGATTACCTTTTTCATGTACTTCATCTTAGAGCAGACAAAGTCAGAAAAGGAATTTAGTAAAAAGGTGAAGTGCAAGTTCGGGAAGAGTACATAAAATATCATACAATAGTATAGAGTCCTAAGTGAAGTTTATAAATATGCTTTTATCTGCGGATAAACTATATACAATGAAAAACATGACGCGTGTTGGTCTTATCAGTTTAAAAGTGTGGCGGTAAACTGAAGGATTTTGGAGTTGAAAGTTGCGCCAGTGTTGAAAAGTCTTCCGCAAATATAGCAAACTTCATGACATCAGAAATTCCTAAAACATAATTTTTCGCAAATATAAGAAAAAAAGCGAAACCCACCATATTCTAAGAACAAAGTGATTGCGGAGCGGAAAATCTCAAGAGACTTAGAAGCGCAAAAGTATTGTTCCAAAATAAGCGAAAACTTATCAAATATCGATAGGAAAAAAAATTCGTAATTTCGAAACGACAAAGGAATAAGAAATCGGAAACACAATAAACATGATGGAAGTGTACCCCAACGGCAGGCAACAGAAGCAAAGACAGAAGCGGCAAAAACATGAAATTGTGGTTTGAGCCGTTCAAGGATTGAATATGCATAGGATTTCGCAGACACAATTTCGATGTGGCAAAGGCAGGAAAGCATAGGAATTGCTTGTCAGAAACTTTTAGCGTGTGGAGATCTAAACGATTTTTAAGCAGCGACGTAAGGCACTAAATAAAAATTGCCAGTGACAAGGTTGCAAAAAAAGTTTTTTTTTGTGGATATGAGATTTTAAAGGCATTAAAATCAAAAGCCAAACAGTGAAGAAAATCATTTTCCATTTTCCATTCCAGAAACTGTGACCGCATAGTGCGTAAATTTGGAAGAAAATTTTTCGCACTTTTTCTATTCGAAAAGTTTTTGTCAACCAAAGTTTTTTATTTAGCCTTAAAGCCTTGAGACAACGTTTTATCCAAATACTTCCCGGGTTTAGTTCTTTTTCGTTTTTTTAAGATGATTTTTTTATAGACTTTTTTGGTTGCTTCAGGGACACAGTGTTTTTAGTTTTGTATTAAAAAAATTTATTCCAAAGTCAATAAAAATGTTAGTTAGGACATGATATTTTTATGTTTTGAAAAGTTTTGCCAACTCATTGATATTGCAAACATATTTCCACAAAAACTTATGTTTGGTGTGAATTTTATCAATATTTGAGAAAATGATATCTGAGGTTACATTCCGATTTACCACTATTCGTATTGCATGAAGCATAGTAGTGAATTTAAATAATCAATATTTATATTTAAATTATAATATTCAAATATTACTAAATTTCAGTAATACTCAACAATAACATAATAATTAAAAATTAAAACAATATTTAAAAATTAATATTCAAAATTTGTAATTGTTTATTGTGAGTTATTCACCTAGGCATATAAGTAAAATTGATAGGTCAAGGCTATGATGGATCCATAGCATACTCAGGTGAGAACCCCTAAAGCAATCAGTGAATGTACATATCACCACTAGCGTGTTTTAAGAGATACTTAGTCCCAGCGACAAAATTCAGTCCTTTATGACTAGTGGTTCCAAAGGAATTGTTTTAGTCACGTTTTTGACAGAGTTGGAAAATCATAGAAGAATTGAGCTTTCTGTGTTAATCAGTTATTATTTATTTCATCTATAGGGTATTCTTTTAGCTGCATGAGAAATATCAATATCGATAACTATGGTTTGACAGCTGAGAATGTCAAACTGTGTTCACATTTTTGTTAAGTTAGGTTTGGCAATTCAACATGAATCGTTTAACGCTAGAATAAAGCTTCGAAATTTTTGAAATTTGTTTGAAAAAAATAAATCTGTTTGCGAAGTTCATATCGAAGAATTGTATTTAGTAATGAACCCCATTTATAATTAAATGGTAACGTCAATAAGAAAAATTGCTATATATGAAGCAACGATATTCCTCAAGCTGTTAACGAATTACCATAATATCCATGAAAATTGATTGTTAGGTGCGGTTTACACGCTGGCGGCATCATCGGTACTTATTTCTTTCGAAATAAAGAAAGAGCTGCAGTTACGGTAAATGAGGAGCGTTATCGAGCTATGTTGATTGAATTTTTGTTTCCGAAAATTAATCATTTAAATTAATTACCAAATCAGACATTTGGTGTCAATAAGACGGCGTAACTCACCAATTTGGTAACAACTTTATTTCCAGAAGTGGTTCTGTTAACTAGTCCCCTCGTTTATGCCATTTAATGACTCTTGATTAGTTTTTATGGCGGTAGGTCTATGTTAAATCATATGACTTCATATTACACTGATGATGTTAAAACTATGCAAATAGTTGATGTGGTGTTTTATACCTAAATCCAAGACCAGACTTTAAGATTCTGAGATTGATGAAAGTCACACCGATGGAATAATAATGCTTGGAAGTAATAATGACGAAATCCCGCGGTAAGAAAACTTTATGGTCAGTGAGTAGGGTTTTCACGCCCTCTTTACCGTACAAAACAAAAAACACCACCAGACTTTGGGCCGCGATAGGCGTGTGGCCCAGCGTCTTTTCAACAGAAGTTCCCGTTGTCAAGATCTGCACTCCAGTCCATCTCATCAAAGGTTATATTCTACATGCACCCATGTTTGCATTTACACTGATAATCAAGCAGTAAACAAAGCATTGTCCACTAGTTCTCTTCGAGAATTTTGATAAACTGCTATGGAGCTATTGCAACTGACAAGCAAATATAGCATAATAATTTGATGTATGGCTATTAATACAGAAATCAATTATAATAACTCCACGAAAAAACTTAAAAGGGTTGGATCAGTTATTCAATGCTGTGCATAGGAGCCCAATTGTGGAGTAATTTGGTACAGAAGTATTCTCTACTAGCTCGTCACTCTACGTAATCGCCAGTTACCTGTAGTACTCTGGTAAGCTGGATGAGCCAGATTAGTTGGTACAACCAGATAAGCTAGATGGCCTGCACTACCATCTTAACAATATCGCCGATATTTCTACTGACCTTCTTTGTTCTTTGATCTCGACCAAAATAACATTATTTCGATTAAAGTTCCTATCCAAGTCTTACATAAGGATGATTAAAAAGACAATCATATTGACTTTTATTTAAAAGGTGGAGTGTTTTTGTTTAGTTAGGGTCTTTTAGCAAAACAATTATATTGGATTAAACAGAGAGTGCTTCGTCATTTGTTTATAAAAAAACATATTTGACAGTAGAAATAATTATATTATGTTTGGTGATTAATAAAGTCTGCGTTATCTTATTAAAGATAGAAGAAACCAATAAGTGTGTGTTGTTTGAAATCATATATCTCACATGGTAATTTTGGTTTGAAAACTTTTTTTTTGTAAATTAAAGGAATACAGTTTCCAAATGAGTTAATTTGGAACCAAAAATATTATAAGTAACAATGTCACCTATGTACTTATTTTTAAAGCAAAGGGCCACATTTATCGTACTTATGCTTAACTTTTTGATTGTCTTTAAAAAAAACCTTTATCTTTATTAAGTTAGAATGTATTTATAAAGCACATTTTAAATTTGAAAAAAGGCGACTGAAACATTGTCTGCTCCGGGGGTGCTATAAAATAAATCAACATGTTTGAATATTAGTTATTCGTTTACATAGTCTCTGCTTTTGATGTTTATTAACTCCTTTAGGAAGGAAGAAATTGAAATAAGTCCTGCAATGAAAACCTGGGCAAATAAATTAAGGCACGAATACCACATCAATCTTGTTTGATGATTGCTCTTCTTCTGCCTGACTCGTTAAGTCTGTCTGACAAGTGGTCAAGTGTTTGACGGTGTGAAGCAGAAACCAAGCAGTTTGAGTTGGATGTCATGACATTGAAAGTGTTAAATCTGAATGCAATTTCTATTAAATATATTAATTGCTTTTATAATCTCTAACTTTAGGGAAAGAACTGTTTAACTTTAAAGAATGAACTGTTTAACAGAGTGGAATATCTCAGCATGGCGTAAATTAATTAATTAAAATTTATTAATTGTGTTTTCAAGCTTAAATGTGTCACACATCCATATCACTACACAATTAGGAGCAGATTAATTATTTTATATCACAGATTTTGTATTTTGTGTTATTTAATTAAAACGATTAAATGCAATTAAAATATTTTGAAATGAATCTCATTGGCTGCGCGTTTGTGTGCTTTAGTGGCGCTCATCAAACGAAACCAATGTTTAGATACTGTATCGGTTGAAAAATGGGGTTGAGGCTCTTCGAAATTGGATCGAAATTAGCGTCAGTCAGTGGTGTATGTATGTATGTATGCGCGTGTGTACTGTTCGTAAATTCACACTTCAATTACTTTTTGCCAATTTGCACTTTGTGCTGTGTTTTTTTTTTTTGCTATAGTTTTTTTTTTCAACTTTTTTTTTGAATACGCAGACATGTTGGAATTTTGGCGCATTTAGTAGCTTTTTGGTAGAAATTCTTTGAAGTGGCTTGTTTTGATTAGTCTGCAAATTTGGATTGTATGTGCAACTTCAAAAACAAAAAAAAAACCTAAAAAAAAGGAACAGAAATATACCAACAGAAAGAAATTACAAGGGTAGTTAAAAGCATTAAAAAGAGTTTAGAGTTAAGCCATTAAAAGGCACTATAAGGACTATTCAGGACTATAGAAATCGCAGGAACTTCAATGTTTAATTGCTATTTTATGCATAGCAAAACGCGCTTACCTTGACTATACTGGCCAACGAAAAAAAATTTAAACCAAAATATATTTAGATAATTAGGAAATGTAAAGTAAATATTTTATTAAAAGTTATTTAAGTATTAATTAAATAAAATATAAACTTATTTAATTCAAAAGAGTATCAGACAAACCTATGGTTATTCTTTCTTTGTGAATATATTTCTGTGGAAATTTTTGACTTAGTCAATGAAAGAGTGATTAGTAGTTCTTTTAACCATTTCCTGCTAAGAAATGCCTTTATGCAAATTTAATTAGGACTCCTTTTTAGAAACTACAACAGTCCTACAATGTCAAAGGATGTTTTGTACAAATTTTAAATTAAATTTATAACTAAACCAATTTCAATACATTTTGTTATATTCTAAAAAATTGAATTACATATTTCTAAATTTACAAAAATTAAACTACTTAAAAAATAAACTAAAAAACACGAATGAAATGCTAAGAGACCTTAGAATAGATACGGTCAAAAAATATATATGGGACAGTGCCCTGAAGCTATATGCGAAAACCGACAAGCTGCCGTACTTAGCACTATCTAATCTCAGAGTAATCACTAACCGTACGGGGCGGTACGCAGATCTTAGATCAGTCACTGAATAAACACGAATTAGTCAATGAAATGGTTGGAACCCTGCAGAAACCCCCCAGCTATCAAAGAGTAAAAATTATTCTTCTTTAAATTTTTAGTTTTTTATTGAATTTTCTTTTAGTATTTTTTTTTAGTTTTAATATTATTTTTTTTTTGCTATTTTTTTTTGGGAAACTTAAGTTTCCCAAGCAGCCATCAATTTTAGTATTAAAATATATAAGCTTGAACTTTAATTTTGATTCATAAGGATAACAATTGCAACACCCTTCGAAGTTATTTTATTTTTATTTTTTGTTTTTTTTTTGCACCTTCAGTAAACATAAAAAGTATCTTCATTCCATGTTCTTGAGAGTTTTTATTTTCAATTTAAAGCTTAGGAAAATCATTTTTAGTGCGTAGCAGAGAACTTGTCAAACATAAAAGGTAATAAAACTGGAAGACAAATGGGAGAAATGGTGAAAGGTTTGCTCTGCGCTGTTAAAAGAAAGTGGAAACTATATTGGAATTCCCACAGCTGCTTAAGTTGTTTATATTTCAAAATATAATAGCGGCTTTAGAAATGAAAACGAACGAAAAAGTTAATATGTACAAAAACAAAAAACAAAACACAAAAAAAAAATATTAAATAAATAAACGAGAAAAACTGGAGCAAATAAAGGAAAGATCCTTTTTATGATTTCTCCCAGAGGTGCCACTTAAAAAGACACCACTGCAATCGCTAAAACGCTTCACTTCACACAGATGAATTGTCTGTAGACATTTTTAATAAGATTGAGGAGCAGAGATATTTGAACTTATTTATGTGTCAATTATGAGAAAGAAATATAGAATTTATGTTCGTTCTTTTATCAGTAAATTTGAATTCCATAAGGAGAAAGTTTTTAAATTAAAGTACTCGTACTATGCTTATTTTGCAAATAAGCTTAAGGTGCATTCAAGTATTAACAACTTTGATATAAAAGTATATTTATCTTACTTTTGATGTATAGTTAATGGCCTCAATTTATTATAATATCAACTAATGAAATTTTAATATGACATTTAAAATTTTGCATTACATAAATTTTTTAAACATAAAGTCCAGTACTAACGTCCATATCACAGGATTATAATTGACCTAAATAAATAAATACTTTCACAATGTCCAAATTTTTTATGGAGATTAAAATCAATTTCTCGTGTGAAATGCATTCCAGTATTAATTTTAATTTGTAAAAAGTCGCGACTTGAGAGAAGTTTTTTGTCTCAATACCCCAGTGATTTAATATTGACTACAATACTCCTCCTATATTGGAAGAATATTATCGATGCAGTAATACTCTTCAAACACGGGACCATATACAGAGACTCATTTAAAAAAAATTTAAAAATTAATTCAAAATATTTTAAAGTGGACTTAAAAATCAAAACTGTCTTTCTATACACCGCTATTCAAAGATATATTTAAATTAGAACAGTGCATAAAATGTAGAAAGTATTATATATACCAGAACTGTCCAGACCAGATGCCATCGCGGGCCAATACAAATCACTAAACAGTTTGGAGGGCCGCAGAAACAAATACATACGTTCATAGTTGTTTTCGACAAAAATAAATATATAATGATAAATTTAATTTTATTAATTTATCAATTTAAATTCATTTATTTATTTGGTATACCATAAAAATAAAATTATTATTTTAGTAGATTAAAATAAAGTCGCGGGCCGCATGTGGCACGCGGGCCGTACTTTGTACTTCTCCGAAAAACTCTCTGTTGCTATATATTAAAACTTGTTGTTTTTTATGCTAAATCCAGTTGTGCACTCAAGCCTGGTTGAGTTTTCTGGACTTAATAAATGTATTAAAGTGTTCTACATTCCTGCCGTTAGAGAGAGAGAATCATGTGAAAGAGTTCGAAGGAGAACAAAGAAGCTGAGAGGATCTAACTATGTTACGATGAACAGAGACGTAACCATAGATTATAGATGACTTAATGAAATGGCTATCCACCAAGTTTTTGCTACTGAATGCGTTTGTTTAATTTCTAGTAAAATTAAGTGACCGGACTGGAAGCTTTAGTGATCTGCGCCTGAACTTCCATATATCACCCACTGAGATGAAACAGGTTTTGTTGTGTTGGTATCTTGGCTTTAAATTTTTTTTCCTAAGATACATGTAAGCAGAGTTCACTTATGAACTTTACGCCTTATGATCCAAATAAAAGCAACAATTGAATTCAAAAATACATTTAAGTAATATTTATACTAAGGAACGTATAATATATGTTTTTTTGTTCCTCATTTTACAATGGAGCATAGAGTTTCAACAACTATGTTAGGCCATATAATTCTTTTTCAACAGTAAGACTTCGGGTATTTTTTGTACACCCAAGTTCAATAATTTTGTATGTCCATCAATGTTAATGGAAGTAATACTTACGAGTTTCGTTTGTAAAACTTGAATATTTTTTTATTAGCGAATTATTAAAAACCGCAGTATCTCAGGTTTTAACTTTACTACTATGTATGGAATATGAAATTCGCACCATCAAAATCCATGTATCACCCAACAAAACGGAGGATTAAGGTTTATAGATCTAAAACATCATGTTTCCAAATAATCTTTTGTGACTTATCCAACGAAGATTACAAGTACAAAAAAAGGTGCTTAAAAGGTCTTACAATGTACAATGCTATTGAAATTACTAATATTCTATGGGTACCACCATTGCTCATTAAAAACTGATTCCTCCACTGCCGTTTTCAGTTTACCATCCTAATATGACAGCATAAACGCAGTGAGTAATACTTTCATTTAAATCTGTGTATATAGTCTAGACAACTACCCTTTAGCCAGTTGAGTACATGTTTTGGCACGGTTTCTGTAGTGAATAGTTTGATTTCAGACGAGAATTAGATTACGACTAACTGCCAGTTTTAACCCAAATACTTTAAGATTAAGCAGATATCTCTTTTTTTCACTTGTTATTAGACCAAAAAAATCTTAAATTTTTCGTTTTAATAAAAGTAACTAAAAAACTGCTCAGTACGGATTGCATCTTTTATCTGTATTCTACCATGATATTTTTATTTAAATATTTAAATTTATTTAAATTTATTGATTCTCATATAATAATTCTAATATCTTTAATTAGTTTATAACCTAAAAGTTAGAAAGGTTTATCTATTGATCCAGTGTGGATGGTCATCATGATCACATCTTAATATGTACTAATTTTAGACAATCTAACTATTATAACTTTAATTATATGTTTTATACCATATTTCCATTTGTCTTATTTAGGCAGTTTTATTTATTAAGGATAATTTGCTATTAAAAAAATTACTTTTATATAAATGAGCTCATTATAAATAAATCAACTGATTTAAGCTGAAAAATTTAGAATGCAACCACAAGGAAAATTACTTAAATTTTAAATATTTGTTATACATTTTGTATGTAAAATGTAAACAAATAAACTATTTCACTTGCATAAATCAACCCATACCAATGGAAACAACCAAATTTTAAATTCGTTAACATAAGTAATTTTAGCTGCTGAAAATATGACTTCACTTTACTATTTTTTAAATAACAATTTTTGTTAATAATATGATAATTAAGAGTTGAGTTGTGAAACACATTTTTGTCTTTCAGATTCGATTGAAAACCCATTTTAGAAATAGAAATAAAAACTTAATTACAAAAAATGTATATATCGCATTAATAGATAAGCCATGCATGGCTTGAAGAATGCTTAATTCTCTCTAAATGCTCTACTAAGTGAACTTCCAGATACTTGAGTCTTTACTTGTGTAGAATTAACCCACACTTGCAATACCCGACTCACTGGTATCAGTTAACCCCTCTTCCCATATCTTATTTTTCCGTTGAGTTGCTTTATTATATTTATTGGCCTCGTTATCGTTGTTTAAATACGATCACTCAGTCAGGCACATAAACACGTCAGTTCACAGCCGTATCGACGTACACGTACGTCTAAACGGTCGTTCAATATTTTATGAACTTCTATGTGTGTACTTTTATTGCCCGAATTTATTAATAAAATTAAATAAACAAATTAAGCTCGGCTCTCGTTTTCTGTTGAAAGGTGTTGGTTAGTTAAAAGTGTTTTCACATTATTTCTGTTAAAATATTTTAATGATGTATTAATAAAAATAGCGATAGATACATTTTTCCTTTTTCAATTTCAATTAATTCTGTATACTTTTTTAATAAATTAAAATAGCAGCTCATAGTTTTGAACATAAGCACATATATATATATTTCACCATCAATATCATCGATTGATTTAATGGTCCTAGAATTAATACTAATTTGAAACGTATCGGTATACGATAATTACGTCATAATGTGTTCAGCAGTATGTACTCTGAATGTCAATAATTTTGTTCTATATAAACTTCAATCTATACAAATCCATATATTTCACAATTAATATTCAAACATCGATTAGGTTATTAATTAATCTTGAATTAAATCTTATCTAAAATGAATCAAAAAGCAATGAATAATATTTAATGTATTTACTCATACGAGGGTCGCTATTTATATTTTGTTCCTAATATTTAAAAAATACTAACTTGTCGTTGGAAATTGCTTAACTGTTTCTCGCAGTATTTTCCTTTATGATTAATAGTCTTTTGCATGCTTTCAAACCATTTGTCAAAGCATTTTTTCCAATCTTCTTCCGAGACCTCCAAAACATGGTTCTTAAATGCAACGACGACTTTTTCCGCCAATGGACCTCAGAAATCGTTGTTCACGCAATTTATTCTTGACGTTCTGGAAGAAGAAGAAGTCATTTGGTGCTAAGTAATTTATTCTTCACATTCGGGAACAAGAAGAAGTCATGTAGTGCCAAATCAGGACTATACGGCGGATGACCTTTTAATTCGATTTTTTAAATGTTTAAATAGTCGGTTATTAGACGAGATATGTGAGCACTTGCATTGTCTTGTTGGAGAATGATCCAACGGCGCTTGTTTGTTGACTGCTGTTTACGTTCCGGTTCGTATGCATATATCCATGATTCATCACAATCTAATGCTCGTATATATTTTTTGAAGCACCGCCATTGTATTATACATCTTGAGCATTTCTGTGCACCAATCAACACGAGCATCTTTTTGAAATTTTGATAAATGATTGGGGATGGAATTCAACGAGAACAAATCTTTCTCTAAATGGAACTAATGCCTAGGGTTTCACCTCAATCACAATCTCGCAGTATGTCGCATCACGATCTTGCATAATCAGTTTTTGCACAGCATCAATGTTTTCTGGCGCAACAACTGATTTTGGACGACCTTCACTTCACTATTCACTATTAAAATCATCGTACCAGCGTTTCATAGTAGCAAAGGTTGGAACTTCATCCGCGTCAAAAGTCGTAATAAATCATCGCAGGAAAATTTTCTTGCGTTGATTTCATTTTTTCGCTAACACTCAATTCACGAATCACTGTATATATGAGTAACACAAATACCGCTCTTTTGACAAAAAGTTGAAGGTAAGTTACATTTAATAATGTCAAACTTTCATATGGAAATGGTAGATAACACCTAACAACCATTAGTGTTGCCAAGGTTCAAAATATAAATAGTGACCCTCATAAGAGCTGTTATTATATTGATACTCCTTGACTCTCTGCATAATATGCAAGTACATATACGGGGTTCTCTATATTAAGCAGATCCACTACTTTACCAAATAAATATAAAATAAAATTTTTTTTTACTTTTCAAGTTTACAATCATGTTTAAGGAGATTTGCTTATATCTCTTTCTAAAGATCATATCGCGTAAGTGACCATTCTTTGTTTGAATGGGTGATGGCCTCACTTTTTTAACATATATGATCGTATGTTTCAATGTTTTAGCCAGTATGGTGGGTGTTTCTTAGCGGATGTTGGCCTTAAGATTGTCTAGCGTCCTTAGATTGTTGATATAAATGTTGGATTTCAAATGGCCTCAGAGGAAAACTAATGGCAGTGTCAAATCGGGTCAAATGATAAGGTAACAAGTATTTTAAAAATCAATTAAGGCACGAAATTGATTTTTGTGATTTATTGAAATCAGATCACGCTCCAATTTTTCCAAGTTTACAATAAACCTAACATAAATGGAATATACATATACAAGTAAAGAACTGCTTATCTCGTTTTAAGATATATTCGAAGTTTGTATTTTGAGTTTCTTCAAACTCAGAGATTTCTTCAAATTAATCAAATTTTTGTCAGTATATCCCACTCTAAATTTTTATAAAGATAAAATTAAATTTTGTGTTTTATATTTTTATTTTTTAAGAGAATGTATAATACGCATGGAACTACGACAAACTTGTAATATCAAATATTTGTTAGTACTCACAAAAAACTATTTAGATCATAATAAAATTAAATAATTTAAATACATATAATTGCATATCGTTTCGATTATAGTATATAATTAAATTTTTTTCTTTATTGATTTTATGTTCTTTAAAGCTCAATCTTTTGTTTTTCTTTTCTTTCTTTTTTATCCTTCTCAACATCTTTCCGTTCTCCTTCCTTCTTTTCTCTTTCATCTTGATAGTTCCAGTTATCATTGACATTGCAAAAAAATTTAGGACAACAACACGGAAACGATGCTGATATGTCGGTTTCAGGAACATATATTGTACATTCTGCTGTATTTGGTGGCAATGGTTCACAAATTTCCACTTTTTCGAAAAGCCTATAAATTGATAAATTCAGTATTTGAGATATATGTCAGGGTTAATAAAAAAACAGTCACTTGTTTGAGTTAATTTTATCTCGAACACATGTTGACCGACCACATGTTGTTTTTAAGTCCCAGCTTTCTCCAACTTTAAACAATTTGCAATGGTGTGCGGCAAAGCATCTTTCCGGAAAGTCTATAAATTTTAAGGGTATGTAGTAACTAAATAATACTGTAGAGTACAAACAGGATAGAATAGGAAAAAAAATGTATAAAGTCTTTAACACTAATATTGTACTATTTGTATACAATATAATAATATTATACTGAACTATTTTCTGTGGAGTTACGCAAGGAACCATGTTCATGCAGACAATCTTCAAACTCTCTACGCTTTAAAAACAAACATAAGCCCAGTTATGGTCGAGCTATTGACAGCTAAGTATTATCAAGATTTTGATCTAGGATATTTAAATGATGTTGTATTATATCCAATTGAAAAAAATGTTTTGAAATGAAAATTTAAAAAAAATACCAATCACAAGTATTATTTATTTACTTTAACTTTTGTAACCACAAGACGAATTACCCTTTATGTACATAGTAAACATATGGTATCCACCACAAAGTAGTATTGAGTTGAAACATATAGTAAGAGATATATAAAGCAATAGGCACATTAAGTACAAATAGTTTTATACCTCTTAAAACGTCGGCTGGTACCAAGTATTCATTTATTTTGATATCTGTGACAATCTTCTTCTCGGTCGCTCTCTTCCCACTTAACATGAAATACATGAATATGAGGACTCCACATAAAAACCACTGTTCAATTCTACCCATTATATGCACCTTATTCGCTGCGAAATATTTCGTAAGTTGCAAATCAAAGCAAAAATACGTCGTCCGCTCCAAGTGAAGTTAACTATTGAACTAAATCTTTAAGCTTCGAAACCAGACTACGCACTCGGTAAACGTAGTTATATTTTTATTGAAAACATATAATTTTGTATATCTAAGCAGTTTCAATTTTATGACTGTACTTATATAAACAAAATATTTTGTTATTGTTATTGTTTTTCCTTAGAGTGTCTTAGTTTGTGTCAACTATACTCTATCCATTGTTCTGGGAACGTATGATCTGATCACTATTTATTAAATATACATATTTTGCTATGGTTTTTATTGAAATGACTTTGATTACAACCTAAGTAGAGATCATCAGAATATTACTGAAGCATTGATAAAATAAGATGACGAGTAAAGAAACAATATATTCCAGAACAGTTCAACTAATTCCTCCCCATTTAACTGCAAAGATTTACACTTTAAAATGGGTTGGGTCTAAAAATAAATATATAACAAAAATCATATATAAAGATATAAATATGTAAAGTAAATTTATTTACTATGTCCAATATCCTATTACTAATTTGTTTGAATAAAAGATAATTGTATAGCATCAATTATCAGTTTCTCCAATAACAATTTTAGGTATATAGGGTCGGAGCTAGTAAAATGTTATACTCGTATTTTTTAATGTCATATTAAGACAATGTTGTTTATATTTAGCTTTGTAATGATAAATCATGATATTTTTATTTTAGATTCGTTTTCACTTTATATACTCAATGTCCTTAAGCTTATCTGTTCTCGAAATAAAGTTTAAATCAGAACAAGTAATATTCAGCTGTAATGCTTGAACTATATATTCATAAAAGGCTTCCCAAACAATCTTAATAGTTTTTGTGGTTAAGAGCAATGATCATTAAGCATGTCTTAATTATATCTAGACTTGTTGTAAATTTCTGGATTGATAGCGAACCACCTTGATAGAGTACTTTCATCCTTAACAGCGCAAGTTCTACAATTGCCATACAAGAATATGACATACAAGTATTAACATATTTCTAATTCATATATATAGGCTATTTAATACGAATTCGATCGGCTTGATTAACGTAGATTGAGGAGTCCTTATTCTAAGATGTACAAACCTTTCACTATTTACAAGACTAGTAAAACGACCAGAGTTAGAGCAGCAATCATAAGCCTATTATTTTATTGAAGTAGTTTACGAAGTTCCTATAAGTGTTAAGTAGGGTTAAGAACATGTCGTCGATACCCGATGTTGATAGCGAAAAAATATGTTTTGAAAAAAATTATCATAGATTGACGATAATAAAAGTGAAAATATATGCTGTGTAGAAATATTTGATCATTATTATTATCATCCAATAACAAGTGAACATTCACAATCATCAATTATTATAATAAGAAGATAACAATCTACTGATATGTATTACGATGCTTTATTAATATGATACTTTTTATGTTATAAATGGTATAAATTACTAGAAGTGCTAAAAGTATAGGGCACTCATTAATTTCAGATAAAACTAAATAATGAAACCTTTTTGAGGCGACCCTATGAAAGGCAAGATTATATGTTCTTATGTCCACTGATTAATCTTACTCTTTGTGAAGTACCTTGTAATCGACTAGGAGACTTACTCAGAGAATACCCAACAGCGATCTAAGCACAATTAGTCAACTTAGAGTTATAAACAAACGCGATAATGTAAATAGAATTGAAACGGACATACTCTCAGAACGTTGAACAACTGTATTTCATTGTGGTCAAACTCCCAAGTGCTTTTCGATATAATGCACCATGATATGTTATTGAACAGAACAATGTAACACGAATTAAGAAATGCATATCATTCATGGAGGGACATCGTTATAACAAACTGAGATTTAGGTTGACATGTTTGATATGATGTTGATCACAACAGTTGTTTTCGTCATGTTATATATGTTTCTTTATATTTATACATCTTTTCCTTCTTATTTAAATTTTTAATGACTACACATTGCATTTGTTTTATAGTTTTCGCACCAGATATCTAACAATTCTAACAATTGACGTTATTCGATCGATTTACTGATCTAATGAATCATAAACTACATTTCCGTTATATTATTATCCCAATAAGTTAATATTCTTTAGCTTTGTTCTTTTGTTCTGTTACAAGATAATAATCATGTACTAAATCTGATTCTATCGAATTGGGTGAGAACTGTATCAGTAAGTCGTAAGTTGTGAATTTTTTAGAAATTTGTAGTAAATCATAAATAAAATCAAATAAATTTGATGGAAACTGATATTGAAGCATATAGAAAAAATATAGTTATAACATGTAGTAATTATATACAAATTATAACTGTGTTAATTTTTCTTCATTTGATTGTCACGTTTTCCCACATCCAAGTACACCTTTGCTGTTATTATAATTAATTTTATTTCTATATAAATATGAATATACCACTTTAGCGCGGGCAACAAATAAACATACCATTCAACGTTACAATATGACCAAGTACTTATAGTTTTATTAAAATAATCATAATTTTTAATATAAAATATAAACATTTAAAGGAAAATGACTTCGAACTTAATGAGAATTATAATGACTATGTGTGCACTAGCATACATTCACATATATTCATAATTTTTTCGTCAATATTTTTTTATTGTTATTAGTATACACATATTTACACAAATATACATAATATATTTAATAGAATTTTATGAACTCTCCGCGTATTTCTTTTTGCATATTAATTTTAACTACTATCATTGTTCCAATCTATTTAAAGTGTTCCACAATTTCAAATCCGTGTATAGCCTGAAATCGAGGCTTTCATCTCTCGTTGTTAATATGTGTAAGTTCATTTTCTTGTACAACCGCAGGCGAAGGATGCTTGTTAAACTATGTGGGATTCCTGAAAGATATCAACGTCGCTTGGGTATGCCAATATCTGGCTAGATGTGGTAACGAAAGACCTTATTATTAAAATACCAAAATTTTAAATTACTTTATCAATCGCCAAGTTGAAGAGGAGGCAACCCTGCCTATAGAGGATCCATTAGAGATATTGTTTAGTTTGAAAAGCAATCCGTCAACTTTAATTCTACACTGATCATGTCATCATAGGAGTCTTTTAAGTGTATAAATAGTAGAATAGCTAAATTTAAAATGTTGTGCATGGCGGAGTACAATTGAAAAAGAAAAAATTAATTGATGCCGGATTTGCTTGAAATGATATCACAAGAACAGCTCCTTATAGAATACGATTTTAATAGATGGTGGAGGCCTTATGCTCCAGAAAGAGTTCAGGAAATCAGTAGTAGTAGTTAATATGTTATTATAATTTGCGTAGCAATATTGAACAGTAGCTTTAAATAATTGTTTGCTTAATAGAATTTCAAATCAGATTCACATCAGATTCACTTAATAACACTGTCAAATTGAATTAAAATTATATATGTAAGTAGAGTATTAAAATAAAAATATTAACATTTTATGGATAAATGCTCTACCTAGTACAGATAAGGGCAATGCAATTATATTTGATTAGAACAAAATTTCTTAAATACAAAATACGAATTCTGTTCTACCCCGACTTAAAAATCTACAACAAAAATGTATGTATGTAGGTATATAATAAAAGTCAACAGCACTGAAATAAACTAAATTGAATTGATGATAAGTGGAGGCTTTAAAAAATTAAATTTTTATTTACAATAAAGTTAAAAGCATTTATTGTGCTGGTAGTGGGAATGACTCAAGCCACGCTAAATACTCGTATTGAGGCGGTAGCTGATATTGTGGAATTCTCGTATTATTGTAATATTAAATTCGTCAATAGAATCAGAGCGTCAATGGTCAGCGACAATCGCGGCGACAACGGGAATGGCAACGGGAACAATAACAACAACAAGTCCACAATCATAGCAGCCACAAGCGATAACGATAAAAACAGGCCACAACCAAATTGAAAAAATTATATTTATTTGTCAGTACTCGTATCTGCGAGTCTAAACCAGAAGAAGTATTTTCAATAGAGACAAACGCGCTATGTATGAGCGCAAATAGCCAGGGTTCACAATTCCCGTTGGTATTGTACTCGTATTTGTGGATAGTTTTCACCCTAAACAAAGTTGTGAAAAATACGAAATATAAACGCAATGAGACGACAACAATCACTAAAACAGCAACAAAATAATAAAAATCAGTCAGCAAAGCAGCGAAGACAGCGCAGAGGTGGAGTGATCATACATAGTCGACGGCAAAGCCAAGCAATCTAGTCGCATTAAGAGGTCTGGCAATATCGCAGCAGAAATATCAACAACTACAGCTACAATCGCAACGATCTTCCATACGTAATACGTATGTGGCTGTAAGTAGCAGAGACCCTCTCCCATTCTCAGTTTCAACGGCTTATGTGTGCATGTGTTTATGTGGTTTTGATAATTTTATCTGCACATTTTTCCCTCGAATAACTCAGCACTGAAGAATTATTTAGCTCGGTTTCGATTTTGTGGGGTTTAGGCCTGTGGTACTTGCCTGATATGACTTGTCTTGGCTTTGGAAATGTGGCTTTGTTAAGTATTTGTGTTTGAATATGAATGCATTACGATTTTTGCATGTGTATTTGGTGATTATATGAATTAAATATGAAATATGTATTTGTTTGCAGTCGCTTTTATTTACATTATGTACTCATATATATGTACATATTTAAATTTGTAAAAATTTTAACATAAATATATTATTTCAATAGCCGTTTTGAATAGACAGCGATTGAATAAAAAGCAAATAGGTAGGTTGTATTGCTCATCAAAATCACTAAAACTATTATTTATAGTGTATTTATATGTAGATGTAGATCTTGTTTATGATAGCATAAAAGACTAATCAATTCGTAAAACTTGACATCTTAGTATTTGAAAGATATCCAAATGATATCCACGCTTTTAGAGAAGCATCTCGAGAAGTTGATTGAAAAAGCAAGAGACGTTTTTCTCAGAATTGGACGCACTTAACTCATTAATACTTACTTATTGTCTGCGAACCACCCTTTTGGTATTTATTCGGAAAATTAAAATAATTATTTGATTAATAGAGTATTTAATCTTATAAACCATGAAAATGTTAAATTACTCTAAGTTTTTAACTACATTATAAGTATGGTTACACATGATGTTTGTTAGAAAAGTTATATATTTTCTACATCCCCACGTATATAACATATAAAAAAAAACCTTTTATACTGCTTTTTTATATTTGAGCAAAAAGTATTCCGCGTTTTTCTCTCTAAATGATGAAGGTACTTCTCAGTCTCTCTTCAGATTTGGTAATGACAATGGTAGTTGCAGCATACGTTCCGAGTTTAAAAAACTCGATGTTGTGGTTTGACCAACAGTTGGATCACTCTTTACTCTGTATATATATTAAGAATTTAGAATCCCGCCATGAAATGAGTAGAAAACCATTAAACGAAGGTGAATTGAACTTCTATAAAGTTAGTTTGAAAGGTGTCGTCTATAGAGTTGTCTTAAATAATTTAGAACTAGAAATTCTGACCGTCTCCCTAATCGCCGTAAAGTTTATCATGAAAACGTTTTAATTATATAAAAAATAAAATGATAACTAATAAATTATTTATTAATTAATTTAAATTATATTATTTATATGGGCATACTAATACTAAAACCATTATTAAAATATATTATGATAGCCAGGTGACTGATAAGTCCAAAAAATCTGTAGTGTTGGGATTAAAGATTACTTAGAACTACCTGTTGGTAATATTTTTAAGGATTGCCTTGATAATGATGCCATATTTAGTAGAATGCAATTGAAAGTATTAATCATTGCTAGGGTCCATGCTCAGTAATATTGAAATACCAAATCCCACCTATAATTTATAGTTAAAACGTAGGAAATTATTAAAATAAAATTAAAATAGTCAAATTAAATTAAATAATCACTTGTATATATTATAATTTGAGAAAAGTAGTGAAGTTCAAGAGAATAATAGTTTTTAAGCACAAAAGGGCGTTTGGTCTACGGCTAAGTTAATGTGGCTGAAATTTGGTAGCTAATTTAGAGAATTGATCAATCTTCAAATTAAGAACATTCCTAAAATCATGGTTTTCATATCTTTTCACTGGGTTTTGGAAAGCAGGATTTCAGAATTGAAGTACCCTATCATAAGTATTGTAGTTGTCAGGATGAAGAAGAAGCAGAAACAACGTAACACCTTTTCTGCAGCTATCCAGTCCGATTTATACGTAAAGCGAGTTTTTTAGGATGTTATGATTTTAGCTCCCTGTGCAGAAGTATTTAATATGAAATCAATATAGTTTTATGAAACCAATATAAAACCTTTATAAATTTGTCCCGTATGTTATCGTGGTTAAATTATATGTTAAATTGGAATGGAACCGGGAATTACACAAACTCTGGATATATCCTTTGTTTTTGTCTAGAGTAAACTATCTTTTGAAAATTTAGAGCCCATGGTACTCTAATCTGGTATCACTAGGGATGTATTAGGTCTATAAGTGGTCTTAACTTACAGGTTTTACCTACATCCCACATAGATCCATTCATAATAGGAAATACCGACTGGAATTACAACTTGTATCATATTGTCACTATTCATAAGTATTATCGGAAAGTGTCATTCAAAATATCTTGAGAATATTTTTGTTATATATTTAAATAAGTAATTGTTTACTCAGTTTTTGTTGACCAACAACAATTTAAAGTTTGCAGTGTTTATACGTTTTTTCCATAAAATAAATTGAAATAATCGGAAAAAGAATTGCTTTTACAAAAAAAAAAGCCAGGTACTGCAGTGTTTACGCATCTACCCAGTAGCATCTGAAACTTTTGGTAGTAATTCAAAAGATAGACGTTCTAACTCCTTAGCATATGGAATAAAAGTGGTGGTGGCTGGGATGACGTCGCAAACGAAATGTTTCGAACGAAACTGCTGGAATTAGTGGTGTCAATGGATGAATTCATTGTTGCTGAGTGAAGCTGAATCATTCTAAACACACATTTGTTAAAATTATTGGAATGAATACACTTATTTTTCTTTATTATTGTTTTGAGCATTTTGATTTCATTCCACACCGAATTTTTTTTCTCTTCTCCTATGAAAGATGAAATATTAAAAATCGATAAAAAAGAACAAATAGACAGCTTTCAAAAGTTAACTTTTTATATGTAAAGATAAACTAACTCAAAGTAATTAATTTGATTTCTTCAAATGCTAGAACTACTTGCAATAATTGTACTCCAAATTTTTATACCTTTTAAAATTTATAAGATCCTTAACGGTACTCAGTATTATCAGTTTCAGAGATTTCAGTTCCGAGTTCAAATTATATTGATAAATATGTTATGGTAAATCTTAAAACAAATGTTTGCGTAGTCCACCAATTTTACTATTCCAATTGATAACGTATGACCTGGTGTATTATAACTTGACTATTTAAGCAGTCTAAAAACATTAAATAACAGTATTATATTATTATTTCACTTATTTTGAAGATAGTTATGCGAGTATATTCCACATAACAAATACTACTCCACTGCTAAAAGTGTTTTTTGTATATATATTCGAAGGGTAGAGATTTGTTTTCATGGTGTATTGTAGCATATTGAGACTAAATGGTTACCCAGAGATGGTTATGTAGATGAAATAAAACGACTTAATGGTGTCACTACGTTTAACAAACCTTAGTAATCCAAAGACTTTATGTGTTAGGAGCTATTATGTTAATAATATCAAACGAGCGGTAGATATTTTTGTATGATAGATTCTTTCAAACTGTCCAATCATCGACAGTATGTGATCAAATTGACAAGTTGGCAAGCTTGATAGGAGCTCGAGGTTGTCTTTAAAATGCAACTACACAAATGGTATAACCTTTCTCTGATAAATGTTTATTAACGATGTCGGTGAAGACGAGAATTCATTACTATCAACTGCTTTAAAAATATATTGGTTTAATTTATTGGTAGCCCGTTAAATAAGGTCTCCATTGATAGTTCATTGTATTGCAAAGTGTTTGACAGACTTTGTATGCAGTTTGATTACAAAAGTGTGAAAGACGTTTCTCAATTTTTCCGACAATCTACTCAATAAGAGACTAGACATATATGTGGATGCAAACTATAGATTCTGAGGTAAGAGTCAGGTAAGAGTCAGCCACACATATGCGGTAAGAATGCCCTGCGCTAATACACATACGAAATAGATTCCTGGGAATGTATACCCTTAAGGAAGAGGCTATAAAACTCTTTAAAGTAAGTTCTATAATACTTTTTATCGACGCAATATGACTTCGAGAGTTATTCTAAACCCAGAAGGGGTCGCAGTGCCACATCCAATATCAATAATAATAATAATATTATGCAGTTTGGTTACAACAGTGTAAAGGATATACCATTTTATTTACTTAACTAAATTTTATTTTATTCAAGTTTCTTCTAAACCTAAAAAAAAACAACAAACGTAAACTGTAATCTTAAGTAATGTATTTAATAAATTTTTATTCGTATGTATGCTCATACACATATTCAGATCTATAATATAGATTAGATTATAAGCTTTGATTTACTAAGGTTATTTTTATTTATAAGGCAATAATTCTGATTGCCAACCTTAAGAATTGGTCATAAGTAAATAAAGGGCAAGAAAAACACTCAATCAACACAAAACGCTTAGATAAGCCTTTAGCTTCAATATTGAATCGATAAAAATAAAATTAAACCCAACCCAAGTTTTAAAAATAAATAAATCAGGTAATAAAATTATAAATATTGCTTCAAATAAATAAATAAACGGTAACAATATCGAAAAAGGCAATATACGATTGCCACAACAAACGCACCAACAACAACAGATGAGATAGAAATTATTTACTAACCGAAAGTGTCAACCCCGTTGACAAAACAAGCGAAACGGAAACAAATCATTTAGAAACTATTCCACCGAACCAGCTGCGAAAAATGTGAAGAAATCCACATACATTAATCTGAAATTCATAATAAAAAAATACAAGCAGAAGCGAGCAGAAGATACGATACTCGGTTGGCAATTAAATGAACTCAACATTGGTGACAACGAATACCAAAACAGCAATCAAAATACAATCACAACAGCGACTCACACCAGAACCAGAACCCGAGAGCTGATAATTTTGTATTCAGAATTTCGTTCAAGCCTTTAAGTTGTCTCTCGCTTAGCAAACTAAAGATACGACCGAGCATTGATACCCAAAAGAAATGCGCTACGTCTTCCAGCTTTTGTTGTTGTATTCGTTGTATTTGTTGTATTTGTCGTATTCGTATTTGTTGTTGGGTGTTTGTCAGCGATTTCGATGAAAATCAGTCAACATTGATTTCCATATACTGACGAATGTTTCCCCCTTCTTCTACGGCGCGAGTATCTTTTTAATGAAATACAAAAACTTAAAATTGTTAATTTTTTTTTCTGCAAAACAACGAGTAAAACGTCAATAACAAAATTTATAAAAAAACATTATTTAAATTTTGACCCAACCCATTCGGTTAGGGTCAAAATAGTCAATATGCAACGTAATCGTTTCTGCGTAGCACCACGACAATACCAATTTTATGGTTGAAACATTTTTATTATTTGTTAGCAAAAAGCGGAAGAATTCATTCTCGAAAATCAAAGTCAATAGTAATTCTTAAAAGAATTTCAATAGTATTTTTTTTTTTTTTGTACTAAGAATAGTACAAAAAATTGCTCCATTCGTTTAAGTTAGTATATGGACAAGACTGCATTGAAATAAGCAAATCGTGCTATGAAGATTTAAAATACTACTATTTTGTATAAAAAAATTGAATTTTACGAGTAAAATCTCTTTGTTACAGTGTATAACAAACCCTACTTTGAGAGCACCCAAACTTTGGTCCACAAATCATAGCGTGGCCTAATTTATCTCTTACTAGATTTAAATTTATGTAACTTAAAAACTGGTGGCAACACCTTGCCCATATTTCGTCTATTGATATTCGATTCCATTATTTATTAGAGTGCGAAAGCTCTTTAGTTTGCTTTTCATCCTTCCTTTTTTTGTGAAAGCGGAAGTCTTAGTTCTTTTGAAAAAATATTATCCCTGATGGAATTCAAACTCTTACATGGTATTTGATCAGAAACCTACTAAGTGCTATTGTTAGATCTCTTGAATACCTTAATATCAGTAAATCTTTCATATGCCAAGTCTCGAATTAATATAATTAAATCGTTTACATCTCAAACCTTAGTAACAATAGAGACTAGAAGGAACCATTAACGATGTTTTAGTACACATGAAGCTTGCACACTCTTTCACAATAAGCCAATCTCAAAATTTTCAATATAAGTAATAAATTTTTTTCTTCGCAGACTTTCAATGCCATTGATCACAACCGACATCCAACATAGACATTACATGACATGTCGTTTTACTATTATTACATACTAGTCAGCGGAAATTAAAATCAGTGGAATGTAATAGAATGTAATAGCGTTGAAGAGGTTATACGCATTTCAAGAATGATTCAAACATTACGACAATGTCCCTTTAATAGAGCAGTCAGTGATTATATGACCACGCATGATCATGCTCGCACTACATAATCGATATCTTATCACTTAAAACATCAGCAGTTCATTTTGCAAAGAAAGATTTGTCATAGGGCTCTTGACATATTAGAATAGAGAAAATCAATTTTTGCCTTCAACTTTTATTATGAATGGTAAACTGAACGGGAAGTGATTTAGAAAGTTAAGGATACATTCTCGTAACAATGAAAAAAACAATGCAACTCCTCCAGTAACGCAAAAAGTTCTTTAAAGCCAAGACAAATAATTCCATACTGAGCAATTCCTAAACAAATAAATTGATTCAGGTTACTTAATAAAAATATAAGAAGACTAAGATATACATATAAATAACCGGACAGTAAGTCAAGTTTGTGGTGATTTAAACAGCCATGATGGTAACATAAACAATAAAATGTTTCAATCGTACAAATATACGTAAAAGTTTCTATAAGAAAAAAGATTTTGTACAGTGCTATAAAGTCACGGATAGTCGAGTATTTTAACGAGAAAGAGGAGATGTCTCAATGAAGTTCCACACCACTGCAGTAAGCATACGCCAATCAGCAATAGGTTAGATAAACCTTTACATATTGAATAATTTGGAACGTTACTGTGCAGTAGCCTTAACAATCAGCAGATGTAGACCCCTCGGCATGAAATGCCAGTACTAAAAAATTTTAGTATTATGCTCAAGAATAATATTATGCTCTTCATCCATTTTCGGTAAGAATTCTTGCGTCGTGTGAATCGTTTGAAACCAATTCAGATATATAACTGTTGTTAATATATATTCTTATTTAACGCTAAATATCAATATATATTATACATCAAAGGTAATTTGTAGTGTAAAAATATATGAAGGCAGTTTACTTCATATATTTTCAATATTGTTATAAATCAATGGTTATAACCTTTTATTAACCAAAGACCACTATGAATTTTTGTTTTTAGTTGGAACCACAAAGTTTAAAAATAATAAACTGTACGATTACTTTGACATGCTTTATGCATCTCTGGTATTATATAATACCATGAATTGTATATTTAATGATTATAAACTATAATGTTCAATTTATATTTGATTAAAATTAATTTTTAAATCAAAAAAAATTTTTCTTTTATCAATAATGTACCAAAAAACTGCGGCTATCACCCATTATTTGTCCTATCTGAATATTGTAAACTTACAGCGCCTTTATCATAACTTCTTATTTGAAAAAATAAAAAAAATAAAACCACATTTTAAAAATCCAATTAGAATAAAATTTTGAACCATTAAGAAAGTCAAGTATTTAAACAAAATAGATAAGAAATAAAATTCGATAAACATAATCCCTTTTTATCTATGTTTTATCTATGTTTTACTCGTACAATGTTTTTTTTTTAAATATATTTTCTGAAATAATTAATTTAAATATATTGAAACTGAAATTTTATTACAATTTTAACCAGAACATTTCACAATTCAATTAAAAAACAAAAGTGAATCAATTTACTTAAAAAGTATAAAAATAACTCAAATGCAATTTTTTTTTATTTTGCTTTGTGCTCTTTTCCATTTTCTATTCATCTTTGTTTATATTTTCTTGAATTATTGTTCCATTTAATCCCAACTTGGCTTTTATGAACAATATAATTTTTGATAATTTTTTCCTTTTTTAGTTATTGCATTTTGTTCCCTTTTTCCTCTCTTTCATTACACTTTGAAAAACGTTTGTCAATTTTTATGAATTTTTTTTTATGTTGATTTTGGTTTTGCATATTTTGTATTTTGGTTTTTAAGCTTGTGACCAATTTAAAATCACATTAAATAGTATTTTTATTTATGAGTACTTTTCTTCTTCTTGTTATTGTTACTGTAGTTTTTGTTTTGTACACATTTTTGTTGTTGTTCAAAAATAGTGTCGAAGTTCATTTTATTATCGTCATTTGTCATGCATTGCCATGAGCATACGAGAATATGGACGGTCTTCGCTCTTACTTTTCTTTTTGTTTTTATATTTTTTCACTTTGAGACATGCTTTGTGTTTGTTGTTGGTATTATCTTTATCGTATTTGGTTGCAATTGCAGTTAATGTTATAGCGACTTTTGTTGTTGTTTGTTTGTGTTGTTGTTGTGCTGGATTGTTGCTGTTACTGTTGGATTGTTTTTGTTGTAATATTTACATACTTGTAAATATGCATTAAAATGACATTTGTACCACATATGGTGGCTAGCTGTATTTTAAAACCAACAAAATAGAAGGAAATTAATATTATTGGTTTATTTTGTCTGCTTTCTGCTCTTTGGTCTTTTTTTTGTTCATGTTAACGTTTTGAATTTTTTATTGTCGATTTGAACCCTACTTTTTTTATGATTTTAGATAAGAAAACAAAGTGTTCACTGTGAGATGTACTTTGTGCCTTTAAGTTGTGTTATCATTCATTGTTTGGCTTTGTATTATAGCGTTGACTCATATGTTTACAACTATGCAAATTCAAATGTGCATACATTTGGGATTGAAACGCACTAATATGCACACACATACATACATATGCATGTACATATGTATGTACATATGTATACATGTGCCTTGTCGAGTATCCAAGAACTTAAAATGTGTTAAGATTGTGTTTAAATACTTAAAGGAACATTGCAATGCGCATACATTCATTTTAATATATGTATGTAACATATGTACAATTTACAAAACATGTATATATAAATATATACAAATGTAATAATGTAGCAGAATAAAATATGAGCACATCATACCACAGTAAGTTCACTTAGCGAAGTTCAGTGGTTTTGTTCATATAACAGAGATGTAGCATATACAAAAATTCAGACTAACTACGATTATAATTTCTGGAGACACGAATTTTGACGACTACACCCATTTTCGTAACAATTTCTACTATCGTAACTAACATATTAACACTTCCATAAATATTCCTAATTCTGTAACTATTTGCACTTCCGCAACTATTCCTACTATTCCCATTTTCACAACTATTACCACTTCCATAACTATTACTATTTTCCCTTCCATAACTATTTGCACTTCAGTAATGACCCCCATTTTTGTAACAATTTCCACTAACGTAGTTCATATAGTTTAGTTCTGGAAATACCAGCTCTTAAAGTTGTAAATCTTAACAAACAACTCTAGACGTGTCACTTAATGACAATTAGTAAGTGAACTTCTAAATATGTGAACCCGTTGTTTTCATCATTTTAAAGTCATCCTGTTTCCTCCTATACCACACGAATGGTGGATTATAAGATAACCAACATAGAGAGATAGGGAAATAGATGGTGGTAAGTGGTGGACATTGATTTGTCGTATGTCCAGGTTACTTGTTAATGAAACGCTGTTTTATCGATTTGGTTAGTAACTCATAATATCATTCAAACACTTTTCTAACATTTAAAGTCGTTAGAAGATTATAGTATAAACATTCTCACAACTTAAAATATATAATTTGATTGCTCTAAAATTTTGAATTTTGGAAAAATCTTTATAGGTTTTATCTTATTATTAAAATTATTATTTTTCCTTTATTTTCTTTTTTCTTTTATTTTTCTTTTTTTTTATTTTGCTTTTTTGTAACTATTAGAATTTGCTAGGAATTATATTTATCGCTAAGTTTTTAATTTTATTATTAGTGCATTTCGTTAGTAAGCGTGGTTACAGGTTTGAATTACAACAAATCGTTGAGATATATGGGTCGAAGTTGAAGAGCTAAATTGGATATTAAAATTGATAAAATTAAGTCTGTGTTCATGAACGTAGAAACATTGAAGAAACTAACAAAGCTGACGATATGGCGCGCCTTTGTGCTTCCTCAGATGTGTCTCAATGGTTGCCAGCTCATGTTGAACTGGAGATTGTTGAGTAAAGCACTTACCTCAATTTTATTTAGCTTTCGAATAACAAATGCGAAACACTTAGATCTTGTATAAATTCCCTGGTTAACATTGCCCTTTTATAACAAATCTAGATTTTGAGTATTTATTCAAAGGATCAGCATAAATACTACAATGATTAAAGCAGTTCTCTCTAGTCATTGTTGTATAGGAACCCATGCGCCAATTCATTTTTTTAATATTCATTGAAATGGAAACTTACTCAAAAAAAGACAAGATAGTATTTTTTCTGTGAATGCATGGTTTTGTGGAAGTACTTTTTTGGCAGCTTGTCAAATTGCTTAACGGTAAGAACGAAGGACCAATTAAGTTATCTAAATTCTATGGGATGTATTTAGTTTCTCTTTTTATATTTAATGGTTTTTTGTGAGCTATGTAGTAGTAAAAAAGGCTAATTGAGGTCAGCGGAAAGTTATCTGCTAACCTGCCAATGCAACCAACCAACTAACCAACCATATGATTTGCCTTGAATCTCTTTTGTATAAAATGATTTTATGTATATTTTTAATCGGGCTGTAGGGTCCCTTCTTGTTAAATAATTAAATGTAAAATAATTAAATATTTTTCAATATACTCTATATATCAACTCTTCTTGAGAGTCATCATCAGGATTACGATACGTCATCCTCTTTTTTTTATCATCTATATTGTACTCATCTATATTTGTATAAAATTTGTGTTAGAAGTAATTTTTTTGTTAGTGGCAGTTACTATTTATAATTTTGGAGAACTCTTGAATAATTTCGACTGAAATGAACATATTTTTGATATGTAAATTGTTCTAAAACCTCACAACTATGGAATTATATATAGCATTTATTCAATTATTGAAGATCCGATTTTAGTGGGTTTTAATCTTACACTGTGGCTTTCAATGTTTTTTATCTACCGACGAAAAAAGTTGTTTTATTTTGTTGACTATAAACATCGGGATGCTTGGTTACACTAATATACTGACCAAATACAGAATCTGTAACTTTCTAAAGAATCTGTAAATTTTGACCTGAAAACCTTTCTCAGCTACATACTTCTTCAGATAGTGTTCCATAAATAATTACAGCAGACTTTTACATACATATGTATGTATAAATGTACATATGTATATACATATAGATACATTATATGTATTTTTAATTTCTACTTTTTATGGCTTAACTGAGAGGATCTCCGTGTACTTTTAAGCGTAATCACTAGATGAGAAACTCATGCAATAATGAAATACAAACGTACAAACGCATAAGGCACGATTCAAATGCGCTTAAGACGCCATTTCCGTTAGTAATTTACAACATTTTTGTTTTGTTGTTGTTTTTTTTTTTTGTATTTAGTTTGCGACGCTTATTTTATATTTTTATATTGACATGACCATCTTAAGCGCAACAGTGGGGCTAGGCATCTTAAGAACAGATTTCATAATACAATATACTTTATATGCATGTGTGTATGTATTGTATATGAAAAAAAAATCATACATATAAAAAGAATTGAAAGCCAGAATTGTATATTGCGCGTTAAATGCAGGCGAAATGCTTTATTAAATGAGTCTTGCCTGATACCAAAGCATCGGACTGGCTCATTTTGACGATAAATTTTTACAGACCATAAACACACTTATTTATATGTACATACATGCATACATACATATGTGCAAATACGTTGAAATTAGTGCTGTGCTCGGCTTAATTTTATGAGGTAATTTTTTTTTCATTTCTTCTTTTTTGTACGTTTGTATGCACATGCATGCCCCACGCTACTTAACTACAATTTTTGATCTTACTACAGTCTTGGAATGGTCTTTTGTAGTTTGTTTTGAGCCAACATATACATATGTACTTGTATGTATGTATGTGTCGCCAATGCACAACGGAAAACGGTTTACATTACTCCCCCGTTTCAGCGAAAAGATCAGCAAGAAATTGCCATCAATAGAAATTTCGTGGATTTCAAACTAAAACAATAACTACTAATTGTATCAGCAGTGAACAGTTGCTGTTATGGTAATTGTACGTCTTAACTATACCACCAATGGTGCAGGGAGGGGAGGTACGATGCAATAATGTGCTTCTATTTCGGCTTTGTTCCTAAGTTGGTTTTTATTAACACAAAACTTAATAATCAATTAAAAAGAATAGTCAAAGAATAACGAGAAAAAATTGAAACGCACAAGAGAGGGCTAAGAACAATTGCTACTACTTACATACTTATTGTAATTGAAGAGTACAGTGGAACAAATCACTTAATTTGATCAATGTCCTTATATGACATAATAACAAATGCGTTTACACTACAATTATTTCATATATTAATTAGCGTGATGTTATAACTTTTCACAACATCGTTTAGCACTTTATTGTTGTCTTGAATATATGAAAATTATAAACATGACAAGCTTAGATTAATTTTTTCAATTCTCAGATTTCTTAGAGGTATAAACTATAATTGTTGAATGTACTTTGTTTATTCGATAATTAAATTACTTACTCTATTTACACTATTTAGAGGTATTTATTTTACTTGGTAAGTATATTTTTAAAGTTAATTATTTTCGCTTTCATACAATCACAAAGAATTTTTTTTATTTTTGATTTATTGAAATTTGGCTGACCATACAACACTGTTTCGAGTATTGCCAAGTACTCATCATCAATGGTCTAAGGCAATATTCGAATTTAATTAGTTTATAATAATAATTTAATTTGTTTAATAATATAATAATATATTATTATATTATAATAATATAATAATTTGTTTGGACTACAAATGCCAGGTTTAAAACTCACAAGTGTATTTCGAAGTTTACAGTGCAATTCTGGCAGAGATCGTTAAAACTATTTCCAAAGATGTTTGAATTATAGTTTGAAAAATTTTTGATATTTTGACACAAGAGTTTTTTAAAAAAACTTTTATAATTTCTAATTCGTGGTGAAAAGCTGTTTTGTTCTATTACTTTCCTGGAAAATCAAAAACAGCTGTTAATCGCTACCGTATTCAACTTAACAAACTAATTTAAATACAAACGTGATGGAAAGCCGCAATACGTATGTTTAATTATTATTATTTATACCTAAATAATTTATTATTGAAGATCTTTCAAATTAATTCATGTCATGAAAGAAATAGTAGCAACTATAACCGCATAAAACACAGCAGTGTCAAATAAAAAAATATTAATTAATTTTAAAATTAAAGCTTAAAATTAAAATTTTAATTTAATATGTTAAATATTAACATTTATATCTATATTAAAAAACATATATTATACATAAATATATAAAGTATATTTTTCGAGATATTATAATAGTTTAGTATTATTCTTATTTAATTATATTTTTATAAATTTAAATTCATTAATATTTTTTATTTTAATTTTTTTAATTTTATATAAAGAAAATTTTTTAGACATAAAAAAAATTAACAAAACATCAGCTGTTAGTCGAAATAACATATCTTTCATTTCGTCTCTTGAAATTTCTTACATAAAATTCAAGAATAATATGACATATCGAGAGTAAATCTAGATTTGCCAATCGACACCGACAATAATTTATTGGACATATATGTGTATTTTTGTGTAATTTGCCTCTTGTATTTGTCAACATAATACTTAAGTTAAATGTGCTAATGAGCTAATATTTTCTTTGTGTTTTTCAGGAATTAAATGTTTTTTTATATAATATAATTACATAAAACATAAAAAAAGAATAGTAAACTAATTAATATATGTGAAAATGGACTAATTATTCAAATTTCATTTATATATATATGTATAATATATATATTTAAATTTTTATAATTAATATTATTTATTAAACATGGGTTATTTATTTATTTATACATATTTAAGTTATAATTTTAAAAATAAATAATTTTTATTTGCAATTGTTATGCTTAATGATATAACTGAAATCATTTCTTTCATGTCATGAGTAAAATTCATTAAATAATTATTCATGTTTAAGTAGTAATATGAATTTAATGTATATTTTGCGGCTTTTCATAACATTTGTATTGAAATTCAATTGTTGCATGCGGTAGTGATTAACAGCTGTTTTTGATTTCACCACACAAGCAATAAATAATGATAAAGTTTTTTTTTGAAAGGCTTTTGTACTGGAATAGCAAAAATCTTCTCGTTCACTTTTTCAAAAATCTATCGAAGCAATTTAACAATTTTTGCCAGAATTGTCCTATAGGGGTCCATTAATGTGATTATTATCCACAATCTTTTAAATTATTATAATTTAGTAAAAATATTCTGCTATGTATTTTGAAAATTTGTATTATATCAGTACCCTGGAAATGACTATAGTCGTAATGTAGGTGCAAATAAAAGACATTGTATATTAAAACTGATTTTAACACATAGTTGCTTCGTATTTAATATTGACCTATTCAAAAGTATATACATAAAATGTGGTCATTTAAAAAATAAACTGTGGAAACTTATTATTTATTATATACGTATTATATAAGTATCTCGATCTCGATCTTAAAACTACTTTAAAATATAGTTTCTTATTTAATATTAATAAACGAACTAAGTAAAAATATAAAAAAATTTATAATAAAACATATAAATAAAATGTGATCATTTAAAAAATAAACTGTGGAAACTTTATTAACATATAATTTATTATATATTATATTAGTATCTTGAAAATGACAGAAAATTGGTTCAAGTAATCTATATTTCTAAAAGTACTTTAATATGTTATTACTTATTTAATATTGACCAATTAGCCTAGGTAGAAATATATAAATAAAATTTGGTGATTAAAATAACAAATTGTAATAATATTAATTATTTCTTTATAAATAATTGTTATAAGAAGTATTTGTCCAACAACTACAATAACATTACTTATCTTTCAAATACTTTCCACTGTTACAAAATTTGCTCTATTTATATTCATTTTTCATATTTCACACAATTCTAAACAAAGCAAAATCTTTCTCTTACGTTTTGTTCTAACGGATTTTCTTTTATATAATTCCTTTCTCCATGCATTATTCATTATCGTGCATACACCACTTGAGCGTAAGAGCAGTGGCAATATATTAACGTGATGTGCTGTGCCAAGTCCAGTGAGAACAGAGCAAGAGAGAATTAAAATTGATCATAACAAATTAATTATTTACAATGAGTTCTGTGTGTGTGTATGTGTACGTGTGTGCAGTTCATATTCATATCATCATGACTGGGTATTGTATTGTAGGGATTTTTGGCTATTTGCTGTACTGAAATTTTCTGTTTGTCAAATTCTCTGGTGTGTGTTCTTACTTTTCGAATGCGGCTTACAAAAAAGTCGCGAATGTAGCCAAAAGCAAGAGAGAGGCGAAAAAAGCAATAAGCATAGCGGCGCAAGCATAAAATTAAGACAGTTGCTGAGTGCGCTTGGAGGGGTTTTCTTTTGCGATGTTATTTAAGCGTGATTTTGTGTTCCCATATTTTTTGCTTGTGTTTTAGTGTCGGGTTCGGGTGGTTTTTGGTTTAGTTGGTTTTTAAACTTGGTCGTGAGAGGGTAGCAAAGTGAAATAAGCCTGAATGCGTGTGCGTAGAAAAATATTAAAACGATCCGTTTAACTTGATCAGATTAAGTACATGAAAAATCTGTGATTATTGACAAAAACAAAAAAAACTTTTTATACAAAAGCAGTTTTGGCAAAAAGTGAATAATTTTTTTTATTTTAATTTACAATTTTATTTTAAAATATTAGAAGAAAAAAAGTATAAGAAATAAAATAAAAGCGTTTATGGAAACCAGTGAAAGCGGTAGTACATCACCGGCAAGCCGAACACCACCACCATCTGCACCAGAAGACGATATGAGCGGTGCTCCAACTGATTTAAGTGCAGAGATGAAACCAAAAGGTGAACTGATGGAATCACAGCAGAAAATAAAAAAATGTGCGTTGAAAAATAAAAAAGTTAATTTTATAAATATTTTACCGAAATCTCTAAGAAATGTTAGCAAAACGAATAATCGTATTACTACAATAATTAAACCTAAACCTAAACCAAAAACAACTACAACAACAACAAAACTACTGGTGACTGGCAAACCATTTACTAGGACAGCTAGAAATAGAATTGAACAAACAGTAAAAACAGAAATTGCATTACAACAACAACAACAACTTTATCCAACAACGAAAGAAACATTTTTATTTACCCTCGATTTACTTGCAGTGGTTCGCCGTAACGCATCCGACAAATTGAAATTGATCCAAATGGTACATGATAATCCAATACTCTGGGATTCACGCTTACCAAACTTCAAAGGTGCTGAAGAGGAGAAGAATCGTGCTTGGGAACAGATTGGTAAGCATTTCAATGCGCCCGGACGTAGAGTAGCGCGTGCATTCAAGTCTTTGCGTGAATCTTATCGTCGCGAGTTAGCGCACGTCAAGATCATGGGCAACGGATTTAAACCAAAATGGAGCCTTTACGAAGCTATGGATTTCTTACGCGATGTTATCAGGGAACGAAAGTGAGTATGAAAATAATGCCAAATTCATAGAAAATAAGTCATTAGATTTTTCTAGCAAATTAGTTGAACATTAAAATATAGAATAAAAAAGAAATGGAGATAAATCTCCGTACGTTCTTAGTTGCTCTTTCTATTGATTTTTTTTTATTTGCCTTTTATGCACTTTTATTTTAGAATTTTTTTGCATTGTTTTGTTTTTGTAATAAGCATCAAAGCAAGCATTGCCAACTGTTTTAATTCTCTTTTGTATGTAGAAAGTGTTTTGTTTTGAAAATTAGTTAGTAGTACTCCAGTGTTTGTCGAATGTATTAATTAATATTATGAAATTGCTTAATTTAATTAATATTAAACTATATATTAATATTAATTATTATATAAAAGATATATTAACTTAAAATATATTATATAATAATAAATATATAATATATTGGTAAAATAATATACATATATTATATAATAATTATAATAATGTATATAATCTATAAAAATAATATGTAATAATTATAACATATATTTAATTATAAATATATTATATTAAAATATTATATTAATTAAAAATAAGTTTATAATAATAGAATATAAGATATTGTGGATTAATATAATATATTATATAATATATACATATATTGTATAATAATGAGAAAATAATTTATTGTAATAATTATAGAGCGATTATATTAAAATAATAATTATATAATAATTATAATATATTAATAGAGTAATAATAATATTATAAAATTAATCTATTAGTATTAATATATAAATAAATATATTATATAAAAATAAATTATATAATATTAAATTATATAATAAATTAATATAGCATACATAATATATATATATTATATAGATACAATAATAATATAAATGTTATCTATAATATTTAATAGAATATAATATATAATAATTTTAAAAGTTGAACGAAATTAATGTGATATTGATTTTGCCAAATATTTATATAAAAGTTCTTAATGATACAGTTTCTAATTATTCTGGTAATAGGATGTTCAGACCGAACTCGATTATTCGGTCATTTTCGATAATTCATAGCAAAGTTTACTGAATACTGAGTTACTGAATGCGGCTTAGTTAAATATTTAAAATATACTTAACATATTTTTTATTATTTAATTTTTTCATTAATTTTTATTTCATTAATTTAAATTAAATATTAATTATTAATTTGATTAATCTTCATTAATATTTTATTAATTGTACAATATATATAAATAAATATATACATGTATAATTCAGAATAAAAAATATGTTTAATATATATTATATATATTTAAAATATAATATAATGTAGATATTTATTTTATCTCATAAAATATGCTTTAATTTGTTTTTTATATGTGTTTATGTCTAAACGTTCGGTTTTTTTCGCCACATTGGGAATAGCTTTTCTTTAGTGATATCCCTTGCGTACCTACGTAATATGTGTAGTAACCCGCGAAGATCTATCGAGTAGCTAAATATTAAAACAAAACACGTAACTGTTGGTATATTCTCTTTTTTGGGATGATGAACACCACCTGGTTGTCGAAGTTAATTAGTGGTTCCGCTCTTAGAACCCCTCTTAGTTTTGTTATATAACTCGGTTTTGGAATTGAGTTGAGTGTTCTATACCTACTCTTACTGCGTACACTTAAAACTGGGACTTTAACATTAGTGTTAAACAATTTTATTTTCGTACAGAGTCTTATGCTCGAAGATTTAGGAGATTTAATAAAATTTGTAAAGATTTGCTCAGATTGTAAGTTTCTAGTATTGTTGGTGCTTCTATTCGTACTCTAAATAAAAGTGTGACTAATATTAGTTTTATACAATTTGAATTTAGTTCAGAGTTAGATGTTCAAAGATCTTAATTTCTGTGTACAGGTTCAAAGGATTTGGTTAGTTTGCAAGTCTTAACTATTGCTGGTGGCTTTGTTCGAGCTTTAATTGCGTAACAAAATTGGGACTTATAGATCTCTGTTATTATTCTATTTTTACCAACGCAAGTAAAAGCGTATATATAATTATTTTTAATGATATGTTTCCTTTAGGCTCTTCTTAATATTATTACAGCATTTACACTTATGAGCAGGCGGTATTAGTTTCTTTAATATATGTATCTTAGGTAGTGAAACTAATTTAGAAGATAATTAATTATTATATCTATATAGTTATAGTCAGCGTGATATAACTAATCAATTTAACCATAATCATATGACCGTGTGGCAGACCTCCAGTTCATTTGTCTTTTTGTTTGTATGTAAAGTAGTTTCTCCATTTTTAATCTTATGAAATTATCTACAGACGTTTTGTAAATCTTGGAAGATCAGATCAACAAATAGATTAAATCAAGTGATTATATTGTACTATATAGAGCATAATAACAGAACAAAGGGGGTTTTTGTATATATAAAGGGAGGTATAATAGGTCTATACTGAAAATTATTTGTAAGTGTATAATTTAAGTGCAAAAACAGTTCATAATTGATTAATTGATTTGTTATATAAATAACTGTGTGAAGGGTATTGAAAATTGATCAAGGCTTAAGCAAATCTATTTATTTTGTCATAAATAATTATATATACATATTTTACAATATATATACATAGGTGTATATTTAAACTATAGAATCATTCAATAATTATAAACACATATTTATATTTATTTATATATATATATACTTATAAATATTGAAAAATAAGTCTGTTCTTAATGAGTCACATAAGCGAAAACAATATTTAACCTTCGCAGGTTTATTGAATTAAATTTTCAAAAATATCGCTTTGCAACTATTTTTCACATTTTTATTGTTTTATTTTAATTTTTATAATTGCTGGTAGAATATCTTACATATATTCTACATATTCTTCGGTGTGAATCTTATTTGACAGATTGTTTTGTAGTTTTGCTATGATCTGCGCATATATTTATGTATATTTTTAGTTGTAAAAATAAATTAGAACATCTTTTTACCTATTTATTTTATCTATATATAATTATTATTTAAACCATAATCCTGAGACGTGGGTTAAACCTTTTTTCATTCTGCGTCTACAATTATTTCTGTTATATACTCCTCCAGTGTAATTACTAATGTTAATCGTACTTATTCGTTTCTATAAAACACCAATCCATTTTTGACTTGGTCTACCTGTTCCTCAATTTCCATATTGTAAAATTTTCTTTGAAAGTGTATAGATTAAGACCTCATAAAGTAGGTGATAATCTTAGCTAACGCCAATAACTCTAATTCGTCATTATAGCTAAAGCAATAGCTGCCCTCTAGTAACTTTAATGGTCTAATATTTTACGCATGATATATAGGTATATATATTTCAAATTTAGTACGTCTTGACTTGGTTAGCAAATTGCATGCACTTTCATTTTACTGATATGAAATATTTGTAGTAATAGTGAAAATCGATTATATTATGATTACATATGATTACAATTGGTTAATATAGTAGCATACTTGGGATATGATAGAGAATAGGAATGTATATGTATGTAGTCAGATATATCGCTATTTATGTAGAGAGAGAGAAAAAGCTTACTATATTTCCACGATAAAAGGTGCAAGTTAGCTCCTTCTGCAAATATGAGCTTTTTTGATTCTCTCTTTTAATATTGAGTTTCAGCAGAGGAAATACTGATATCGGATAATTATAATACAATGAATATAAAGTAATTAAAATAATTTTTAATATGACTTAGGAATTAAAATTAGTTACTCTAAAGTTTAGTTAGAAAAAATGTAGAAAATAATTGAAAGTTTTGAAAAAATATATAGTAAATTTAAAAAAAAAATGATGAAATTATAAATATTAGTATTTGTTATAGTTTGATATTTAATATTTATTGTTATATATGTGTTAGTTACTGAATTTGAATTTCCAAAAAAAAAAATTAAATTAAGTGTAATTTTTTTTGATATAAAGGTCTGCAGAGACCTTTAATTTTTATCACATTGAAATTAACATATATGTATTTTTAATAAAGTTAAAATAAACTTCTGCAACAGAATCAGATTTTAATATTCTCGGTATTATTGAATCGCAATAATAACAACAAATATTTTTTTTCGGGTTGTATAGCCTTATTGCCTATTCACACGGCATGAATTTGATTAAAAGATAATCTGAATCAACAATTGATCTGAATTTAGTTATTACTCTTGTCAACGTATGTATTTATTTCAAAACCTATTTATACCGATCAATTTAGAGTTTCTTTCGTTTGTTTAAACAAATGATAGCCAATTTTAATTAAAAAAAAATATCTTGATTTATATTTACCATTTAAACAAGTTATTATAATAGAATATTGGTCTAACGAAATATATTATTTCAAGCCTTTTCGTAACTTTGAATGCATTTTATAGTATATTCGACATTAGTTGTTTAGAGAAACCATTTTTGTTAAATTTGTTATAGTAAGTTTTGGATCGTTCGTGAATATAGAGGTTCATTATATCGGGTTAATTTCAAATCAGTTCAAATATTCGTTAATTTGAGAGTCTGCTTTAAATGGCTATCATAATTTATTAAAAAAAAATTGTTTATTGTTTCTTGTGCGCATGGATATATTTTATTCGTGGGTTCAACACTATTTTGAGTTGATTCTGACTACGTTATTATATTTTTTCTAGAGATCTAGAGATCTACTTAGGACTGTTGGGTTATTATAAAGCCGCATAAATCTAGGTATATTATCTTATTATGGCTTTCAATGAAAAGTGTTGCAGCCTACTGAAGTACTTTTGTGAGTAATAACGTGGCTAGTTTATTCTAGAGATTGCTGGTTTCTTGGAATTGCTGGTTTATTCATTGTTATAAAACACATTTACTCAGTTTATAATAACTTTTATGGGAAGATCTTGTAACAAACGGATATACTTTTGATAGTAACGCCATTGTTGGTTTATTTTAGAGATTCACTTAATACTGTTGGTTATTATACAGCCGCATAAATCTAAGTGTTGCAAAGCCCACTATTAAAAGATTATTGGTCTTATAATGACTTTCAAGGGGATATACTAACAGTAGAATGAGATAATTTTATTAGTAATACCATTGATCGGCAAGTTTTCTACATAATTAAATGCTATAATTTCTTTAAAAATTATATTATAATCAGGCATTTTTTAGAAATTTGTTAACAATATCAATATATGTAGTTCCTCAAATTTTGTGCTATATTTTGGATCTGTTCTGTTATAAACACATAAATATCAATATCATCAATTGCTATCTATTATATTATCTTGCTATCTGTATATATACAAGATTTTCTATAGTTCCGAATATATATCTATATTATGTCTTTGTTTTGTTATAAACACACACCTAGATTTTTTGAATAGATCTATTTACTGCACTTCTTTCGCGACCAAATATTGAAAAAAAAGTTTATTACATAAATAATTTCCGTAGTTCCCACAAATTGGTGGTTGTAATGTAATATGAATTCTAAAGATTAGCAAGGAAATATGGTTCAGAAATATTTTTTTTTTTATACTCATAAATATGTATGTCTCTCATAACAGAACAGAATAAATATGGCTGATGCAATTTTGCCCGTTTACGTTTGGCCTATCAAGAAATTAATGTACATATAAAGAGCAATTTTTTAATAAAATAAAAAAATTAATGTACGCTAATAATAAAAAATTAAAAAAAAACCAAAAAAAAAATAAATGTATATATGGTATACGCCCAGTTATGACGCGATTGAAATAAACCAAGCCAAACTCAAACAAATCGAGCATTGCTCATAACGACAATATTAGCTTCACGATCCAATCCCCAGTAAAAACTAAGTCAACCAAACCAAGCCAAGTAACCAACAAATAATTTTCATGAGTATTTTCGTAGCTGCTGTCCATCTGCCATTTACTACTAGCCGAGCCGAGCCGAGCCGAGCTGAGCTGAACTGAACAGAATTGCTTGTGTTCTTGTTCTTCATTTATTGCCTGCTACAGTTGTTTGCTTGTCTGCCTGCGCCTGCTCCATTCCTCATGCTCCACTGCCACATTCTTTACACATTCTTCCGCGCTTGTTTCGTTGTATTGCCGTAGCTGCTTGGCTCGTCTTTTGCTACAATTTTCAGCTCATTTGCTTATTAAATCACAAAAGTACTTGCATATCAAAATACAAATTCATATGCCAGACACATACACACACACATCCATACATACAACAGTCAACAGTGACAAACAGACAAACAGTCAGCAACAATTGTGGTGTACGTTTTTGTACTTATTTGTATGAAAAACGTTGATATATAGTACGTGTTTGCATGGAAAGTATGCGTCTGTTTATACTTAATCGCCTTTGATTGCTGCTACCCTCTTTGTACATTAAAATATAAATACATATGTATGTGGACAAAACGCATACATATAGAGTAATTGAGCTCACTCATACCAATACAAATTTACATTTGCAATTCTACACGAGATGTATTAACGTAAATGTTTTAACCCTGGTTTTTTGCATTTATCGCCGTTTCCAATTATATTTTTAATGTTTAATACTGATGGCTATTGTTGATGCTGTTATTGTTGTTGGTACTTATACTACTGCGACTGCGGCTGAGGCTACTGCTGATGCGAACGTTGTCGTTGTAGTTGCCGTTGCCGTTGACGCTTGAAATTTTTGTTCGTTCTTTATGGTAATGATCATAACTGTGTTCACTTATACTATATTGTATATCATCTTATTATGCTAATGTAGTTGTTTGTGTTTTTATTCTGATAGGAAATGATTTTATTTACTGCTCTTTGCTTGCTTGCGTGCTTACTTACTCATTGCAGGCTTAATACTTTGCCATTTCATTATTTCGTTGTAGCTGTTTTTGTAATTGCCTTTGCTGCTTTAGTAAACTTGGTCCATTTTAATTTATCATCTGCCTGCCGCCGCCTGTTTGCTTGCTTTCCCTGTGCCCGCATATTGCTGTTTTTCAATCCATATGCCCGCTGCTCACAATAAACGCTCGCCTGCTCGGTTGCTCTCACTTAGACTTTGTTTTTCAATGGTTGACACTATTTTGTGGCTTAAGTGATGATTTCGTCTTTCCATGTTTCGTTATCAGTTTAAATAAATAAACGTGGGTACAGTCAATTATTGAGGAAATCATGGAATTTGTAGATTTCATTTAAGATAATTCGTTTTGTTGCTGTTGTTGTTGTTGTCGATGTTACTAAATTAATATTTATTAAATTAAATTATTAATAAATTGTACCTAATTTACTTTCATGTAAAATTTTTTTTTTAGTAATTTTAGGTCATTGCTTTGTTGTTGCAAGTGAGACATAAAAAGTAGAACACATAGACATGTGTATATATTCTATGTGTTACCTTCTATTAATACGAATCTGAAATCTATAATATAGAATGAAGTTTCTATTTTATTTATGGTTAATGAGTTTATTTTAAAAGATTAATAATTTAATTAGCAGAATAACTGATAATTAATAGTAATTAATTATGAAAAATTAGTAATTAATAGTTATTAATAATTAATAAAAATAAATAATTAATAAAAATAAATAAAAATAATAAAAATAAATAAATTGGTCACTAAAGGGTTAATTATACTGTGATTCTAGTAGAATTATAGAATAGATCTCTTCAACATTGTGTTAATTTCTATTTAGCTGATACTCTGAATTCAAATTAAATTAGATAAATAAATTTGTTATAATTTTTTTGATTAAGAATAGTTATTATTTATTATCAATTATTAATTATAATTAATTATTATCAATTATTAATTATAATTAATTATTATCAATTATTAATTATAATTAATTATTTGTATTATTACTTATTAATAATTATTAATAATAATATTATTAATAATTATTAATATCAAATATTAATCAAAAAAATGATAACAAATTTATTTATCTAATTTAATTTAAATTCAGAGTATCAGTTAAATAGAAATTAACACAATGTTAAAGAGATCTATTCTATAATTCTACCAGAATCACAGTATAATTAACCCTTTAGTGACCAATTTATTTATTTTTTTTGCGAAGAAATTACTGAAGATAGTTTTAAAGTAAATAAGCATTTATTCATTCCAGAAAAAATGTTGTAAATAACGATAATCTAATTTAGTATCATATATTTTAAATTTAGGTTATTTGCAAAATATTAAATCACTTCTGGTATAATTGTAATGATTATTGACACTATTAGAGCAGTTTAATTGTAGGCTGCCTTAAAGCATTCTTGGGAACTAGAAGATTTATAGTCAGTAAGCAATATTTTTGTAAGGTGACATCAAAACTTGATAAACTAAATATTCTTAGATATAGTGAAGTGAGGATCTTAAGAGTTTTAGGTGATTGAGTGTTATGTTAAGCTGGAGATCTTTAAGTTACGTTATGTTAAGTTATGGATCGCATTTGAGGGTAGAACATAAGACCTTCAAACATGTACCAAGAGTTTGCTCGACATTGATACATTATAAAAAAAGGACCTAAATGCGCTCTTCTATCACAGAATAAATAATTTTATGTTCATTTTAGAATATTGATTTGAAGTTATACTTTAACTTCATATGAAGGAGCTACGACAGATCTCAAGGTTGTAGTGTAAATTCTTCAATTCTTCTGACAAGGAAATTACACACTTGACAGGAAAGCACCAGTCTTATTGCTGTGTGTTTGTATACTCAGAAGTGGTACTTTCTTCAGAAGAAGAAGAGAAACACATAAACCTTTTTGAAGCCTATAGCCTATATGCTTATCAGAACAAAACCGCTTACATAATCGTTTCGCATAAGAGATGGAAATACCTAGGTGTATATTTTATATCGGATAAGGAAATACTATTCGATAAAGTAGAAGTGGTACTATAATTAATTTAGGAATGGAAATAGGTCTACTTGGTATGGCAGTTGATATTATTCCTGAAATATGGATACATTATTGTCATCAGTTTTGTTGTAATTAAATTGGGTTACTTTGAACACCAAATCTGTTTTACATTTATTATTGTTTAGTTTAAAAATTGCATGTCCTTTAGATTTCTTGTAGAAAAAGTCGTGTAGATTTTTTAGTACTGTATTTGTGTCCCTTTGATTTATTTTATAGATTTTAGAAATTTAACAAAGACTAGGTAAATTTTTAGTTATAATATTAGTGTGGCGATAAGTAGTAATCTTTATAAATTTTATTTGCTACTCTACTGACTCGCTTAAACAAACTTTTATGGTTCCAGGAGCGATCGGCCTACACCTCCTAACCACTCGCCATCGAAGATAAAGTGCCGCTCACCTCACTCGGTAGAGTTACATGGAACGCAAGAAAAAAAATTGAAGCAGATTTCCCCAAAAATAACAGATCTATTTGGACCACAGCACGAAACAGCGAAACTTTATAAGTAATTAATAATATGCATGTAATTAGATTATGGGTGTTTAAAGATTTCTTGGTTTATTTTTGAGAAGTTCTTAGCTACGTGGTTAGCTTGTTTAATTTGCTAACCCACTTAACTTTTAAATTAAATTATATGATTGCATTTAACTGTTGACATTGCTCGATTCAGCATATGTTTACATTTTAAGCAAAATGTATTAAGTCAGTATTATAACTTCTATATTTCATTTAATATGGAAATGTGGCAACACTTTCGCGGCTAAAAAGCTAAGCCAATATAATAGTGTGTCTTATAACTTAGCCGTGATGACTTAGTCGTTTTTGCATGTCTATGTTGAGTAGTTCTTATTGTTGGCAAATTATACACAGCAAAAAAACACATAAAAAACTATTTTTTAGACATAGACCATAATTATTATGTATCTGTTTAAGTTTATATGTAGCTTCATACAAGAGAGTTTTTCGTATTTATATCAAAAAATGCTAGATAAATGGAAAAGTTCACATATGATTGGTAACAAATAGGAAATATCTTCTGTTTTTAAGCAATGATCGGGGAGTGATTTAGGGGCCAGCTCTGGAACTTTGGAACAGATCTTTCACCTGACCAGCTTTCAGCTTTTCACCACGAATTACAGATGATTACACTTTTTTTGAAAGACTTTTTTGCCAGAATCGTTAGAACAGTCTTTCATTCTATATTTTAAAAATGTTTTGAAAGACTTTTAATAATCTTTGTCAGAATTGCCCTGTAAGTATATAAGAAGTTTTATTCACAAGAGTTCTTATTCATACTAAATGTTAGCTTTATTTATTATTTAAGGGCACATTTCAAAGTCGTTTCTTAAATCTCAAAACTGACGTAAGTATGAATTAAGCAAAGTTGATGACTTTAAGCATGACTTGAGTTAGCATTGAATCTAAGAGATAAAGGCGTATGATTGTAATGTTGGTCATGAAAGAAAATTTTGTGAAATTTATGTTCTGTTTTAATCAGTGCTGAACAGTAGTAGAACATCTGCTCCACTGATTTCTTAGTTCTTGTAATATTTTTACATAAAATCGAGAATTCATTGAAGCTGATTTTCAATTCAATGTTAAAAAGAAACCCTAAATACTAAGTCAGTATCATGTGAGACAAAACTAAATTCTTGGTTATTTTAAAAGGAAAATACTCTTTCTGAAATTTTATTTCATTAAATTTTTAAAATTATTTAGTTTTATTTACGGTTCATTTTGATATCTAAACTCACACATACTTCCAGATTCGGCTGGTTTAATTGCCATTCTATTTATGCTTTAAAATGTAATGACATTTCCTACGCTTTTATGTACAGTTTGACAAATGTATCTGTGTATCTCTGAATTAATTAAGATGTTTAGAAATGTAAATCTACCGTCTACTGTTTTGGATCTGTACTACCACGTATATGTATCTGTCATAAAACAGCTAAAAATAGCAACATTTCCAACCCTCCCCGTTAACAAAAAATTTTTCCAAACCATTTTCCCATGTAGGAAAAATAAGACATTGGAGTTTGGAAACAGTGGTGCTGTCGTTTTAAAATGTAACGAAAGTGCATATGGAAAATATCAAATTACTAAAAAATAAAACACAAAAAAAAGATAAATAATACATAACAAAGATTGTTTGGTTAATGCTCGAAGAGGCTCCAGCAACATGTACGAACGTTCCTATTCAAAACAATGGTTAATGGCTTGAACGTTGGTACGCGATTTGATTTCATTTAGTTTGGCTGTTGGCTGGGAACATTCAGTTCCTGCACGTTGTTGTATTTTATGTGGAACATCTGTAATTTAAGCTATTTTTAGATGAACGCCGCTTACACAAGGATCTGCATGCATATCTCAAATATATTCCGTTTTACTCGCTGCCTCTCATACGTAGGCACGATTTGGCCAAATTTAAAGCAGTTCTTCTCATATTTGGCATGGGTGTGCGCAGGCAGGTACCTTCAAAGGAAACTTATAAAGAGAAGGAAACGCTACACAAACTCCGATCTGAATCTGAACTGCGCTTGAATAAATTTTCTATTTATATGCTTCTTACTTCAGATACTTTTTATTTTATGTGTTTATAGATAGATACACACACATATAGATATATAATTCACGGTTTCTTGTTTGTTCTGTTGTTGGTGGAGAGGAAATCGAGTGCATTTTTCTTTGTCTTCACATTTTTGGCATTTATCGCCAACATTTACTTATGTCATTTGTAGTTTTATGTGAAAATTATTCATAAGGATGTGTCCTCTTCGTATAACATATATGCAGTAGGAAAATTCCTTTACATATTCTCACTTTAACATTTGTCTTTTTATTTTCTTCGCAGTTTTTTATTGTATATCCAAGTATTGTATTTATTTTTTAATCTCGGCCAAATGAAATCTTTCATGTTCTGATATTAATTTTTTTTTTTTTTTATTAAACATTCTTGTAATACTGAGGTCTTTATTTGCCTTTTTTGTGGTTTGCAGCTGCAAATGCAGTGGTTTCTCGTATTTGTGTTATCAACGTTTTTTTATTTCCGGTTGCCACTTCTGAGATTTTGAACCTTATTTATGCGTTTCAACTGAACTTCTCTGGCTTGTTCGGTTTTAATGGTTTTTCTATACGTTTTAAAGAATTTAAATATAACTACAATATATGACTCAACGTACAAGATATCGGCTTCAATATAATATTTGAAGTACTTATAAATATATTTAAAAAGTATTTTTATTCATCATAAATGCAAAAATAAGTTAATTTTTATTTATTTTTATTATATTTTTATAAATCATTTTATTAAATTTATTATTTTTTTTATATTAAGTTTCATTTTAAAGTCAGTTATGACGGCACCGATACTTTACTTTATAGAAACTATTGTATTTAAGAGTGAGGTTGCAAATAGTAGTGAATCACAACAACAACAATTTTCATTTATTTTAATAAGTAGAATTTTTAGCTGAACATATAGCTGTTTTGAGGCTTGTCAAACACTTATCATCAGTGGTTTTGGAATTATTTCTAACATTTAATTATTCGTAAATAATTTTTTGAGTTTGAACTTTTTAATTTCTTAGTTAACTAAATAATTAATTCATTAATCAAAGTAAATTAGCAAAACTTCAAGTTCGAACATACAAGTCAGGTATGGCTTTGGGTCGGTTCGCTAATGAACACTGATTCTGAGCTTCAAATTTGGCAGCCTACGATTTAAACCACTGATACTTCAGTTTTTATAAATAAATTACGAATAATTATATATAAGAAATATTTCCCAGACCACTGACGATGGGTATTTGGCAAACTCGAAAAAATTGTCTGACACTCAAAGGTTATATACTATATATATATATATATTAGTTGATTTCTAGATTTTTAAATTTCTCAGAGTTTCGGTAAATGTATTATGTACTGTTCTTTTTTTTCTAAACAGCACAAAATAGATGTTAGACTACTACATCGAGACTACTAACCTAAAAATCCATTTATTGTTGACAAAAAATTAATTTTCCCTAGTAGATCATTGACTAATAGGCCGGCGTGCACATAGTTTTGAATTTCCAAAAGAACTATCAAATTCTTACCTGTTGTGTTCAGTCTTGGTAAATTTTATTTGGAAGACCGCGAAAAACACTTTTAAATATTTATAAATATATATTATTTAATAATTTAATATATATTATTTTTTATATTTGGTGGTAGAGAGGCTTCGAAAACTAATGAACTACAACAACAAAAAAATATTTTTATGAAGTTACCTCGCAGTTAATAGAGAATAAAAGTGCTCAAGTGCACTGGCTCAAAGTGCTTCAACATAATATATATTATATATTTATTTTATGTATTTATATTATATATTTATTTTATGTATTTATATTATATATTTATATTATATATTATTACGTTTATTTTGAATTCAATTTTTTTAATTTCTTTTTAATTTATTTCTATATTTTTTTTTGATATTTAATTTTTTCAGAGGTGGTTCACATGCTACTGACCAATCGGCCATTGGCCTTAACTTGAGTGCATTTTCGCAACATATCAACAACAACAACTATAATCTGAATAACAACAACAATAGCAATAACAACAATAACAATAATAAATCCTCAATGAAATTGAATGCATTACACTCATCACTACATTCGTCATTGCACTCATCATTTAATGATTCGGTGCTGAATCTGTCAAAATGTTCAACATTAAATATGACTCATGATGATTATTATTATTTCGTAAAGCCAGAATTGGATGCATCTGAACGTCACAATAGTGGCGCACAGCAACCCATACCTGCTCATCAAAGTAACCATACGCAACAACAACAACATCTACAGCTATTGAAGAGCGCTCATCCCGTGCATAATGACAGTCGTGTCTCATCTACACGCAATGATACCACACAAAACACAACATTCGATGATATGGATGCCTCTTCGTTACGTAGTGGAGATGAAGTTTCCATACGCAATACAGCAGCCAGTCATCAAGGTTCTGATGAGGTTGAAGAACTGGAGGCAATTGATGCTGATTTTCCATATCCATTAATTTTAGACTCTAACTCACCTAGGAGCGCTGGCGCAAATACTGTTAAACGTAGACGTAAGGATATGCATGGCTCTGACGATGCTGACGAGGATGATGAATATGAAGGTCAAATGTTGCAGCAACATCGTCATTTGCGTCAACAAAGCATGGGCATGAATGGTATGGTTGGTATGGATATGCCGCCACCGCAGACTGTACGGGAAGTTCTTAATTCCAAATTTTGTGGTTTCATATCAGCGAAGCTAAATAGCATGGAAGACACAGAGGCTGATAATTTAATGAACAAAATACTCATGTTATTAGTACAAACACAAAGTAATGATACGAAGTGAGATTTTAAATTTATTTAAATTAATTACATGTAAATATGTATCTCAATCAATATCATGTAAAAATTTAATTTAATGAAATTGTATCTGTAACACAAAAAAAATGTTTGTACTACTGAAAAGATTTAATTTTGTTATTTTTTTTAAGAAAAGAATTTTTATAAATAATTCTAAAAGCACAGTTATTATAATATTTTGCATTAGTTTTTAAAATTTTTTTTTGTTTGAATGATAAAATTATTTTTTGTTAACTAATTTTTTCATTATGTATATATTCTTGTACATAAAATTTAATAATATATTAAATTTCATTTCAATGACTGAAAATAATTCAACTCTGAATACAAACTTGAATGCCAAATTTGTGCCATACCAAAAAAGAACAGAGAAATAAAAAAAAATAAATTAAATCCACAAAAAAAAAAAAAATCAAAAACAAATAACTAAATAAAATCAAAATATTTTTATGATTGAATACATGATTACATACATAAAAATATATATAAATATTTATGTTGCTAAATTTTTATACAAAAGCCTTTGTACATATACGTCTGTCAAAAAAAGACTAAATCTATATACAAATCCTTGGCGTTTATTAATAAATTTAAATAGAAAACTAATATTTTTAATTTTTAAAAAATTTTTGTATATAACTTTTAATTATTATCTTTTAAGTCTTATTTCTTAACGAAATTCATACACAAAACTTGCCAAAGTGAACAAAATAATTTTTATGCCAAACGAAATATTTGCCATTAATTTATTTACAATTTTTTTAAATTTTAATTATTTTTCTTATTAATTTCTTAATATAAAATTTAGATTAATATATTATAAATTTTTCCTTATAATTTCAATGAAATAAAAATCATCACATGTCATTTTTAAACTAATTAATACAGCAATTCTAATATGTATTTTATATAAAGCATATGTAAAAATATTTATATGAGTTATAAAATATTAATTAAATAAATAATTAGTTATCATAAAGTATTCCGATGGTGAAAAGTAATAGTGGTCTTTTAAAAATTTAATATTTTTATTAGTTATAATAATTATTAATTATTAATTAATTATAATTATAATTACTATTTTATTTTTATTTTTATACGAATTATTTTATATAACAGTATAAAATTATTTTTATACAAATTATTTTATAAAACAGTATAAAATTATTTTTATACAAATTATTTTATATAACAGTATAAAATTATTTTTATACAAATTATTTTATAACAGAATATAAAATTATTTTTATACAAATTATTTTATATAACAGCATAAAATTATTTTTATACAAATTATTTTTTATTACAATATAAAATATTAACTAGTTTTATGTTAATAAAATTTTTATAAAATATGTGTATTAAATAATATTTAAATAAATGGTTTTTTTAATTTAAGTTAAATTCGTATCTATAAATACATATTACAAAATAAAAATTAAATATTAAAATTAAAAATAATTCGTATTCCTATACTTTTAAAAATCTAGAAATTAAACGCAAATCAAATGTAATAAAAATATATAATAGTTTTGGTTATATATTATATACTCCTTAATTAAAAATTAATTATTTAAATTAAAATCACATACACAGTAAAAAAAATCTTAAAAAATTAAATATAACTGTTTTAGTTATATATATAGACAATAAAATTGTGCTAATATAAATTTAAAATAATTTTTTTTATAATTATCTTCATATATTAAATTACTTGTTTTATATATTTTTGAAAACATTTAAATGAATTTTTTTTTGTTACTACTCAATAAATCATTATTTTTTCATTAATTTTCAAAGAAAGAAATTCTTATTCTTGAATATTATTATAAAATATTATTAAACTTTAATAAAGATTTGAATTTAAAAAATACTCTATATATTTATATAGACATATATGTATGATTACAAATTTTTTAATACTCTTAACAATTTTTTAAATTTGTGGAATATATTTATAAAGCTTAAAAATAGTTTTACTTATAATAAGTTTCTATATATTAGTTTTATAAATTTAGCATGTGTTTATTAATAATAAATATTGAAATATTTCAAAAAAAAATTCTTTTTAAATTCCTTTTTGTTTTGAAATTAAAATTAATTTAATAATTTTTAATTTTTTTGAAAATATTTTATTATATATATATATAATTGTAATTCTTATTTTTATATTGCTTTTAGAAAATATGAAAATTACTTTTTATAAATACTTATATATAATATATATTTGTGTATTTAAAATATTAAGATAGAAAAATTAATATGTGAGAAGTAATAATTAGTTGTTTCAAATTTAATTTTTGTTTTTAAACAAGAAATAAACGAAATAAAAAAAAATAAGCAGTTTTATTATTATACATAAAAAGGTTTCTTTATTAGTATGGACTTTTTGTCCATGATAATTGAAAAATGGTTTTCAGTAAATGAACTGCTAAAATAATAAATAATAAAATAATAATAAAAACTTTTTATTATTTAATTTTATCAGATAATTTTTGATTAAATGTCTTTGCTTTGATGAATATATTATCACAGTTTAAAAATGTTTTCTGAAAAGCTGTTGATTTGGGTATGTTGTCTATCTATCTATCATTAGCGTAAAAGGACACCAGTTATTTACTATAATTTTATTTTTATTTTTTTTATCAAATTCAGAAAAAACTTTTTTAAAATATTTTATTTCGGGCTCTGAATTAAAATAGCACTATGAAACGAAAACTGAAAAAATGTGATATATCTACCAGAACGAGAGCTGGAACAGAACCTTTAGAGAACAGTTAATACTTGGAACAACACACCTTGACAAATTCAAAAGAAACTTATTCAGTGTAGTGGTTTAAAAAATAATTCCAAAAAAATATAAATTTTGGCTTTAGCGTAAATTGTTTTTGCAGTCTTAAATCTATTAAATAGTTTTGACTTTGATTATAAAATTATATATCTGTATATATACGTACTAAGTAAAAATTAATAAGGCTTAAGTAAGTAGTAAAAAGAAAAATGATCTCCAAGCTATTCAAATTTGCTACCTAATACAACTCTAGATAATGGTTTTAACTTAACAATCTGGTATCGCTATAGGCCAAAATGACTGTGTGTGGTTTACGGTCAGTTAGATTAACGTAACCTTATATAATACCTTATAAAAATAAATATATATTATAAAAATATAATATATAAATATAACCTTATAAATGTAGATATATTTAATGAAATTAGAGATGGATTTGTTAGGTGACGTTATGCCGCTATTGCACACTTAATCTAAGGTGTTCATGAACATAACATATCGTCAGCTTTTCTATGCACGGATATATGTATATACATACTATATATATAGAAAATTTAATGTCGTATTTCCATCTAGAGAACAAGTAGTGGTGTAGGTAGTGGAGTTTTCTCAGAGGAATTGAACAAATCTTCCTACTTTAGGCTTCCAGATCATTGTAGTGTCTTTCAGGCGGAAGTGGTCGCCATCAGGGAAGCTATAGCTTGTTTGAGTGTAGATGATATATTTGGCAGGAATATATACATACTATCAGACAGTCAAGCTACACTAAAGTCCTTGAGTTCGGTCCAATTTACATCTAGGACAGTTCTTGACTGCTACACATCTCTGAACGAAATGTCGACGCAGCTCAATATTTCTCTAATCTGGGTTCCCGGCCATAGGGATATTTTCGGAAATTGCAAAGCAGACGAGTAAGCCAGAAAGGGTGTTTCAGAACCTTAGTCGGAGCACCTAGACTATCTGGGCATATCGTTAACATCATGTAAATTGTTATTGAGTTCTTTCTGCACTAATACTTTTAACAAAAGATGGGAAGACTCAACGGTATGTAGACATCTGTATGCAATCTGGCCACTTTCCGATAAAAGGAAATCGAAAACTCTAATTAAGATGTCCCGCAAAGACATTAGTCTTCTGGTAGGGTTGACTACAGGACACTGTAAACTAGGGAACCATGCTAGAAGAATAGGTCTTCCTTTTAATCAAATCTGTCGTAGCTCTGGGGAGGACGATTAGAGCGCATCTCATCTTTTGTGTTTTTGCCCAGCTCATGCACGTCGGCGACTTAGTACTTTAGGAGCCCCCTGCCTTGAAGACCTGTACCAGTTACAGGATCTGACTTTAAATAGCATTTTATGCTTCGCAAAAGGTTCTAGGTGGTTTTAAACCCTGAGATTTTTATTATTTATTTACGGCATCACAATGGGCCAATAGGCCTAAGTGGATCCACTGGGAATCACCGGTATAACCTAACCTAACCTACTATATATATTATTAATGAATTAATAGCGTCTAATTAATTTTTTTTTAAAAAGTGTAATAATATATTATCATTCTGTACTAACTTGAGTACTCCAATGTTAATAAATAATTTAGGAATTTAGGAATTCTTACTCATTATTAGTAGAATAATTTCCTTATGAATAAAGTGAGATTAGATTAGATTTAAGTGGCTGCCTTGTGCCCAAAGTCCACTTAAGCTCAAATAATGGATCATTGTGATATGCGGAGGAAAAATAAATATAGTTGGACCATTCAAGTTTATTTTATAAGTAGATATTATAATTCCAATTAGGCTTAGTATTGATTTAAAGATATTTATTGTGATTATTTTTATAGTCTGGTTGAAAATGCATTGTCTTATGATGCTATGTTTCGTGTTTGTATGAGGAATACATTTAATGTCATAAGATATAGGAACGGGAAGAGTGTTATGGGAAGTTTAATGAAATTAAACATAGAGAAAAAATAAATAAAAAAATAGGAATGGGAACAGTGTTATAGGAAATTTTATTGAAATTAAATACGGGGAAAAAAAATATATACATATATATATAATGTATATTATATTGGAGTGGGATGTAGAATAAAAGCAATAGAGAATATTCTTCGCATCAAGGTTTATCAACTTTAGTACTCTGAAGAGACAGTGATTCCGGGTTATAAAGTTCGGATTGGCGAGTGTTCCCAAAAACTGATCGTTCTCTTCCTATACTAAAATAAATTTCTAAACTGCACTAGTTAGAATATTAATTAATTGTGCAGAATAATTTTCCTTTGGTAGGCTATGGTATTTATATATTATTAATATGAGTTTGATTTAATCATAATAAATTATGTTATCTAATTATAAGTATCTTTCACATTCTATTAAATTAGAAAACAAATAAGAAAAAAATAAATAAATTTCCTGATCTTGTAATCTAAAAATCCATTAAAAACACAATATTAGAGTGTCTACAAAAGCGGCAAAATGTAAGGAAAGGAACGCATGCGCCAAAAATAAAATAGAGTCTCTTCAATGGGAACAATAAAAATTGGGTAAACAAAAACAAAAACAAACAACAACAAACAACCAGATGTGTACATTTCCGATAACAAAGCGAAGAGATGCTGCCTAGCATAGACGGAATGACATGACCGTTTATAATAAAAACCAAACCAAACATCACAAGAAAAATGTAAGCAACTGGAAAGAGCCATAAGCCCTTGCCGGTCTCGATTAAGCAATAACAACTTCAACGAGTGAAGGGAACACAAGGCGGTGAAATATGTGAATGAATGCTAGCAACTAAGCGAGATGAAGGGATGTGAGTTGTGATGAATGAGTGAGAGCAAATGACGGTCGGTTTTGGCTGTTATGGCAAACTGAGTCATAGCCAACCCCTAAATTTAGTTACAACAATCTTTCGTTCTGCGTGGATCTTGACAAAAATATTTTTTTTTTGCATCTTTCCTGCTGTTTCGTTACATCTTTTTTTTTTTTTGTTTTATAAAAAAAAAATTATATTAAGCGCATGTGTAACGCCGTTTCTATCGCAAGACCTCATGGCTCGCCTGTGAGTTTGTGTGTATGTCGTCTTGTGGAAATTTGTGAAATCTCACTTTCGACATGAAATACTGGTTTAAATCTTTTGTTGTTGTTAATGATTTTTTGTTAGCCTTGTTAGAGTAGACCAAGGGTTGACTGTTGTTCTATTGTTTGCAGTTTTTTCTGTTGTTGTTCCATTTTTTTGGCAGCTGAATTGAGGGTCAACGACTTTAACAGCAGCGAAAAGTTCTTCCAATTGCAAGATGTGAGGCATGAGTGAAGAGGGATATGTTTTTTGCCGTTGTTATTATTTTTTTTGTTTTAATGTTTCTAGATTTAAAAAATTTTTGGTAAAAAGGATGAATAGAGAAGAAGAATAGAAACTTATGATTAAAAATCATTTAAAAATGCTAAAAGTTGAATTTAATTATTTTTATTATGACTGTTATATTGCTAAAAAAATAACTTACAATTTCATACGAGTCAAAAAAACGTGTTCTTAAATAAAAAAATATAAAGAAAAAATAAAAAAAATAAAAACAAAATTAAATAAAAAATACAAAAAAAAAAAATAAAATAAAAAAGATAGAAAAAAAAATTAAATAAAAAAGATAAAAAAAAACAAAAAATTAAATAAGAGATAGAAAAAAAATTTATACAATTACTGTTTATGTGATATAATAGTTTATATATATTCATGTTCATATAAAACATACTATAATATTATAGGTAGTATTTATTTTCAACTGAAATACCTTCTGGAAATAATAGTTTAATTTCATTTCTTGCAAAAGTAGAGTTGAAAGTATAATATAGTCAATCATTTATGCACTTAATATACTATACTTATATCACCTTAAGACACAGGTCTTATCATAAAATTGATCCAATTATTTTTACATTTGTATTTAATACAACTTTATTAATAAAATTTAATTTTTTTCTTATTATTTACTATTAATTCAGAAGAAAACTTCTCTCTCTTTCTCTCTTCTCCGCATATCTCAGTGGAGTATAGGGACTTCACCATCCTTTTATATCGGATTCTACTACTCGATTCTCGGTAGATGTTTCAGGAATTATTGGCTTCTCTTAGCTCATCCTTAATTGTCCTCCTCCAAGTTCTAGTTGGCGTTCCAGGCCGACGGCTGCCTTAACGATTCCGACTCAGAGTTTAGCATGCAATTTTTTTATTGGGTCTAATGAGATTATGTCCTATACAGAGATTATGTCCTATACTGTACTATACATATAGTACAGATTACGTCCTATATGTAGATGTCCTATATGCATCTACATATCTCAAAAGTAGCTAGTGATTGATTTATGACGGCCCATTTGTAATGCGGTTGGGTCACCATATTCTTAAGAAAAGCTGATGTTAGTATATTCCAAAAATCTCATTCTTCTGTTTTCTATCTTCCTTAAACAAGTATATAATCATTCTTAATATGAATAACATTCATATTATAATTAAAAATTATAAATATTTTAAAACTTTTAAGAAAACTTTAAAATTTATATAAATTTTTTTTTTTCAATTTTATTTATTACTACACTTTAATTTAATTTGACAATAAGTAATTATTTTGGATAAGGTATATAAAATCTATACAAAAGCGGAAATAGACTATGTTTAGCGACATATCTGTGTATATTTATATGTAACGGTATAAACTAATCGGGCGCATTATTATTTAAGCATAATTTTTTTGATTATAAGTGTTATATTATTACTAGATTTGTATTTGTCACAGTCCAGCATAGCTATAGTTTATAGCTTAGGTTAGGTTTCGTTAGGTTTTACAGTCCACCTAAGCTATTGTTCATAGCTTAGGTTAGGTTTCGTTGCAGATTTGCCCCGGATTACAAAGCCCACTTAAATTAAAAGAATGGCTTATTGTGATACTACGGATAAGCGTTTCTCACATGTAAGCCAAAACAATTGCCGAAAGGACCGCAAGGATCAGCGTACGAGAAGAACAATAAAACATACGACTACACTATTCAAGTAAAAGTAAACCTATTTGACAAGTCTATAAACTTATAAACAAGTTAAGTAGGTGAACGAATGAACCTTAAAAATTTCGAATCTTCTTCTAACCAATGATAGACACTGACACAAGCGGTAAAGTACAGTGTTCTTCTCATTAGCAGAGCCACAACTACGATGTAGTCAATAACTACCGATAGGTGGTACTCTAAACTACTATCAATATTTCGCAATATGCTCATTACTTCTTTTAGTGGTAGGAAGATCTGCTATATACAAGAGTTAAATAATTGGCCCCATAATGCTTCTTTGAGGTACTCTAAGTTCAGTGCTATGAAGCTGTGTAATCTCATTATAATATTTACTGAAGTAGTGCCTGGAGTATAGATATGATTTTAGAAATATGAGCTAATGAAGTATACTGACGGAAGAATGTTTGATAATTATAAAGAATTCCTTTTAAATAATAATAAATTGACTATGTTAATCAAAAATGGTCCTACATATGTAGCTTGGACTAATAAATTATATTAAATTTGCAGGATCAACAAACAAACATTCACCGTTTATGGAAATATATACGACGTGCACTTAGTAATAATATATATGAGTATACTTGTAAACCCGTTCCAAACCGAACCATGTAAATTCTGTCGCAACTGTTGTTGCGGAGATGAGCTGAACTGGTTTTTGAACTCCATCAGAGGTTTGGAGTGTCGAACCTAATTATATCAGAAATTTATACTGTTTATATTTTTTTTATAATAAATATACTTGTATAAAGAAAGTTAGGGTCTATACCGCCTATCTCCCCAACTGCTTGCAGAAGATATAGTAATTATTAATCAACATTTAGTAATTTAAAAATAGTTTGTGAACACTGAAAATTTTATTTGAATATTGATTTTTGAATTTTGAATTTTCATTGCTACTGTCATTATACAATTTTCCTTAACTTTTTCTGTGCAATTTTATTTAACAAAAGTAAACTTGACTATATTATTATCACAAATGTGTCACATTCATTTGTGCATAAATAATTGTATATAAACACATATGTATATATATATAAATTGGTGTTATACGTAATTCATTAACCTATTAATATTTGCGGACTACTATTTGATCTCATTTTTTTGAACCCTTACTCGTGGACTTTGAAAGTCTTGAGTGGTTACTATTAGAGCTCGTCCTGTTTTTGGATAGACTCTCCTCGTTTGAGTGTTTTGATTGTTTAGATGCAGACGCACTATCATTATAGCTCATTTCTTTTAATACCTTTGAGTTTTTGCTCGCTTTGCTTGCTGTTTTTGATAAATTCGATTCTGGTTCCTGTGACAAATCGTTCTGTAACTTTGAGTTCTTAGACTGATTACTTTGTTCCTTTGATACAATAACTGTTTGGGAGTCTGAATTTAAATAATCACCTTCCTCCTCGCACTCTTCACCTTCCTCACCCTCCTCAAACTCAAACCCAAAGCAGGCAGCATGCCTAGTGTAGGCATCGTTAAATTCACCTACTAAAGAACGGAGTGTTGCAAACATCATATCACACTTACGATTTATAGTACCAAAGGAACATGCTTCACTGCGAATGCTGGGGATTTCATCAGTAATTGATGTATTTGACTTAACCGAAAACGCTATTGATTTCAAATCATCAACCAGTTTGCAACGTTCCAATGGAGTGGCATTAACAATTTGTCGCACTCTGCAGAGGACCCGATTATATTGAACTATAAGTGCAATATGTGATTGTTGCATATTATAAAGTTGCTCTTCTAATTGCTTTGTATATTGTTGTTGTTGGGCTAAAGTTCTTTCTCCTACCGAATTGAAACTTTCTTGCTGGAATGATGTTTTTTTTCCAATTGAACTTGAACTTTGTTGTTGGGATGGTGTTTTTTTACCAATCGAACTTGAACTTTGTTGTTTAGGTGATGGTGTCTTTTTCCCAATCGAACTTGAACTTTGTTGTTGGGATGGTGTTTTTTTCCCTATCGAACTTGAACTCTGTTTTTGAGATGGTGTCTTTTCTCCAGACGGAGCTGATTTTTGACTTTGTGCATCTTTCTCACTTTCATTCTGCATTACAGGTGTTATGAGCCTATGATAATTCAGTTAATTTTAAAAAGTTTTACGATGTAGTTTTCGATGCATTTTCCAAAAAAAAAAACCCATAGAAATTAAATAAATATAGAAGATTTAAGATTTTGTTATTTAAACGTATATGTCAAAATTGATATATATTTCGATGCAATGAAATATGTATCGTACAAAGTTAATCGTTTGGTTTTGGTTGAAGTGACTCTCACTTACCTTAAATATTAAACAATATTCTTTATTACAGAATTTCTGTTTACTTTATCAGGTAAAAATACGGGGTTACTATGCACTTCGTACGAATATGCATAAATCTTCACTGCATTTATTGAAAATTCGTTGAGTATATTCGGAGGGTCCTTTACATCATATTGTTTTTGGTAACTATTAACAGGTGATCACGAATTAATGGGATCTGCATCTTCACGTATTGGGCTTACGACTGCTTCTTTTAGTTTCTTGATCTTGATCGCTTTTTTTCCATGCTTCCATTGCTTCCACTTTTTTCACTAGTACCACCATCGTCATTATTACTATGTTTACTTTCCTTACTTCCTCTGGGGTCATTGGGATTGTATTTTTCCATTTGAAGACAATTATATTCATCTATACTAAATTTATTGTGTAATTCCTCAATAAATCGGTGTTGCTTTTCTTGTATAGAACCCAAGGTTACAGCGTCAGACATAAGATTCGGTAATTCATCATCACCATTCATTTCTTTAGCAGATTGAAATGCCGCTTTTTCCAAATCTTCTAATAGCGAACGCAATTCAGTTGGTCGAGCACTTGTAATCTGACGAACTCTGATTTGTATGCGTATCAGTTGAGTGCAAAGCTCTAGAAATGCCTCCTGCAATAAATTGAAGTCCTTCTCCAGTCTCACTACATAGTCATTGCTGGCGCAAGTTTGTGTTAGTCCAAGTGTGATGGCAGTACCAGTACCTGCATACTGAAGTCCATCTCCTTTTTGACTTGTTGCGCTGCTGCGATTAGCTGAGGGCTTATTGCTGCTCTTACTGTTTGCACTTTTAATGCTAGATTCTTCCATTATTTATAAAGATCCCCTCCTTATACTGCGGAAGAGTCTCTCCGTATTTTTACCAAATTTAATTTAGTTTCACATAGTGGTTATAGCAATTAAATTTTTTTTTTTGTTTTTAGAAAATTACTTCATATTTTATTGATATTGAATAAAAAGGCATGGTTTGTTTCGTTCCAAAATTTAATTCATTAAAATAATTAAAAATAAAAATGAATAATATTTTCTGATTAGTTATTTTGTCTTTGAAATAGTATGTCTAGATGGAATAGTGCTTTTTATAATATATATAACTTACTTACTTAAATGATATGAGCGCCCGTTATTAAATTTCGGTCTGACCCAGTACTCTTTTCAGGCGCCTCTGTGGCATGCGTACCTTTTCCAGTTTCGTATATAAATTACGGTTACTGTGGTATGGTCAACCACTACGCGTTTTTTTCCTAATACCCGCTTCAAAAAGCTTTTTTCACAGGAGCATCGCAACCATTCCGACGACAATTCAAAGCCAGCACCACCATTGGATGTTATTATTATGTTGAGGCTAGTTGAGTCAGTGCACCTGAGCACTTTTACTCTCTATTAACTGCGAGGTTTCTTCAGAACCCCTCTTTGCGCCTTGACTAGATTATTGTTTATCACTTGATCAGACTAAGCAATAATTGACCTCAGATCTGCATACCTTCCCGAGCAGCCTGTAACCATTCTGAGATTTGATAACGCGGTGTTGGTAAGTCTGTCAGATTTCGCAAATAATTTCAGGGCTCTATCCTTGAGGATGTCAATCTTGAGGTCCCTGAGGATGTCATTCATCCTAATGTACCATGGAACTTTGAAAAGTCTTCTCAGAGCCTGGCTTTGTGCAATTTCTAGCTGGTGATGGATGTTACTACCCTGAATTACGTCAACATCGTAATAAAGGTCGTATAGCTTATAGCTCATTTGGATATGTTTGAATAGTTGTTGTTAGTTCGAGAAAAACAAAATACCTTATCAAGAACTTTTCTCTCGAAATCCTCCAGTGCAGCATAACAATTGTCCTCTCTTCCTTAACATTTCATATAAAGTTATATGTTCAAAATCAATTACAAAATAATTATTTTATTTAATAAACATTGTTCAGTCTTTTTTTTAATTTAGATGTATTCCTTTGCAACATTGTCCACCGTGACAATGTTCATCAGAAATGATTGGCTATGTGGCAGCTTTTTTCAAATTTCTCATGACTTTCCGCTATTGGGTTGTTCCATGCTTATTAAGAGTAATATTATTTAACAGAAAATAAATGTCTTATCTAAATAAAACATTGACATTGCAACATAATTAGTTTTGTTTGCTTTAATTAGTTCATTCAATATCAATGGTAACAAGAGTCCGCGTTATGCCTCACCTGCATCACTGTAACTCTGCCTTCATCATCTGACATAAGGTCCATTCAGTTTGGTCGTTACGTTTCTTGGCGTTTAAATATTTTGTTAAGTCGGCTATGATTATATGTCCTGCTTTTTTTTATGGAGAGATTTTAATGACCTTTACGATATCTGCTTCGTCATATATCTGATCAATTTTGTCATTATATCGAATATATTATGTACCGTTTTTACATATTGGACGAAATATTTTCCTGATAACACATTCAGAGAAGACTTTGAATACAGATTAGTGGATAGCTTCCACACATAATTATACTTAAGTCTTCGAGAGGCAAATTCAAGGAAAATATTTTGTTTAACATATGAAAATGAGTCTTGTATAACTGAATCTGAGATTTTCTAGAACGAGATTATGTCTGTTCTCAAATAACTCAGAAAAGTTATAGCACAGTTTTATTGAAGTATATCCTTTGTAGCTAAATTATATATGAGAAAACAAGAGTAACTTGAGTAACTGCAGTTAAAATTACTTATAATAAAGTTGACTTTCTCATCCAGCTGCTGAGTAGTTGCAATTTCTGTGGATATATTTAGTTTTTCATCTAAGCACTTTCGAAAATAATTCCAATCTGTTAGTTTATTTGTCAGATATGGAGAGTGCTGTGCGTGGAGGCCACAGATTCAAGCAATGTGAGATAAACTGGTGAGTGGTCTGAGTTTAAATCTGCTTTTCCTTTTATTTCCTTTCCTTTTATTTCATTTTATTTTTATTTATATCTGGACTAAATATATTTAGTCCAATATGTGAATTTCCAGTTTTCCTGAATTTAACACCTTATTTTTAATCTATATGTTTATGAAATAGTAATATCAAAGTATATGCAGTTGCTCTTTACTAGTTGGTGTTGGTACTCACATATCTGGTAACAGTAATCGAAAATGCTGTGAGTGAACGCCAAACCGGGATGTACTTTAAAGTAGTGTTCATTGTATAGTTTCTAACTATTGTTTAAGTTGATTTTGCAACAGCCCTAAATCAGTGTCAAAGGAAGTATACTCCAGGAATATTCAAAATAGTATAAAGTGCTGTGGGCAATATAGTTCTGATTTTATTAAACACATTTTTGCATATCTGTCAGAAGTTCTTGTATTACAATTAAATATTGGAAAAGAAGGTACTTTTTTTGTCGCATATTGGGAAGAAAAGCAATGTGAATATCTGGGGTTTATATATTTGTTTAAGCTTAAAAAATCACGTTTTCTTGCAACGAATGTTGACTTAATACTAACTACCTGACTCCATTAAACTTAGTATTAGGGCTAAATAGTATTGGCAAATCTTCACATACTTCAAATTTGTCTGTTTTCGTGAGAAAAAGATCTATACCTTTACCTTTACTTTTACCTCTACCTCCACTAACTTCTATAGTAAATAACATTTTTTTTTGAATTTATATGTTTTTTTATAACATGTTTGTTAATTGTGTTTGTTTTCGATTAAATAACATACTATTAAAAAAAAATTAAATTAATTTGTTTAAAAAAATTAACAACTAATATTTTTCAATTAAAATTATTATCTTCGCACTCTCACCATAAAATCCAATATTAGAACCAAAAGCGAACAAACTCTTACCTATAACATACAGTTGAATGAAAACTTAAACAAACTTTAAAACAAAAACAAAACAAAAACAAAACAAAAATGCAACAAAAACAACACATGTGCCATATTTTCTTTTTGTTATTGTTTACATTGTGTTTTTGTTTTTTTTTTGTTATCACTTCGCCAAAATAATTGCAGCCGACCTGTGTTTTCATATTTCGTTGCCTGGTGTTTCACTGATTTCCATATACCGGCCGGCATGTTAAGGTAGGTTCATGTTTGTTTCATTCTCACGTGAGAGAAATGAAAGAAAATTCAAACCCAAACAAATTTATTTGACGAATTTCTTTGAAATGTGGAGCATTTTTAAGTTTTTTCTTACAAATTTCCGATTGGAGTTTGAGAGAGTTTTATAGTAAACTGAGTACAATGCAATAATGGAACACCGGAAATTGTTAGCCGTTTTATAGGAAAGCTTTGTATTTATAAGAGAAAGGAAATTTTTTGTTAATATTAAAAAATAATTATTTTTACTCTTAAATTTTTGAAAGTAGATATGAAGTATTTGGTTATTACATTTTTTATTTTTATGCTTTTGTATTAGTGAAGATCCGGTTTATTTAATGAAAATAGTTTTTTAGAAATAACGTTTAGAAGTTAATGCAATTTTATAAAAAATTTTATATGATGCAAGCACTCATATTGAACTTTTTTTCTAACTTTAGTTAGAGTATGGAACTTTAGGAAAAATTTATGGACTCTCTACTACTGAGGTAGTCAGATTTTCAAGTCAAATATCTACTTGCAGAAGGGAAAACTACCAAACTATTTTAATTATAAAAAGTATAAATATATAAAAAAAAAATAAAAAAACATGAAAAATATTTATATATGAGTAAAAACCGAAATAGGGAAATAATTTGAATGTCTTCAAAAAACCAGTAGTCTCTCCTAACTTAAAGTATATGGGTCTGTTCTTCCAGTATTTGTAATATAAATTAATTTTACTTATGATTCTTAGCCGTAGAAGAGTCTGTGTCGAATATTGTAAAAGTAGTGCACCTATTTTATCATTCCATTAGTACTTCGATCTATGACTTTTGATTCTAGTTTATGGAGACGTGCATATTAGAAACGAAAATATCCTGCATAATGTCATTAGTTACATCTGATATATTTTAATATTACAATTTCCATAACTTTTCAAGTGGATTATGAATTTAATTTCCACTTGGTGGATATATTTGAATTTTAGTTTTTTGCAACACTTTTCTCAGCTATTCAAGACAATTAACTTCCTAAGGGTTCTAGAGAAGTTAATAGCCTTACGATTTTAGAGAAAGTATTTGTTTGATACGTAAATATGTATATTTGGTTTGCTTGTATTATCTATCAATACTTTCTTTCTTTATTGTTTTTATTATGATTTAAATTAAGTCTGTAACCATAAAGGAACTATTCCCAGGTGGCAGATAGCATAATGTTTACCTGATGAGGTAAGTGTACTGCATTTTATAACAAGAAATTGACGATTAAAGAAATGAAACCTGGCTTAGAATATATTTTGTTGTTGTGTGGTTATCCTTTTTTAAAAAAAAATCAGTATACCATGGGCATATGCCGGTTTATTTCTATTGCTATTTATATTATACATATTAATTTATTATTAATTAAGATATAACTCTATAGATAAAAGTATAATTATCTATTATTATCTAATTAATTAATTAATATATATATACGCAATGCTATAGATAAAAGAACTATTATCTATTATTAATAATAATTTTAATTAGAGTATAGAGAGAAATAGATTACTAGAAGATAAATAAGGAATCAACAGCAGTTTAAATAAATCGGTGAAGCAGATGAACAGTTAACTAATATAAGGTCATAAAGAATCTTACAGTTGTAATATTGGAACACAGATTTTCCTCTATATGACAAATTTTCGGCACTAAACTCCTAAGTGGATTTTATGATGATATACATTTTAGAATAAAACTAAAAAAGTTAAGTTTTTAAAAAAGCAACTTGAAATGAATTATTTCTAATAATAATTAATTAATTATTATAATTATTTTTAATCATAATAATTAATATTATTTCTAATATAATTAAAATAGTATCAAATGTAGGTTGACGTAATCCACACTATAATTTATTTTCCATAATTAATTATATTAGTAACGCATATATTATTATAAAAATAATAATAATTTAACAAATAAATAATAAAATGTTTATTACTTATTAAATCATAAATATAAGAGAAAAAATAATTTCATTTTAAGGTTTTATAATTTACAAAAAAGCTTTGGAAATATCCTAACAACTTCCAGTGCAGTTTTGCTCTTGCAATCCGTTCCATTCTCTTGCCATTTCCTATAAAAATTGCAGGCTGCACATACGATACGCTCGCCCTAAAAACGTGTGCAGTTCAGCAAACGGTGCAAAAATTATGAGTGTACCAAAACCATTTCGTTTCACTCCTAGCATAGGGAGCATAAACTATATTTATTGCATTAATAAAGGGTTAAATTCGAATTTATATTTATTATAAATAATTTTTATTAATTTTTGATTATTAGTAAATGTTTTAATAATATTTATTTTATTAATAATTAATGTTCGCTGTGTGTTCTCTGAATGAGAAGCAATAAACGATGTTGTATGTTTGAGATTTGCTACTGCCTTGTGGCTGCCGAAATGCTTGTATTTTAAAACAACAAATCACCTTTACGTATGAGTAATGTGCTGTGCAGTTTAGCGAAGTATCACGAATGGGTCCTCGTGCATGATGCAAAAAATAAAAAAAACAAGAAAAAAAACTAAAACAGCAACAAAATTTAAATGATTTTTGCAAAGCAATTTTCTTCCTCGTGTTGGAATATTTGACAGAATTTTCACACAGTTTCAGTTGCAAACGAACGTTTTAACCAAGCGGTCATAAGTGCTAGCCATAAACGCTTTATGTGTCGTGTAACAAATTTTCTAATAAGAAAAGTACTTACTTAAAACAAACAACAAATAACCGACACAAAATAAAACTCTTCAAGGTGTGTACAATTATAAAGTAAAAAAACTTTACATGAAAAGTGTTTAATTAATTTTTGAAAATATCATTCTAATATTGTTTACAAAATAATAAACAAAAATTTTGAAAAAAATAAATTTAAAAATAAATAAAATTTCTAATATTCCACGTTTCGTACTCAAGAAATTTCTTAACTTAACGGTACGCGTTCAACACGGGTGTGTGTATTTGTTTTTGTTTTTTCTTCTTCTTCTCTGGTTTAAAACGAGTTTATTAATGCAATTCCATTTTTGGGACTTTGGCAAGTGTTTTGTTATTGTTTTCTATTTTCTTATTTACTGATAATTGTTGTTGTTTTTTTTTTATACACTCTTCTTATTGTTATATAGTATTTCACATTGTTTGTTGTTGCTTTTATTGCTTAGTGCAGCAGCCAAACAATGTAAACAGATTTAATTCATAATTTATAGCTTAAAATAAATGGGATTCTAAGTTAACTATAAGTGGAGGGGGAAGAGTTGACAAAGTATAGGAGCGTAAGGGAAGAAAAGTATTGTAAAAATAATATTTAGATTATATTCATTTGATTTTGTTAATAAAAAAAGCGATTAGAATAGAATACGAATAGATTACAAAACATTATTAAGGTAAAGGTTTGTAAGGAGTTAGAGAATAGTTCTTCATAGTCAGAACAACTATTTACTTTGTACCCAAAAGATGACTATAGTTAATTGCCGAAATATCGGTGTAAATAAAGTATGTTTCATAAATAGTTTAAAAAGCTATGTGTTGACTCATTAGATCATTTAAAACTATAGAAATAAAATAAAGTCACTAAAACAAGAAATTATAGATGTCTTTGAAGAATTTTTAATTTAAGAAAGAGTCTTAAGCTATTTTTTGGCATAAGAGTTTTTTAAAGAGACTATTAGACCCCTCTAACCTTTTTTCTTAGTGAAAAAATACTTAAGACATGGCTTACAGTTTATATTTATTTAGATTTTAGCTGGGCTTTAAGCCATTTCAAAAACTTTTAAATAATATAATAATAAATAAACCATTTATTTTAGTTTTTAATTTTAAACAAAATTCAAATAGTTTATTTATTTAAATAAATACGACCCTTATTATCATTACTATATCTATTTATAATATTCAAACTATATTTATTTATTATTTATTATAGTATACCATATTATTATATGGGTTTAGGAGTCATTTAAAGACCAACAAAAATCTAAAAGATAAAAAAAAAATTATTTTATTAAATTGAAATAATAAATGTATATATATTTCTAATTTATATTATTGTTATTATTTTTTTTATTAAATTAATTTAATTACATGCAATAAGTTATTTAAAAATATGCGGTATAACTTTATAATATATTTTAACACTTATAATTAGTGAACTTCATATTAGTTAATAAATAAAATATTAAAATACCTTTCAAATAATTTTAAATATATGCAGAATTAATGTTAAATAAATATTAATTAATATTTAAAGCATTAAAATACCTTTAAGATAAGTTTAAATATATACAGAATATAAAAGCGGTATAAAATGATAGCAAATAAATAGATTCCTTTTTTCTGGTGCTTGCATAGAACTATTGCTTTAACTGAAACTTCCAAAATTGCTTTAAACCTAAGCTAAGTACTGAGTACTACTCTCTATAGCACTAAGCAGTACATTTTTATATTTTTATTACAAACATTTTTAAACTATAGTTTTCTAGAACTCTACTTTTTAAATTTTTTTTCAATAAGTTTTAGGAAAATATCTTCTAGAAATCAATTTCTAAAATTTTATTTTAAACATTTTTATATTATCTTCTAGAACTCAACTTTTCAAATTTTGTCAATAACTTTCAGATAAATATGTTTTAGAACTCAATATTTAAAAATTCATTTCAAAAATTTTTATATTATCTTTTAAAATTAAAAACCTAAAATTTTATATCAAAAATTTTTATATTAATATTCTCTTGAATTTTCCTTCAAATTGCTATCTTCCTAAAACATTCATAACTTATTGTCTTCCACTATAGTTTTTTTTAAACGACCAAAAAAAATGTTTCGATTATTGTTTTCTAAAATTTCAAAATAATGATATCCTAGTTGTGAGATCTTAATTTATTAGAATTTTTATGATAGTTGTCTTCTTAAACTAGGATTTTAAGCATAATTATATCCAGGTATTACAAAATATATAAGAAACTTTTCTGATAATTTCTACTAAAACTTAAATTTTCAAAATAATGCTATTTAAAACCTAAAATATATATGAAATAGATTTTTTTTTATTTTATCTAGAACTTGTGTTATAAATCTCACCTATTGGAAATATAAATACTTTTCGTGGTATAAAACAGGATTTAAGATTTGAAAAGATATGATCAAAGAGGTGGAATAAATACTTATTGCTTTAATATAAGCATTTAATATAAAACAAATGTAATGCAAAAGGTAGATATGTGCTTACCACGGAAAAATGTAAATATATATATCATATGTTTATATTTCCTTCGAAATAGTTTATTACGTATAGCACTTCATCTGTAACATCAAATTTTAATTTTCTTGCATACTTTCAGGGATAATAACAATAACATAGTAGGGCCTTAGTAGCTTGGGCTTGTTAGAATAAAGCTTCTAACTTTAATTTTAAGCTATATACCTATATATAATAAATAAATAAATAAATTTAATTGAAGCTTTCTTTACTTAAAAAATAAATAATATAAAAAACTTTTTTTAGTTCTTTATTTTAGAATTTATTTTATTATATTATACATAAAAGTTCTTTTCCAAATCAATCGATGTTACAAAGTTTCTTTCACTTCTTCTTTAGGGCGGGATTTTACAACAAACTAAAACCTTTAGGATTGATTTTTTACCTTAACAAGTCAATGTATTAATATTTAATAATAAATGTATTTAATGAAGAAGAAATAGTTTATTAAAAGGGAAGATGTGAATAAAAAAAAAGGATCTATTAAATGTACAGTAAAAAAAATGACGTCTATTATATTATTAATAATTAAATAAAATGATGATTTAAATTGCTGTATTATATAAAACTGAAAACAATTTATTTTAAATTGTATTTGTAATTGTTTTCCCATATAACTGATACCATACGTGGTTTGTACTTGGAAATGGGGTCTGTAGCCTAATTAAAGACATATGCTAATTTCAGCTATTATTGAATACTGTATTGTATATTCAGCTATTTAAAGTACAAAAAGTTATTTTAAAAAAAATTTTTTTTTCACAGAACAAAAGAATCATTAAGCAAAATATTAATGAAAGTAGTTATGCATAGTCTAAAATAAAATTACATTAATGAATAAAAGTTTTTTGAACTACAGATTTTAAAATATAAGCCAGAATAAATATTCTTGATATTAACATTATCCTTGATATTATATAATATCCTTGATAGTTGTATAATGCTTACATGCAAAGAATTGTTCAAATTGTCTAAATATTTATATATTTTTATATATTATTTATTTATATATTTAAATATAAATAAATAATTTAATATTTATCAAATATAAGTATTTTTAGCATAGCTATTCGCATTTTAGGATATTTGTATATAGATATTCTACAGCACCTCGTGTTAATATAATCGAATGACAAATTTTACTAAGTGTAATTTCATTCAGTTCTTAGGTCTTGGGATAAAATCTACTCAATTTTGAAATGTTTTGATTAAAGCACCAATTGAGATACAGATTTTAGCTACATTTAATACTTCTTTAAGAAATAACGACGCGATACGCAGATCTAAGAATCGTACTACAATGAAGTCATCATCTCAAACATTGATATGAATTTGGTTTAACTAAAACAATTTTATGTTTTTAAAATATAATAATCCATGTATATTTCCTAGGAGTACATTTTATATTTTCATGTACCATATATTTCCTGGAGTTAAAAAAGAAAAAGTTTTTTACAAAATTTTAAGGTTAAAAAAATCTGTATGGTGCAATACTGTTTTCACATAGTATATATAAAGAGAAATAATAACAATTGATTATAAGAAATAATTCCAAGACGACTGTTGATGAGTACTTGATAATAGTCAAAACAGGCGTATAATCAGCCAAAAATTCAATTATTAAAAAAATAAATAAAAGAATTTTGTTGTTGGCATTCAACTACTGTTCGAAACCTCTCTATAAAACGATATTAAAAATATTTGTCTAAAAATTGTTGACTAATGAAGAAAAAATTAATTTAATAAATAAACGTATAAGAAAATATAAATCTTAAATTAAATTTTAAACATTTTTTTTTTTAACAAAAAGTGAATAAAAATAAGTAGGTAAAACGGGTTTTGGGGGCGTATGAGTGACATAACATTCAAAATAGTGAAGAATTAAAATAATATCTTTTTTTTTGTATAAGTGCTATAAGAAATAGTTATTAAAAATGCTTTCTTTAAAAAGAATAAAAAATAGTCTTAGAAATTTTTATTCTATAAACATTATATATAAATTTAATAAAATAAATCTGTTCTTTTTGAAGCAGAATACCGCGTGACGTTGGGTTAATAAAAATTATTTATTTTTATTAAATTCAATTTTTTTACATATATGAGAAAACAATTTTAAAAACTTTTTCTTATATTATTGTTATAATAAAAATGTAACTATAGTATTTTAAAAAAATTTAGCATATAGAATTTACAATATTATTTTTTAATAAATTGTTATTACGATCAATTTTTAATATGTTTTTTATTATTACTGGACTTAAGTCGTTAATTTAACACATAAAAATAAAAAAGTTGTTTTTTTAATAAAAAAATTACAATATAAATATGTGTTAAATATTAATTGTATTTATTTTTATAAAAATAATAAAATATAAAATTAATTTTTTATAAAAACTAAAATACAATTATATATTTAATACAACATGATAAGTGTAATTTTTTATTCAAAAACAAATAAATAGGTGTTTTTAATTTTTATGTGTTAAATTAGCGACTTAAGCCCATAAATAATATAAAAAATATTATTTTTTTGCTAAAAACTTTTTTATTTCAAATATTATATCACAACTTATTTAAAAGTAATAAAAATATTTATAAATAACATTTTTTATATTTTTATATTAATAATTAATAAAAAAACTATTGTATTTTTGGTAATGAATTTTAATTCATTTAGGAAAATAAATTAGTAATAGTATGTTTATTAAATTTATAGTACAATCATTTTAATTATATAAACTTAATTATTTATTATATATATAATTAATAAATTTAATAAATTAGCTAAATTAATTTATATGGGTAGATAATCAATATATATTTAAATCTTTTACATGCATATATTTATTTTAATATATATAATAATTTATTAATATGTAATAAATAATATATATAGATCATTATTAAATATTAATATTTCCAACTAAATAATTAGTACTGTTATATTATTTAAAATGTTTTGTTATATTCCAACTGGGATACTTAAGGATCTGTTTAGAGATGATCACATTTAACCCGTAATTTAGAGTGGATGCTTGTTCATATGTATTAGTAAATTTATTCTACGTATTATTTTAGAAATTGTTTTTAATAATATTATTAATTTAAATAATATTAAATACACCTAAGTTGATGAAATTTCAATGGTCTTAATACGAGACAATTTTATGTATTTTATTATTTTAAAATGGAACATTTTCCTAGCATAGTCCCTATTCCCTTACCTATAATGACCATCATTTTCTGTTTTTGTCCGTTTAAAAAATTAAATAATAATTCGATATCTTCATGAATAAGTTCCAGAACAAAATATTGAAAGGCGGAAGAAACTCACTTAACGATCTTCTTTTTCTATTTTTTTCTTTTTAAATAATTAAATTATAATGCAATATCTTTGTGAAGAAGATCCAGGGGAATATATTGAAAAACAGAAGAAACTTTAATACTAAACATGAAATTGAGTTAACTTGGATACTTTATTTCATATTTCAAAGATAAATGAATCTTCTCCACAAATAAGACTCTTTCATTTAAATGTGAAGTTTAGCTCTAGTGCAGATCTTAAAATTAATTGACATATTTTCTGAAAATGGAATAATTATATGTTTTTTCGAAAGAGTAGAGAAAAGAAGAGTAAGCTTCAAAATAATATAATATCCTTATAAATAGCCAACTTATGTAAATCAAATAAAGTCTTTTCACGACTAAATATGGTAATATTCATAGATGATAGTTACTCATTATTTAAATAAATTTCTTTAAATATAATTCATTTGATTAAAATAAATGAAATAATTTGTAATATAAGATGACTTACACTATTTAGTACTTACCATAAATTATATTTAATTCTTTAAAAGCGTAAAACTCATCACACCTTCCCCTATTCCCAACGATTAGAGCATAGTTGGCCATTAAATATTAAACAAAGATTTTAATTTTCATCAGTGTCAAGCAGTTGAATTACTCTTCCAAAATGTCAGTGTTCTGAGACTTTCTAATTCAAGTGCCACCCACTTAACTTGACCTTTCTAAAAATACTGAAAGTATTAAAAGTATCTCAAGATTTTGTGGTTTTCTGACTTGGCAACAACTTTTAAGTAGCAACCACTTAAAGGATGCAGCAGCAAAAAATTTGTTAACAACAAGTTTTAGACGAATTTTACTGTTCAGCTGCAATCTTTTACTTATTAACAACTTTTTTCGTAGTTGAGGTAAAAGTTTTTAAGTTGGGGTAAAGTTAATTCTGGATTAATAATTTATGAGCAGTTCAGCTGTGTGAGAAATTTGAGGAATAGCTAAAGTTCGGTTATATTTATTAAATTGCAGTTTCGAGTGAATTTTCGCTATACACAAGTGAAGTGATGTCACAAAAGAAAACAGTTTCAATTTTTCATTTTTTTAAATTAATTTTTATCATAAATAATAAATAAAATAAAATTATTAAATGAAATCGTGCGCTACTGCTGCTGCTACTATATGTCTTAAACACTCAATCGAAATTTGTTGGAAAATTATAAGGTAAGTTCGTTTTTATTGCTGGATTATAATGTATTATAAGTAGAAAAAATAATGTTTTATAATAATTTTATAATAATTTATGAAGTGACATAAAACCGGTGAAAACTGGCTTTTCTAATCTTCAAATTCAGTTTAAAAATTGCAAAGACAGTAATTGACTTTTTGGTTCGGTTCACGGGTTCGATACCCTGAACAAGTGATTTGGTTCAAAAATCAGTTTCTCTAATCTCCACATTCAGTTTAAATTTTATAAAGACAATAGTTGAGTTTTTGATTTGGTTCAAAGGCTTGATACTCTGAACTCTGGGTTGGGATCTGAAACAAATTTATGTTAACTTTACTTCAGGTTCAGAATTTGCGAAGACAAAGGTTGAATTTGTGGTCAATGCAGTAGCTCAATACTCAAAACTATGGGCTTAATTTAAAAACTGGGTTCTCTAACCTTCTACTTTAATTCAGAGTTTGCAAAGAAAAAGGTTTGGATACGGGTTTTGGTACGCTTAAAAGTCGGAAGATCGCATGCAGAACCGCTTTGGTTTAGAAGCAATTCATAGTTCTGTTCTTAAGAGACCACGATTTACATCTATTTTAAAAATTAAGCTCGTTATAAATACTTTATTATATGAGTTTATTATTTATTACATTAAAACAAAACATTTTTTAATGTAAAACAGTTTTTAATTTTCATTGTTAATAATATAAATGTGGTTTATCATTTCTTCAAATGTTATTCTGTTAAAAACGTGCACACTATACGTTGAATTTAGTATTCTTCATAAATATAACATTTTTCAAGATTATCATATTATGATTTATCATACTATATGTCGTCACTCTATTCTGCTAATACCAATTATTGTAATCTATTCTCAGTCACCATATCGAATAAACGGATGGTTTGGTGTACATCAAAGGATTTGTCTTGTTTGTCTGTTCTTAAGATGTACATGTCTGTTGCTGCTTAATTTTAAGATTTCACAGAAAATATGTTCAGGAGCTGTAGATATTAGTCACATTTTGTTCAGTTGGTAACTAAATCTATGCAGTGTTCTGTCAAAAAACTTCTGAGCTTTTTAACAACTCTGTTCAGTCAAAGGACAGAGATGGTTTTTAATTGCCATGATTAGGTGTTTGAATCGTTTAACCTTTATAAGACACTTACAGTTCATTTACGGGTTCTGGTGTAGCGATCATCAATACAGTAGTTAATTTTTTGTTAAAGGAGTTTGTCTACTTCGTAAACCATCTAATTTTTTTTTTTATAATGAAAAACCAAATCTTATGTGAAAATAAATATTTAAAATATGAAGAATTTAATTTAGGCATTCTCATCTTCTAGACCTAGGTTTCATTCTCATGCTAGTTTTCCAAAGTATTGTTTTTTTTTCGTGGAGTGCGTTTAATCCATTACCATTTTCAATACATTATTTGCATACAAATAAAACCATTAATTAATATTGCAAGGATAGCATGAAAAAATATTTATTTCTCAAGTATTTGTTAAGTATTTAAGATATTTAAAACTATGAATTGATTAAATTAAAATTTTTCATTAAAATATTTGTCATAATATGTGGAAATCGTTGAATTTGGAAAAACTTTCAATGGAACCATCTAATGCAATTTTAAATACCAAAGTTTCTTTTCGGAATATCACTTAAAATGAAATACTTAGAAAAACATCTTTGATCTAAAGAAAGCAATATTTATATTATATATGTAAGTATGTCCTTATAAAGTGCTTTCACTTCGTCATTCACAAAAAGTAAAAGCAAATTTATTGAATTTAAAAATATTGCCTTTTTCGTTGTCGTTTTCGTCGTCGTCGCCGTCACCGTCGCCTTCGCTTTTTATTGAGACATACATTCCCGAACACTTCAAAAGGAAAAATTTTAATACTCGAGACAATAAAGCGCATTCTTTTGCACTCAGATGTCTGTCCCTTTGTCTGTCCGTCTGTCTCACGACTATTCCAACTGAACTACACTTGTATGTCTGGATGTGAACGTGTGTTTTAGTAGCAACACACCTTTATTGATTGTCATTTATGGCATTCAGGTTGGCTTGGGTTGCTTGGTGGCACACTTCAGGTAAAGTGCAAATTGAAGCAGCACTTAAGTGCGCCGCTATACAATACACCAACTGAAAAGGATACCAACAAGGATAAAGCAAATCAATTTCTATATTTTCCCTGCACTTCAAAGAAATTAAAGCAAAACACGCTTCAACCGAATCGATAACGAATTATTTCGTTAAAATAATATATGACACATTTATATTTTAATTAGAATCGAAGAGTACTCCTTGCCTATTAAGCGAGCAAAATGCTTTAATATGCACAATTTCGCCATAAACAAAACATTCTGGTATGCATTATACTTATGCTACATACTAGCACGTTCTGTGATCCATAAACGAATGTAGAAGTATGTACATTCATATTTTATGTATTTTATATTAGTACTTATAGATGGAGTGCAGAATATTGAAAACCGCAAAATGTATTTATGTTTAATGGGTTGGGGCTCGAGTATTTATTACTAAAAGCTTAAATTTCGTTAAAATGCGTCGATGTGATGCTATCGCGGAGCGCATAATAAGCGCTTTACTGTGTGTTCATGTGTGCACAATATTTGCGAATTCCTGTGTACTTTTTCTGTTCGTGTAAGTTGTGTTGTGTATTACACAAAAGCATATAAGCGCATTATTAATGGCGCAAGCGGTTTCAATCGAACGCAGACATAAGTTTAAGTAACTATAGTGCGTCCAGGGGTGTGTCTGTGTGTTTCTGTTCAAAATGGTGGCAGCCTTGATGTATACTTGTTGGTTAAATTTATTGTAAATTGTATTTAATTGCATGTAGAGTTTAAATTACAATAAAACTGCAGGGTACAGATTTTCATCAATATTCATTGGAGCTAAGAGTTCCAACACAACTCTGAGAAAATGTTTTAATCGGTTTTCTTTATTTTCACTTAAAGATTAGAACTTCATCGTTTATAGTTTCTTGCAGTTAATTCGATTTGGAATTTTAGTGGTTCTTGATTTAACGAAATAGCAAAATCTTTAGCAAAATATTTTATATACATAATATGTACTTGCATATGGAGTGAAATGTATCAATTGAGTGGAAGAAAATTGCTTTACTGGAAATTTATTGAATGCTTTAATAGCACTCCAAAAATATTTCAAACCACTTTCGAACCGACAATATGGCAGTAGTTTACTTTATAGAAACTGTTGTATTTGATAGTGAGGTTTCGAGAAGTAGTGAATTGCAACAACAAAAATGTTATTTTAATTAATTGAATTTGTGGTTGATCATACAGCTGTTTCGAGTATTAATAAATATCCATCAGCAGTGGTATTTAAATTGTTTCATTTATTTAATAATTTTTTGAGACTGCAAGTACCAACGGATGAACTCATATCCTGCCAAATTTGAAACTCAGAGCCAGTCTTCATTAGCCAATTGATACAAAGCCATACTTGATTGGTATGTTCGTACTTTCGAGTTTTGTTGATTTGCTGAGAAAATTCATTAACAAATTCACTTGCTGTATTATTACTTCATTATTGTTAAGGGATGTGACACTGCGATCGTCGGGTCTATTGTGCCCTCTTCTGGATTTAGAGTAGATATCTAAGCCCTGTTGCCTCAATGAACAGTAGTATGGAAAATACTTTACAGAGTCTCTTCCGTAAGGATGTAAATTCCCAGGAATCTATTCCGTTTGTGCACTTGCTTTGTTGTACAGAAAGAATTTTAGTTGTTTTGGTTCACTACGATACCTCTCCATAGCAAAATGGGTTCATATTTTATTTGTTTAGATATGACTTAATATTGCAATGTATCACAAATACTTCTTAAGCGGTTTGAGCGGTGTTTTGAGCAAGTATTTAAAAGTTTTTCTGTTCTTTTTAGCAAATTACGATTTAAATTATTTGATAATTAAAAAGAAAAAGGATATAAATATTTTATTAAAACAAGAATTCAATTTTAATTTATCAATAATATATTAACTCAAAATAGTTAATTGAGATATGAATCCTAAATAGTAATATAATAGTTGAACCCAATGCATAGAATATGCCTTTCAGCAACCACTTGAGTAGAATAGACTCCCATTACTTCTTACAATTTGATATTGTGTTAACTAGCTATTCATCGAACTATGGAAATCATTAGATATAAAATGTTGCTTAATAAAGATTATTTTAAGTAAATAGAAAAATATTCAAGCCAGTTTTACTTTGAAGTATGTGGTTCAGTTTCGGTTATATTAAGAAATTTCAAACCACAATAGTTCGGTTAGTGGTTCTAACCAATTGTATTAAAATGTTGGAGACTTCGATTGACAGCATTGCGATTTACTTACTTACTTATTCACTACTCTCCTTCTCTCCTAGTAGAGCATAGAACCTCACTGCAATTTACATTAGTATTAATAATATTGTAATAAAATTATAATTCTTATTTACTTTAAAAGCACATAACAATATAAATATTGTAGAAAGTGAGAATATTGTGAATGGTAAAATTAATTTTAATATATACTTAAATTGCCTATGATTATTAATTATCAGCAATAAAATCTTCAGTTTTAGTAATCACATGACTATGGCTAATGTTTGTGACTTAGTTTGACTAACATATTTTACATGAAATTGTAGTTTAGCAGTTACCTAAGAATATTACAACTATCATTAACTTTTCAAACATATGGCAAATTAAATTTAATAAAATAAAATATTTGCCGACAACGGTTCCATGAATTGCTTCAATATATGATTTTATAATTAATTTCTTAATTTTTTTTTTTATCAAGAATAAAATCTTCAACACTATTGATCACAGAACAGACAAATTTACATAACACCTTAAATAAGCTGTTATTTGACTGATATTATAATTCTTACTAACTTTAAAAATGATTCCAACTATGTAGGGGTTAAATCAAGCGTGAAGTTTGGTTTTTCGAATGGCTTCAATATATTATTTGAATATTAATAGGAATCTGTAATGATCAATTATTAAGCATATTATTATAATTTATATATTAAGTACAGTAATCTGTTTAATATTATAATTCTTACTTACTTTGAAAACGTGCCTTAATTTAAATTTGGCAGAAATTATTGCAAATGCAAACTTCGGTTCTTTGAATTACTTTAATATATTTGTCGATTACTAAAATGGGACTTTAATTACCAACAAAATTATATAATAAATATTATCAAATCAATATTAGTAATTATGTGATTATGATTAATTTTTAATGAATTTGACCGACTTACCTATGTTAGTTGCACTTTCCTTGAGAATACTATGGGGGTTACAAAGTCATAAAAATTATATTCTAATTTCTACTGAATGAACTTTTGTTCTAAACTATGTTATACCAAATTGAATGTTTTTTAATATTCAAATGTAACTGATTAAAAAATATTTTGATAATGTTATGTTATTCTAATTTCTGCTTTTCGAAAACATTAATATATAAATTTCTAATTTTAATCCAATTTGAGTTATCTTAACATAATGCGTTTATTCGATGTGACAGAACACCGACTCTGTTTAATAGATGTCTGAGCTTTTTATCAAATTCTGTTAGCCGTATTGTGGATCTCACAAGTCACATTGTGATTAGGTCATCTTAACAAAATGTGGCTGCCCGACATATTAGACTACATACCCCCTGCGATGAAGGAATTAGAATATTCCCAAGATAAGGTATGTCTGTCGTAAGAGGCGATTAAAATCTCGGTGCTACGCCGACACTTGTACAGGAGTGCACATGGTAGTAAATGATCCGCCCTACTTGCGAAACCAGAGGTGCCAGAGGTGAGGTGATCTGGTACTACGGGTGTCAGTGGGCCCGCAGTTTCGGCTGTGCTGACCAGTTGAATGTGGACTCATAGTGGCTGTTAGTTAATACTCAAATTAAGCGGAAAAAATGTTCAGTTTTGGTTCACATTCGGCGTGGACTTGCGTATTCACCACAGGCTGTTACAATCCACCTTATAGCAAAGGTTTTAGATGGGCCTTGCATCAAACTAAGATGGAAGTTATGACTTGCACACATTTCTTCATTGACACCGGCGGAAACTTAAATTTTCAATGCAGCGTTGATTGACGCCTTATATCAGTACATGTGTTTTTGAACACCGTAACATTAGGCTGCATAGAATGTTACGTTAGATAATAGCAGGTACGGATATTAGACTACAACCTCAGTCCAATAGATTACTAAAGTTCATATCAAATTCTGTTAGCGTATTGTAGATATATGTTACAATACCTTCTTTTAAGTCATTTACAAAATCTGTGTTTGTTTGACTTGACAGAGCAACCACTCTATAAATAATGGAGGACTAAACTCTGTACGAGGCTCTGTTAATCGTATTGTGATCGATATTTATTAGAAAAATAGCAAGTGATGTTGTCATAACTTTTTAACTTTTTAGCATAACACATGAGTTCGTATTAATATTGTAGAAACATACACAAGATATATTGAGATTGTAGTACTACTGATAGTTTATAACCTTTATCTCTATTATACATTTATTTATTTATTTATGTTTCCCTGTCACACAATTAACTAAATTAGATGTCTGCCATAAAAATTTCATAAAATATTAAGTGTTTTGTATTGCATGACATCCTTTAATGCAAGTTCAAATGATTGCTTCAATAAATGATAGGTAAGCATTAGTGCAATGTGTACTGCTTGAATTATTTCATTCAATCGGTCAATTGTTTAATACATCAATAAAAGTCAAACTGTGAATATTTCATAGAATCCATCACATAAAAGCAAACAATCAGTTAATCAATTTGATGGCATTCTTATGTAAACGCTTATTAATATTAATTTCAGCCCAAAAGTATGCCACCGCACACATGCATGCAAGCAAGCAAAAATGGAGCTAACAGGCGTACGACTTCATAAAACGCAACCGTACAAATCAATTACAAAATAATTACAATATAAAATGTTTGACATGAAATTGCATTTGTGACATTTTTGCATGTCTATGATTTTTATTTTTATTGTTATTGTTATGACATTATTATTGTGATTATTATTATTACACTGGATATGATGTTTTTGATGACATTGCTGTGTACGCCCGAAAGGCCACAACAATTGTAACTGTTCGGTTTATTATTGTTACTTATTACTTTCAAATGGTTATAGCAGCACATGAAACCAGGAAAAAAGTAAATAAATTGTTGCAACGATTCGAAAAATGTTGTAAATCGATTTGAGTAGATTATTTTGGTCGTTTAACAGCGCGACTAACCCTCTCATTACGAATGCAAGTTGAATCGCATATGGGTGCCTGAAAATATGCTATACTTTGTTGTGGTTTCAACTGTTGTGGGTAAAACGAAAAAAAAATTTGAATTGTAAAAAATTACAATTTTAAAAAATTAAAAAAAAAATTTTTAACTCTGTGGTGGCATCGATTTCATCGATTATGGAGTTTAAACTTCATTCGAGCGGCTTGAAAAACTTCATTTTCTGCCAAAAATAGAGTAAAAATAATGCCATCGCTGCCAACAACAACCATACAAAAATTACTTTAACAATACATTGGTTGAAAAGGCGTGCCAAGCTGAATTTAGTGGGCGTTAAAGTTCAATTAACTGTATATATATGCATATATATATATGTGGCGGTTTAGCAAAATCGGGTTAAACTTTGCATGTTTCGTAGCTGCTCCTTGCCCTTCGCTCCTCCACTTGACTGTCTGTAGTATTTTGTTTTTTTTTTCTATTTTTTGGGTAAACAAAACTTTTGCTTTTGTATATTTTTGCATTTGCATGCGATTCCATGCAAAGTTTCCGTTTTAATTTGTTAACAAACTGACTTAGTTTGTTAGTTAGTATTGATAAAAGTGGGCGTTGATTTAATACTACGCGTCTGAGTGCTTATATAGCCCAACAATTTTTATTAGACTTTGTTTTTAGTTGGTTTTTCTACATTTGTTGTGTTGTGGTTTTTCCTATGCTAAACTCATTGCAATAACATTGAAGTAAGTTATTGAACAAGCAATTTGAATTTCTTTAAAAATCATTGCATATTTTAGGCGCTCAAGCATGGTTAGGCTTTGGCGTTGGAGTATGAGAAGTAATAAATACTAGCAATTAGTAGCATTTATATTTGCTCAATTTTCTTGGCTTTTGCCGTGTTTTAATGCGATTTATAAATTTTAAAGCTCTCAATTGCTTTTTAATTTCACGGTGCAAAAGAAAAACACTTGCTAAGTAAACATTGTAAGCGTTTTAATACAAACATGATATTATATTTACAATGTACACATTGTTATTAATCTACATGAATGTGTAAGTAGCAAGTATTACTTTAATTACTTTACATATATTAACACTTGTATATTTACTTTTTGCATTAAATAAAACTAATAATTATTGTATTATAAGAATTTTAAGTGGAATTTTAAGGTCATGCTTTTAGGCGTATAATTAAACTCTGTTTTTGTTATGAATTTGAGTTAACATATTAAATTTTGTCTAAAAGTTAAGTTCAAATCAAGAAATAATAGATAGAAGGTTATACAAGTTTTTTAAAATTCCAATAGATCTCTTTTTCAGGGAATAAGCCCTGTTTGCCTTCGGTTTATTCCTTTGCTAACATCACTTCTGTAGTTGATACTTGTCACCAAATATTTGAAGTGCTTTATTTCATGGAAATTATATTTTCTTCTCTCTATTATTTATACTATTTCTTCTGATGTTGACTCCTGATTTTTTGTAGATATTTTGGAGTAGTTATTCCATTGCTTTAAATAGAATGAAACTTTTAATGTGGTCGTACGCAATTTTTAAGGTTATAAACAAATGATATATAGTAATGTTATAGAAATGTTAATATAAATATTTGGACTGCGGTAGATTTTATTTATTCTACTATATAGAAATTATATTGAACAATCGTGATATGTGGAAATTTTATATTTTCATACTCTCTTTAGTATCTGCCTCATCGGAAATATTTGATATATATTGGGTTTCTTTATAATATTATATTCATATAGTTGATTTTGAAGTTCATGGTATGACTAAATTAAATTCCCATTATTTTATCTAGCATCTGCTTCACGGTTTATATTTGGCTTACAGTCTAATTTCCTTTATTCTACTGTATAATCTACTATATACAGATTTATTAAACAATAGTAGAAGAAAAGACAAAAGCTTCGAAATGTTTTTTGATCTCCATGTATATTTCCATGAATAAAAGAAATGTTTTAAAATGTATATGTATTAAAAATATTGCCAATCTTAAGAAACAAAGCAATTTTTTGAGGTATACAAATGATTTAAATATCATTTAAATTTATATATCCATACTAATTGATCTATTTAAATTTTTAAAATTTTTAAATTAAGGTACTGAACTAATATATTTAAATTTCCTTATTGATATTTCTTGATATATTTAGCGGGTCACTATGGACCCGTTAAGATCCATGGGTCTTAATGGGTCTGTCGGAAGAGATGGATTGTCAACTCTGCCTAGAAGCAGACGAGACTTCCAGACTCATACTCTGTAACTGCTCAGCTTTGATCTGGTCCAGGTGGAGGTTGCTGGGTCCAGAACTATTCCCCATCTGACATTAGGAGGTCCTCAATGGTGGCCATTCTGGTGTTCGTTCTTAAGGCAGAATATCTTCTATTCGGTTAGGGTCAGTTGCCAGATCAACTATAGTCGCGGTACTCCGCTTCGTTAGAAGACGGTACCTTGTTTATTTCTATTCTATTCTACTGATAATCTTACTGATAAAATGTGTGAACATAAGTTGCGATGAATAGTATGTATAGCTACTAGTTAATACTTTTTTGATGATTACTAGTAAAAAATAAAAACTATTACAATATTTACCAGTTAATAACATTTCGTTGTAATAATTTTGATATTTATTAGCAATAAGTAATAGTTTGCTGTTATTTACTCGTTACAATTGTTACTAGTTATTAATATTAATTCGTGATTATTCCGATATTTAGTAGCTAATGTCATTTATTTGTTATTAGTATGACTTTTACGAGTTAATAATAATTACTTATAATGAATATGATATCTACTATTTGTGATATATATTTGATGACTATTAATATGTTTTACTAGTTTTAATTATTTAATTATTAATTACTATATTAAACATAATATTTTAAATTTATTTGTGATTATTATAACGTGTACCACTTAATAATTTTTAGTTGTAATAATTTACTAGTTAGTTATGCTAATACTACTAGTGTACTCATATTTACAATATAATAACGTTTATTTTTGAAAATTGCGGTTTCAGCGAGTAATAGTTTTTTGTGATTTACTACTTATGATAATTACTCATTATGAATATTGATTTGTGATTATACCGAAATTGATAATAATTCGAATAATAATAATTGGAAATTAATATGACTTTTACTAATTAATATTAGTTATTTAATATTAATATAATATTTATTAATTATAATATTTATATGTGATTATTAAAAGTAACTAGTAAAGTTAATATTTTGATTAATGCAATATTTTTATTATATTGCAATATATATAATATGTTATCTCTATTTTACTAACTAATATTTAGTGGTCACATTTGTATGGCTTAAAAATTTTTACTATAAAATATTTGTTGGATTTTATTTTGTTTTCCTCGTGTCATGATTTCGTTTATCAACCCATTAGTAAACTCTCGTAGCGCTAAAAACCCATTTCCGGTGTTAACGCGTCATTTTGATTGATTTTTGACGTTTATAGGCTTTTGTTCAACACTTTGACAGTTGTGTTGTTAGTGCATTTTGAAAGGATTCAGTGTGCAATTATTATTTGTGAGTGTAGGCATTACATTTTGGAAAATATCTGAAATAGTTCAGTTTACTCGTACGAGTATTATTTCGAAATTTTTGAAGTGAAATATTCTAATTCTGATCTAATGCCAAATATTTGAATTCCATTGTTAGCAATGTTTGTTATTTAAATTTGGATGTACAGAATTTATAAACCGAGTTGAGATGATAGGAAAAATGTTATTTACTGTAACATGTAACTCTCTAGTTATGAACTTGTAGATTTTCCAAGGATATGTGAGGTATATTTGAAAGATATTTCGATAGTAAACTACTAATTTCTTGTATCAAAATAAAAATTATCAAAAATCATATAATTGGTTTTTAAAAGGTATTTAGAGCAACTTATGAGCTGACATTAAACTTTATTATGCACTGAAGATAAATAGAGGATAAGTGGCGAATTCTACGAGAAGTGAATCATTTTTATCATTATAAATATTCCTGAGTTTTTCGAATGTGCTAGTTTTATTACTCTAGCTAAAGATAAACATACGGGATAAGATAGAACAACATTAATCTCGCGGCGTTTTCTCATCAAATGTAGCGCATTTTAATACATATAAACTTTATTGCAGAAAATTTTTTTATCAAAAAATTGAGGTGTAAATTCTCAAAATTCTCCAAAATGATACAAAAAAACCTTTATTATATTTATCATTAAAACAAATATTTTGTCTAGGAATAGGTTACGTTTGAGTAACAATCTTATGCACCGAAGTTCATTTTAGCATATATAACAGCCGATTTTGATACCACAGATGCGACAGCATTCATACTTCATAACAGAAGCATCACTCTAAAAATAGAGGTATTTGTGCTTTAAACGCCCAAACAGCTTCTATTTGAGAGTTCTCGATTTAATCTTTCAAGTAAAAATTAACTAAATTGATATATCTGTAAATGTCATTTTAGGGGTTGACACCTTTGTCAAGTCAGTGAGAAAATGGGCTCCAAACATTTAAAACTTCTTCTTTCAGCATATATAAGAGGCCATTTTGATATCAAAGATAAGACAGCAACCATACATCAGAACAGCAATATCACTCTAAAAGTAGAAGTCTGATGCATTAAACACATAAACAGCTTCCATTAGAGAAGGCCCTATTTTATCTCTTAAGTAAAAATTAACTAAATTGATTTATTTGTAAATGTCATTCTTTTAGGGATTGGCACCTCTGCCAGGTGTGTGAGAAAATGGGGTTCAAACATTTATAATTTCCTACTAGCCAACTATAGAGAGTGAATCGTGAAATGAAGTACAGTTCTCTCCTCATTCGTAGAGCCATTATCTCCATAAAAGTTGTTAGAGTGTAGACTAATAATATTATTCTGGCAACTGTTACACCCTTTTCTGACGTATTCTGATAAAATTTTTGGAAAAGTTTTTTAATCTTAATTTTCATAATTTATGACAATGACAATAACACATCAAAAGAGGTTGATAAGAGGGTAAAAATTATTACAACAAAAGTGCATAATTTAAAGACTGTTTTTTGTTAAGATTGTTGCCACTGACAAAGTCGTCAAAATAGCACTGCAAATAATAATTTTTCCTATAATATCTTCCTAAAACGCAATGACCTGAATGCGCCGATACCGGAATTGCTTAACTACTCTGTTTGGAAACGGATTAGGCTTCTAGTTATTATCTGTGTCACTGTTTGGCTTTAATCCGGAGCTGTAGAAGGCTATTGGGCTGATTCTACTACCCCTATCGGATATTTGGATACTCTGAACAGCTGACTGGCTGGCTTTCATTTAAAAAACCAAATGTTTACTGTTCAGCTAAAAAGATCAGTTATTATCGAAGTGTTCTGTTTGACTAGAATCTAGTACGTGATACTATATTCCATTTAGATTTTCTATAAGAATTTGAAATTTTTTTGAATATAAAAATAAAAACTAAAAATGTCAAAAATTATTTTCTTATTTGGAATAATGTTTTAAAATCTTTAAAAACAACAAAAAAAAAGAGACATAATTTAATGGCTTCAGGATGAGTCAACCATTATCAGATCGAACTAAATCGCATTTGTTTTCGGTTGTGAAAAGGTTATTTCAAGAAAATAAAGGAATTTTAGCTTTAGATCAATCAGAGCGTCATTTTAATGTAAAATTTAATGCATACTGTCTCGAAAACAATCCACATAATCGAGCGCGATATCGTGAAATTTTCATAACAGCAAATCCAAAATTCACAAAAGCTATATCTGGTGTTGTGTTTAGTAGAGAAGGTTTCTATCAGCGAACGAAAGATGGTAGATTATTCACAGACATATTAAGAAGCTATAAAATTGCAGTAGGTGTGCGTATGGATGGTCCAAAATCAATCGATGATGATTTTGAGAAAAGGAACGTAATAATTGATTTGGATACTCTACCAAAACGTTTGAATGCACTCAAAATTTCAGGCTGTGATTTTACAAAAGCACAAATGCGTTTAAATATGTCCCAATTCACTCCAGAACTAGCACGTAAACATGCTGAACTACTCAGTTTATTCGCTGCATTCTGTCAAAAGGTAGCTATCGTCCCAGTAATTGTGATAGTCGGCGTATATAAAGGTGATCATACTCTAGAGCGTTGCAAACAAGTATTGAGTTCTTCTTTATGTATACTAAAAGCGACACTATTTCAACATAATGTATACATTAAAGGCACTGTAATTGCATTGCAATGGGTAACGAAAGGTGTTGATTGTCCCACAGAATACACAATTACACAAATGGCTGAAGCCACTCATGATATACTCATAACAAATATTGTGCCAGCAATGTACGGTATTATGTTTCTCTCCAGTACTGGTGAAGAAAAATTAACTACAGAAGTTTTAAATGAAATTGTAAAATTAAATTTGACAAATAAGTGGCGAATATCCTTTATATTTTCTAGAGCTGTCCAAGCGTCTGCACTGGATATATGGCATGGTCGTGATGATAGATTGGCTTACGCACAGAATGAATTTCTTAAACGTATAAGAGCAAATTATTTAGCATTACAAGGGAACTATCATGATTTTCTAATGTTAAAAAATCCTTATACGGCACCGGAACCAGGTCATCATTATGATGATTTATTTGACGATGATTAACGAACTAGAGAGTTTCCGATAGTGTAAATTAATTGTTAATGTATTTTTTGATTTGATTTTGGTTCAATAAAGCAGTGAATTAGGCATTGAAATAAAAATTTTGGTGATAATTAGTTAATTTTAAATAAATTTTTTTTAAATAAAAAGTTCAATGATCGATTTTTGTAGATCTTGATTTTAGTAAAATGCGGAGTTCTGCACATCTTTAAGAAATTATCATATTCTGTATTATCATCTCAACAAAATGAACCTGCCTGATGAAACAAAATGACGAAAAAATTGCTGGAAAACAGATAAGCTTTCTTATCATATTCTCTGTAACTGTCAGACTTTGGATCAGGAGAAGAAAAAATTATTGGACTGGGCGCTTCTATTGCCATTCGTCAATATGGCCTTAACGGCTGATATTTTGACTTTCACTGAAAGAGCGGATTATGTTCTGTTCAGTTAGGATTAGTTAAAAGAACAAATGATCGCAATTCTTTACAAGTGATGGTAGCCTGTTTTCTCTTTTTTCCTGTTTTTATTTATTCTTGTTTTTTATTTTCTATTTGTTTTTTTTTCTTTTTTTTATTTATATTTTTATTTCTATTTTTATTTGCGATTTATGTTGTTTTTCTAATTTTAATTTCTATTCTTATTCCAATTTTTCATCTATTTGTATTTGTATGTGTATTTCTGTTTCTGTATCTATTTCTTCTTCTCTATATATCTATTTTCTCTTTTTAGTTTTGTTTATGTTTTTATTTCTGTTACTATTCTGTTACATTCTATTTACTATTTTTTTTTTTATTTTATTTTTTTACATTTTATTTTCAAAATCTATTTTCATTTCTATATGTATTTCTTTTTCCATGTTTTTTCATCTCTTTCAATTTCTTCTAATTCTAATTGTAATTCTAACTCTAATTCTATAATTATTGCTTTTCTATTTCTATTTCTATTTCTGTTTCTATTTTTAATTTCTATTTCAATTTCGTATTCTAAACCCATTTCTATTTTTAATTTAATTATTTATATTTAATTATATTTATTATAAATATAATTATCTTTATATTTTTAATCTATTTCTCTTCTTCTTCTAATTTATATTTCCATTTCATTATTTATATATGTATTGTTATTTTATTTCTATTTATATTTTTATTTCATTTCTCGTTCTCTTTATAGTTCTATTTTATCTTTGTATTTCGATTTCTATTTTCATTTTCATTTTTATTTTTACTTCTACTTCTACATGTTATTGTATGTTCTTTTTCTTTTCTCTATTTATTATACTCTAATTTCAAAAATATTTTATTCTTTTCTTTTCTGCTCCTTTTGTTTTTTCTATTTTTTATACTCTATTTTCAAATTTTGAATTTTATTTAAATTTCTATAACTATTTTTATTTCTATATCCATTATTACGTCTACTGACTTTTCTATTCCTATTCGTATTTTCATTTCTATTTCCTATTTCTATTTCTATTCTTAACTCTATTTCTATTTCTATTCCTATTTCAATTTTTTCTAATTTTTTTTTTTTATTTAAGAAATATTTCTACTTTTGTTTTCCTTTTCTATTTACATTTTCTCTATTTTGTATTTCCATTCCTATTTCTGTTTATCTTTTTATTTCTATTTCTACCTTCTATTTTCTATTTCTATCTCAAATGTTAATTTTTCATTTGGATTTAAATCAATTTTCTATATTTTAAGTATTTTTTACGCTTAAATACTTCAGATTTTTGATATTTTGCCAAATTTTTTTTGCTTCTTCTAAATCATATTTATTGGCTTTATGAGGAAACTAAATTTTTCCCCTGCCATTTTATATCCACTGTCCTGGCCCTGACCATGGATTTTGCTATAAAGCTTGGAATTTGAATGTTGCAAACCCTTTGTCATGACAATTTTTAGTATTTTGGCCTTTCATTCTGTAATATTTAAATATATTTACCCACTATATATACATAGATTTTCAGTGATATTTAATACCCAATCGTAGTTCTTTCATGTTAGGAGTATTTTTAATATTTAATGGCAAATGTTCAATCAATTATGTACGTCGTACCGTATATCAACAGAACAAATTAAAAATAAATAAAATGATTCTTTATTTGATTCTATTTTCATTGTTGCCATTGTAATACAATAAAGAGGGAATAAAAAAATTAATTTGGGCTTAGTGTCGAGTGTTAAACTTTGTTACATTTTGTTTATTCCATAAATTATTAATGAGTCCGAACGAAAATTGGGTGGGCCTACAAGTCCCGGAATCATTACAATATGGGCGAATAGAGCAGTTGGATAAACATTGCAATTGCAAATATTGTTACTGAAACTGTTGTCAATTTAAATTGATTTTGTTGCAATTATAAATAATTTATATTGTTAATTTATTTATGAAAGTCTACTTATAATAATCGTTCACATATTCAATTCCACATTTTCCATATCCGATTTAATACAACAACTACAACAACAACAACAACTACTACTACTGCTACTGATTTTTTTTTGTGAAATCTGTCGTTAACATAATTTATATTAATATTTTTTATTCATATGAATTTTGTGTTAATTTTAAGTAATTATATGAATAAAAAAGGCATTTATGAAAAGTCTAAAAATTAATAAAATTTCATAATTAACACTTGTAAATCACTGACCGCCGTCGTCGACCTCCTGCTCCAGTCCCTCTTAACATGTAATAAAGTCAACCAGTGTGACAGCTGCAGTTTTTCATAAATACACAGCTTTATTTTATATATTTTATTATTATTATTTTAAATTAATTATAAATTTTTTAAACGTTTTCCATTATTAATTTATTTATGTATTGTATGTTTTAAGACTTTTAGTTTTATTTTCATGCAAAAGGCATTGCACTGAAATCCATTATTTAATATTTATAAATATAACGATTAAAATTAATATGAATAAACATATTTATTCTCATTTAATGGGCATTATATTTAATACAACAAGCATTTCAATAAGATTACATTTTATTAATACTTTAATTAAAAAATATTTTTAATTACTTTTGATGTACGTGCTTGGAAAAAAATATTTATATATACGAAATAATACAAAAAAGAAAATATACGTAAAAAAATATATTAAGCAAAACTGACTGCAACAAGGATTTTGGTAGTAATTTGTTTAAAATAACATTTTTTTTATTAATTTTTTTTTCGCATTCACCATAAAAACGTTCCATTGCAGACATTTTGCGGTAATTAATTTTATTTTCATAAAATGCCAATGCATATTATTATTTTATCAATAATGAGTTATTTTTTGGTTACTGTAAATGTATTACGTTTATATTTAATTAAATGCTTAATTTGCTTCATATAAAATAGGCGAACTCATATGAGAAATAGTTGCTGTTGGGAATGACCGCTGACGAAAACCGTAAATCAATGCCACAAAAATTTGACATCCAGCTATTGACACATTTCACTGAAATGCAAAATAATTCAGGTGATCAAAATTCATTATAAAATATTTGATGAAAATCTCCGAATACAAGTTTTTTTAAGCTAATAGCAATCAAAAAAAACTATATAACTTACCTCTTCTTAAAAAGAAATATGCCTAAAAGCAATTAAAGTATAAAATAGAATAGTAGTTACGCGTTGGCAATGAGTGTCGAATTATTTGGTGCGATTAGGTGGTATATACAACGAATGTCACTATTCCGCGACATTGATAACCTGGCTTCGCTGGTTTGGTCAAAACATGCGGATGAAAGAGACTGCTCGGGCTAAAAAACTGTTTGATTCGGTACTCACTGCAAGAAAACATGATAGTATGGTAGTCGTGATCTTCGGTGGATGGAACAGATGAACAATAATATGAGAGCACTAGGTATTGCCAATTAGCGAGATTAAGTCATTGATTGGACTGGTTGAAAGAGACCAATGGATTCGATCAAGGACGACTTACAACTAAGCAAATAAGACTAGTAATTTATGTGCTAAAGGTGTAGAGTAATGCACTCAATGAAGATGTTTTGTGTTGCAGAGTGATTCTAATCTAGCAAGACATGCTTAGCTGTTCATATAAAAGGCTGAATGTCAGCTGTTGTTAATATTTTAACATACGGGGGGATAAGAGTTATTGTCATAGTATTCTACTCCTACCTAACTCCAAGCTAGGCAAGAGAAAGTAATTAGAAAGCTTATCTATATAAATAGAAATAACAAAGTTCGTTTGAACATGATGATGCTCTTAGTTTCTTAGAAACTGGTTGATTTAAATGACAATAAGTAATACTTAAGATAGTATATGTATAATATATAAAATAATGAAATCCAAAAGAATTATATTGCTTAACTGTTGCTTAACATATTTCTGGGATTAAATTGATTTGTTCTTAAAGAAAAAAATTTCTCCAAAGCAACTAAAGTAAAGATTAAAACACAGAGATGATCACTACTTCCGTGGCAGACGATTTATGTTACAAATCGACCCATCATTTACAGTGCATGCTGAATCTATTATATATAGGGCTAAACGTCTTCTATTCAATGTCATCCTTTTAATGGCATCGAATAGCTTTTCAACAATAATAACCAATGTTGTTATTACAGATAACTACAATTAAAAGGACCTTACAATTATCAAACATCAGATATCGATATAACTATAATAACGAATTGAAGTCAATAACATTTCGAGGGTGAAATAAAATATAGTTTACCTAAGTTTTTTTCTTACAACTAAAAAGAAAAAATTTCTTTGAAACTATGAGTATGTTAAGGTTAACACTAATTGTTAAAAAAGAGTTTTAAAAAAAGTATTCTCATGGTTATCAGGATAATACAGCATAATACATACTTAAAGAAATTATATCAACATATAATATATGGAGTCGTTAATTCCAGCCCTATTAAATAAAGCACCTACAATGAGTGTAACGTTCAATCGCGTTCTGCTTGTGCACCGAGTACTTGCGAATTGAATTTAAACCTGACTTCTTCTTCCAGCGATCTGCATATATTTTTCCCAGTATATTTGCCAAGTTTAAGATTTATATAAAACATTGTCTGCTGGTGATTTGCATTGCAAGTTAAAAAAATTAGCTGTTTTAAGATATTATAATATAAAAGAAATTACTAGAGATCAACTAGAGATTAATGCTTTACTCTCCTAATTTATGTTAGTGCGAATCATAGAGCTTTACGGATTAAAATTTTTGTATTTTTGAATGTATTCACAACTTAAGACTTGCTTGAGCTTAAGTACGGGAAAGCCTTAAAAATGACAACAACAAAATAAGAAGACATGCCATGAGACTGGATCTATCCTACACTGACTTTTGTCGCGGCAGTGGATGAGACTGAGAAGGAAACTGTGCTCCATTTCATGTGTCAGTGCGCTTTATTAGTTAGGAGAAGATCTACAATATTTAGGGCCTCTTTTCTTAACGATCTGACCGAGCTGTTATTCTACAAAATTAGGGACTTAACAAAATTTATAGAATTATTAGTTTGGTTCAATTTTACCTAATAGTGGAGCCGTTGTTTTTCCGTTGGTCGTATATTGACCTTTTAGTCAGTGCATGTACCAATGCTATTTCTGTGGTACCACAATGGGTTATTATTTGAGCTCAAGTGGGCTTTCTTAGACACAAAAGCCACCACTCCAATTTAACCTAATTTAAGTTTGTTCGATTTTTAGCTTATTTTTCGTCTTGCTTTATTCTACATATCATTTAAAGAGCAATCAGTTGTTCTTTGTGCTGCGTGTGTAGATATCCGAATGATTCAATATCGAATCAGTGAATACTCGCGCTAAAAAGCAAATAAAAATGATTGTTTAAAATTTTTTTTAGTAAACAAAATAAAAAAATACAAACTCATGCATTCTGGTATAATCTTTATAGTTGCAAACGTTTCAAAAAGAATCGACAAAATGGATTTATTAAATTTTATATGGCTCTGCAGTAAAATAAGGACACTTTACTTTTATTAGATTTCGTTTAATATTTTTTTTCAAAATGTATCATAGTTTAACAGCATCCATAAGAAGCAAATAATGTATACTTCCATATGAAATCTCTTTAAAAACACTTGAAGATTTTACCGAAATCCAAATCCACTATTATATTCCAGATTGTTCAAAATGCTAAAGTTATTTATCTTCAACTCAGTTCTCTTGTTTGAGTAAAAATTGTTTATAATTTTCTACAGAAATTTGTTTTTCATTCAGTTTTCTGCAAAATAGTTTAGCTTCAATTTTCAATTGGTTTACTAGTGTGGCAGTAATATCTGATTTTGGCAAAACTTTGCTTTTGAATGGTAACCAAATCAAATAGGTACTAACTTAAAACAATCTCAAAACAAAATAATTTTTTCGGTTTCGTATCAGAGCAACAATTTTTGGTAAATCAGATGTAACCTCAACAGGAACAGCAGCAATTCACAGCAATTCAGAGCCAGCAACAATTTCAACAACAAAATCAACAGCAGCAGCTTTCACAAACAAGACAGCATAATTCAAGAGTACACAATGAAGCAGAGCGGTCCAGAGGAGACCAGAGCACATAAAACCAAAATTGTGAAATTAAGAAATCCCAGCAAATTTTCGTTATCGCATAAGAGCATTGCATACATTTTGGAGCACAAAGAAAATAAAATTTCCAAAAAAAAGGCAGTTAAGAGGCAGGAGAAGGAGCAGATATACTTGTAGTGCGACGTCTGATGAAACTCACAAGTATTTGCAAAAGAAATTAAATTGATGCCGAATTTAAGTATGTACAGGGTCCGTGAGATATGAAGATAATATGGCCAAAAGTGCCAAAATATAAACAGAGGCGTTTGTAAGTGGAATGATTACGATATGCGTATAAACATACTTTTATGTGTTTACATACAGAGTAAAAAATAAACAAACACTAAAGTTAAATTAAATAACTGCAACAAGAACTCGAGAATATGGGCAGGAATAAAAAAAAGGAAAATAGTTGAGAGTGTGCGTATTGTCTATGGGCTTCTGTGCAGCTGTGGACTGTTCAGGCTTTATTAACTGTGATAGGAAAATCTGCTACTATTATTGGTATTTATATGTTTTCAAAAAGTCTTCAGCATTTAAAATTTAAAAATAGTAAAATTAAGGAAAAAACAAATGCTATGAGTTTATGACAATAATGGTGCGGTTGGACATATATAAGATTGTTCTATAAGAAGCTAAACTAAATTAAAATTTCAAGAGTGAAATTAAAACTCCAATGCTGTATCAATTTTTCAATTTAGTTTACAAGTCATTAAGGGTGTATTTTCAGAACGGAGCGATGACTTAAATTTCCATCAAAATTTAAATATATTTTAGAATGACAATAAAATTTTAAACAATGGTTTAAGAACCATTAAAATTTCTTTAAAAATAGTAAGTGCATTTAACAAATCTGCTCTTTCAAAAAACAATAACATTCAAGTGAATCGAACACGTCTTTAGGATGATTAGTACCCGAAATCTTTCCAAGATTACGGAATGTGGTTTGCAAAGACCGCCCACTAAGCGGAAGAAATTCTGTTAAGATTTGATTAAATGGATAGAGCAATATTTTTCATCAAGTTATGAATTTTGCGTGTGAGTACCAAAACACTGAATAAATATTTTGTAATGCCATAGCATCGCAGCTCTCCATAGCTTTTAATACCGTGCCAGACTTCAGATAAATTGATACCTTATCACATGAATTGTTCAACTTCATATGTTATAAGAAAGGATTATGAAAACGGCATGTAGTCATTATAATCGCACACTATTTTACAAATGTGCCTAGGTCCTTGTCGGCTATATCGTCTTCATTGGGCATGACGAATGGTGATCAGAAAAAGAATTACTAATTCCAAAAAGTACCACTATGGGCTCAGTAGACAATTAGGATGTAGAACTATTCCTTTATTGTTAAAACTTATGCTTTATAGGTCGCACATCATACCTGTTCTTTTGTATGGCATAGTAGCATGAAGACTATACGGAATGGTGAAGTTACATTAGATGTTTTTGAGAGAAAAGTTCTTCATTAGATCTTTGGTCCTTTACGAGGTGGCGACGATTACCGCATCCGAATGAACCACGAGCTGTACGTACTTTGTTACGATATTGTTATAAAACAGCGAATTAACATTTAAGAGTCATGTTGCAAGAATGGACAATGGTGATCCAGTGAAAAAAAAATTTGTAGGGGCAGTGAGAGGAAAAAAGCATGATGGTAGACTGTGTCTTCGGTGGAGTGATCAAGTTAAGGTAGAACTAACTGAAGCGCCTGAAGAGAAGTACTGGTTGTAACTGGTTGTTATTGGTGATTCAGTATTACTGATATTAATAAGTAAGAAATATTAGAAATACTTACGTACTAACAATTATGTATGTAAGAAAATATCGCTAGCTAAGCATTTATATGCAAATTAGTTTTATTAAGTTTTATTAAGAAATCCAATACTCTCATTGAGAGCCCAGTAAAGACATTAGTCTTGTGGAACATTTGCTGCCGGTCACAGCTGATTAGATAACAATATTGAATCACTCGTTTAATTATTCCTGTCGCAGTTGTGGAGAGATTGCTATAGAAAGTGCCTCTCAAAATACCTTATATCTACTTTGTTAATATGGTCGAGTTCGAGTCAATTTAGGTAAAGTAAGTTAAAATTTTCTAGGGATTTTTTGAACTGCACTTATATAACATAAACATATATATATTTATTTATTGCATTTATATATTATTTTTGGTTAAAAGTTTTCATATTCTTTTAATTATTTATTAAACAGTTTATAAAATTTTCACCATGGTAACACCTAATTTATCTAATTTTTATCTAAGTTATCCTATACGAAGTTCTGCTAAATACTAACATTCGCTGCAATATCGACATAATTTACTATTTCCCTAAATTTAAAATCAATTTATTCGACTTCGCCCACGGCCTACCTAGCGCCGATTAACTATGTTGGGGGTTTCTTTTTAAAGGATCTTGGCAAGCTCGAAAATCTCCAGCTAAAAATTTTTTTAGGTTTTGCTAGTGGTTAAAGATTGTTTTTAAATATTTTAATTCTGATACGGTAACACAATGGGTCAATACGTCTTAGGATCACCAGTATAACCTACTTATCTATCTAAGCATCGCTTATTAAGACATGTAGTTAGATTTGAATAAGGTACGGTATCATCAGGAGAATCTGAAAAAAATAAGTAAAGAAGAGTATAGCACAGCCTGATATTTGTGATTCAAGTTATCGTGTGAAACGCAAAGACGACTGGTTAAGGTTGTTGAACGCTGCCAAGGTGGGCGTATAATGTTAAAATAAAATAACTAATTATTTAATTAATTTTATTATGTAGTAAGATAAATTTTTTTCTATTGAAAATTATATGTTTTGTTTTTTTTCAATTCAAAAGATTTGAGATCCTGTCAAATAGGAATTTAATCTATTAGGAACTTACAGGAATCTATTTTTTTTTTTGTATGAGTCAAATAAATTTTCAGAATTAAAAAACAAAAAATCAAATCCCAATTCCAAAATTAAACTCCAAATATTTTTTTCAATTGAATTTTTTATAAAACAAATTTCAATAAAATTGTTTTGTATGTAATTTTACTTGTCGTTGTTGTTGTTGCCGTTGTTGTTATTGTTATTGTTGTTATTGTTGTAATGAAAGTTTCTGCAAGCGATTAATTTGCAATCAGTTCAAGGTTGAAACAAAATTTCTCAGCAACGCCTACAAATAGTGCAAAAAACAAAAAAAAAAAAGAAAATTAAAAACAATAAAATAGTAAACAAATCAGGTTGTATGTGTGTGTAGGTACGTGTGTACCGTATGTTTGTTTACATGGCTTTGATTTCAATACTTCAAAGTACAAAATGAGAAAAAAAATTATAAGTAAATTCAACACAAAACAAACACAAATGCATGTCAATATGTGTGCATGCATATGTATGAGCAAATGTTAGTGTTTACTAATATGTTTGTATGGTTGTTGATCTTTATTGATGTATGTAAAATTCAAATTTGTAGGTGGCAACATGGAAATTGCTGCAAAATTGTTGCCAAAATGGAATTTAACAAAAACAAAGTAAATTTGTAAGTGATAAACATGAGGACATACAAAAAAAAATTTGAATTGAATTCAATTGAATTGAGTCGAGTTGAGTTGAATGTTGAGTAACAAAGTCTCTTGAGCTGAAGACGCTGGATGTGTTGACGTCTCTGCTGCTCCTGTTATGCCTGCCATTGTTAATACTGTATTTGTAGTTGTAGTTGTTGTTGTCGTTGTTACTGCTGTTGATATTGGCAAGAAACAGAAATCAATTTCAATATTGTAATATAGCAGATATCATTGACAAATGTTTTTGTTTTGTTCCACTGTTAGTTTTTTTTTTGTTTTGGTTGTTTTGCATGTTTTTAACTCCCAAAAAACGTGTACATTTTGTTGTTATTAAATTTTTGAAAAAAAATTTCTTGTTATTGAAAATATCTTTTACAAAATTGTGAAACATTGAATTTTTTTATTTCAACAATTGTTTTGTGTTTGTGTCTCTTGTTTTTTTTTTTTAAATTCTTTTTTTAATGCAATATTGCAGAATCAAAGGAATTTGCAAGTACCAGTAATTGACGCTAAAATTCCCGATTGCCATTATTTTAACTATGATGATAGTTGGTAGGACTATTTCGGGAAGGAAATTTTAAGAGTGTGAGAAATATTTGTGTGTTATTGTTTTAATATTTAATACTGTTTTTTGAATAGAAGAAATTTTATTCCAATTTTTATTCCAAATTTTTTTGAATTTCATTTTTTAACATTAAAAGCAATAAAAATGATTTGGTGGTTGGCTGGTTAGTTGCAGTGGTAGGCCATTAGATAACTTCCATGTACCTTAATTAGCGATTTTTCGCCGTTTTGCTACCACATTTCTTGCAAAAACCCTAGTATAGAAGAGTAAAGACAAAATTCATTCTGCCAAATTTAGATAATTTAATAGGTCTTTCGTCTTCACCAATGAACAGTCTGATAAACTGTCAATGAAATATCTTCCTAAGAACCTATATCTTCTGGACACCAAAGCCGGGCATTGACAGAGAAAATGTATTATGGTTTCCTTTTCCTGCGGTTTTCCACAACTTCTGCAGTGAGATTACGCAACTCTCTGCGTAGGTTCCTATACACCAATGACCAGAAAGAACTGCAGTAAGTCTTGTAGTGTTCACGCGATCTCTTTTGATGAGTTCCGAGTATCTATTTTTATTATTGGTGCGCCATGTTAACCTGAAAGTTGCACATGACTTAAGTGCTTTCCATATGTTATTCGTAAGTTGCAGAAAGTAGGGAAAGGTACTTCTTTTAATGGTCTCTAGGATAATTTGAACTGGTACCATCAGGTACACATCCAGGGAAGCATCAGAGCGGGCTAAACTGTCAGCTTTCTCATTCAGTTCATTTTCGAGCTATCCGTATATATTGAGACATCGTAGTTTGCTTCGAAGTTTTTCCTTTTCCATTCATTTCTTGAAGGGAATATTGTCTTGAATATTTCTTTCAAAGTCTGTGCACGGATTCAGATAATCCGATGTCATCCTATATAGTCAGTTTGGAAATGTTACAAAAAATACTTTTGATGTGGAGATCGATGGGTAGCAGGTGTAGCATCTGTGATACCGTCCTTTGATTTCAATTGAGTTTATCGATGTTATAGCTTTTACTCAGAGCTGGCCACTAAACGACAGCGCTGTATGTAAGAATTGGATGTACAATGGCCGCATACATCCAATACATTCTGACGAATACCCCATTTTTTTCCAAATATCCTTTTGCAAGAGTAAAAAGCTACACATTACCGTGAAATATGTTGCCTTCTACCTATTATAAATTATTATTAACCTTGAATTTTGATGAAAAAATATATCCAAAAAATATGCAATTAAATCAATTTAAGTCATTGTACAGGCTCTATGTGGCAACCACTGGGTAATGAATTAATGTGCCGACCTACCCCTTCCAAATGACACAGCAGAATAGTTATCTCGCATCCACTGTGTAATGAGCAAATAGTGCAAACAGCAAGCTCCATATCCAGGGCTTAAGTTTGGGTTTTTCACTGGGTTTGGCATCCATTATTTTGAAACAGTAACCAGCGGATATAAATATCTAATATTGATAACCCCTGGAATTAAGAGGAATTGCAATTGGAACCCCTTATAGGGAAGCAACATCTATTAAATTGCTGATAAATAATTGAGAAGGTAGTTTATGTACACTCAGAAAAATAATTTAGTTTTCAAAGTATTCTTACTCGACGTATCATGTTGGTTCAACCATAGCACGGGTTGGTTTTCATATAAGAAAAGAAATAAGATTACCGTCAAATTGTTTTACAACACTGCCAGTGACGTTATAATATGCTATTTGTTAAGGTATTAAAAATGGATTTCCAATAAAGTGATCTATGGCTCCAAGAATAACCACTCATGTGATTCCCGCCACAAGTTAATGTTGTTGCATTATTATTATCTTCAAATTCCAGTACTGAAAATGTTTTTCTAAAAATTGAGACCTATGCCTCCGTATGCTTGTAAACCATAAAATCAACTGTTAAGAGGTGAATCAGTTCGATTGTTATAGAAGTTTGAGGTTGGTTGCAGTTCAGTTGGGACATCGTGTAGAAATTCATCACGATAATTTTGGATCAAATCTACATTCAAAACAAGAGTTTTTTTTTGAATATTAAGTATTTTTTTGATAAAACTGATGCTAATAATCTTAGGAAAGTAAGCTACGAATGTATAAAACAATAATAATACCGGTAGCTGCATATGGCTCAGAACCATGAACAATGACGAAAACGGACGAAGAAACTTTAAAAATTTTTGGAAAAGAAATAGTTCGCCAAATCTACGGGCCAATCCAAATTGATGCAGAAACTTTTCAAAGACGAACAAATAATGAAATTGAAGAACTGCTTAGAAACGAAAATATAGTGAGATACATTAAGTCGCAAAGGTTACAATAGGCTGCTCATGTAATAAGAATGGGGTCGGAAAGGAAGCGGAACAGCATATTCAACGTAAAGCCGATGAAAACCATGCACAGAGGTAGGCCAAGAACAAAATGGGATGAGAATGTGTATGGTGATGCAAGAACGATTGGAGTACTGAACTGGAAGAGAGTAGCAGAAGATAGGGTCAGATGGAGGTAGATCGTGAGGGAGGCCATGGTTCATACTGAACTGTAGTACCAAATAAGAAGAGATGTTAAAAATATTACTATATAACAAATTAATAAAATAAATAATATAAAACACTCCAGAATAAGCAGTTTGCTGGTGCTCTTTCGTAGCTTCATATTGAAATTAACCATTTATTTTTTATTTAATATTATTATTAAATATATTGATGAAAATAGTTCAACGTCAACAATAAATTTTATTATTTGTTGGATTTTTTAATTTGTTTGCATTTTTATTAAATGTCGAAAATGTAATTAGGACGGAATAAATAAATTAATTGCATTATATTTGCTTTTATTACACACATTCGCCTATTCATTAATCACTAAAATTTCAATTACGTTATGACTTGCCGAAAGTCTGTTTATTTGTCAGTAATAAATTCAGTGGGCACATATGGAGTAAAAATAATTTTGTTTATTCATAAACGATAAACGCTGACAGTACAGTTCTTCGCACAAGGTTGAAATTTATATCTGGAATTCATAAAGTTTTTATGCCATAATTTTTCATTAATGATGGAATCGATAGAGAATTTTTAAAATCCAAAAAGTAACAACGCAGAAAAACATAAAGAATTATGGATGAGTGCAGGCACATTTGCAACATTTCGCAGAGTACAGGAATTTTTATTGGTTTATTAAAAATATGAACGAAATTTTGAATGACTTGTAAAGCGAAAATAATAAAAAAGCAATAAATAAAGTTTAAATTAAATTTAAAAAAAAAAATCTTTCATCCGATTCTACATAAACAAGCGCCATTTGACTTACGTTTACTGAGACAGACATGCCAACATTGACTTTGACTTTTCCAACACTGAAATCAATGCGCAAAAAACGACATGGAAGAAATTGATTTGAAGCCAATTTGTCCGTGCACAGTTTTTGCACTATCATGTACCATTTGTAGCGCTGATGGAATTCTTAGGACACACAAAAAATCCAAACTTCTACAGAAACATGTGAGTACATATGCATTATCGAAATCTGTGCTCTATTGCAATTCCTTGACACCTGACATCGACAGCAGCAAAAGTCTTCAGTTGTGTATATTAGTTTCTCACTCTTGCGATTTTTAAATCTTTAAATTCCCGGTGAATATGTACGTATTAGGGACGAATCAATGTGGTTGTCAGTTGGACCACAAATTGTTTTTCTGCACCTCTTCATGCTTATTTCTTTCACAGAAACTTTTTTCAGTATTTTTCTGCTATTTTCATTTCCGTACAAACTTTTGCCAAGTCTAAGAAAATTTATACCTCAAACTAAGTTTACTTAGAGAAAATTGTCAGAAAAAAATGTACCCTCGTCCAGTATTACTAATGGCACAGCAGAATGGTATTTGCTCTTCTATATTCACAAGCACAGATTTTCACACTAGTCAAGTGTTTCTTTCCTATTTCTTGGTTATTTATTTTGTTAAGTAGGCACCTAACAGCAGCATTTCCCTTCCATTTTTTTTGTCCTTCTGACTTTGAATATTTTTCTTTCAACTCTTTGTGGTTCCACTTGGCATTTTGATGCGATTCTTTATCATCTTCACATATGTATGTACAAGTAAGTGTGAGTTCCTATTTTCAGGTGTCAGTCTTCAATGGTTTGCATGTACTCATGTCCTTGTACGTCCTTGTGCGTATATGGGTTGTGTTGTATATGCGCTTTTCTTCTCAGAGGTGTTGAAAAACATTTTTTTTCCTTCTGCTACAAGATTTATTTGCTCTACCATTTGCAGGTCAACTATAAAAAACTGCAACGAAAGCACCTACATAACGAATATCCACAAGGAATATCTGACTTGAGGTTTGCAATTTAACAAACCGGAAGTGGTATGTCATTTCCAAAAGCAAATACAAATGATTGGTTTTATGTCAGTTTTCTTTCACGTTTTAGTATATAATTAAAAAAGTTGAAAGAAATAAGAAGAGCTTGAGAAATAGATGCATTGAATGAAAGTATTGTTAACTTTAATATTCACTAGGAAAAATAGATAATATGAATATGAGTTAAATGTGAAGAGTATTATATAGTGACATTTGCAACTTTATGCTCAAAATCAATTACATTCTGGTACTAAAAAAAGTTTCCATAAAAATAAAAATGCAAAAGTATATTCTTGCAGACCATAGATAATAGAAAATTGGGGTAAATAGTGAGGCCCTACGCTCAACTAGGAGATGAGTATAAGAGAGAGAGAGAGAGTGTGTGAGAAAAATTAGAATTTCAAAAATTTCAATTATTCCTTTCCGATTGTTACCAAATAACCAACACTAGTGGGTTTTGAAAATATAATAATTTTTATAACTAAAAGCTTCATGAATCAAAACCTGTTTAATTTGACTATATATATTTTAATACTACATTTTACTATATATATACTATATATACAGTACTATATATATATTTTTATATGCATATATTTTTATATATATGTATGTGTTTATATACGCATATTAATTATAAAAATATTAACAAAAAAATGAATATATGTCAAGAGAAGAGAAAAAGAGCATTACATATCACGAACTTCCAAAAAAATTCACAACGGCTTACGACTTGCGAGCAGATGGACTCTAATATAGTTCTCAACCAATCTGATAGATAAAGATTTACTATATACTGATTATGTTGGAACAAAACAATAGAACAATATGACAATATTACAGTACTAGGATAATAATATAACGAAAATGGAATTTATGATGCATTAGATCTGCAATTCGATTAAATAATGTCAATTGGTAAAAGATATAAAAGTAAGAAGCTTGTTCATGGTCAACGTGATAATCAAATGATCAGCGTATCACAATGCAATTAATAATTTATAAGTTAATTATAATTATACAAAAATTAATGATATATAAGCTACTGACAATTGCTGTAAATATTTATACATTCAGCAGGCTTTCCTTACCTCAACTGTATTTCAGTTATAGATTCCAAAAATGTTTTATCAGTTCATTTTCTATGTAATCTGATGAATGCAATTATTTACTTGAATACAATCTTTATGTACAGTGTAGTATGAAGCATCGGTAACAGTTGTTATAAATACTGGATTTCAAAATGTGATTAAGGTCACTAAGTAACAGCCAAGAAGAGAGAACACAGCCAAACACAAAGAAGAGATTGTTTGGATACTAACATTAATAAGACTACAACTGCTAATTATTTATATTAAAACAGAATTTGATAAACTCCAACGGTACATATTTAATCAGCAAACAAGGAGAATTAGTAATAACATGACTAGAATGCTTAATAGACGTTTCAGATTATACATTTGTGATTGAAACATTATACTGAATTATCCACCCTATGGTTGCGAGAGTAAATGTATATAAAGAACACTTTTGATAAAGATAACGATTAAATTTTTATTTTTATCATATTCGATAGTTTTCAAGTGTTTTATTATTTATTATGTATATTAAACTAGTCGGAATACTTGGGGAAACTTGGGGAAAAACATGGCCATACAACCATGTTTTAGTAGTTATTTGTGGTTCTTCACAAACCTAGCTGCGACAGTTAATTTTGTTTGTTGACACATCATATTTCAAGCGAAAGAGAACTTTATCAATAAACAAAAGTCGATCCAAAAAATAGTTACGGTTTTGGTCATAGGGATCAATGCATATTTTAACAAGATCGGCGGTTATTGAACGATCTATATTCTACAATGAAAAATCTTTAAGCTTAATGATGCTTTACATGGCAGTGCTGTTTTTCAATGCGGATCTACGTACAAGTTGTCAGATATAATGTACCCAAACTTTTTATGAAATGACCCTTAATATAGTCTATCAGTTTTTAAATAAATACATTTAAATAAAAGAAAGAAAGTAAGAAAGTTTTTTTTATAAAATTCATATATAATATATTTAGTTCGAAAATGGTTGATTTTTTGTTGAACAGTTCAGAAATGTTCAGCAATATGTGTTGTTTTTTTTTTTCCTCTTTTTTTTTTATTTACTGAATCACTTAAAAAGTCTAACAATAATTATTTAAATCTTACATACTAAAATATTCTTTCAAAGTTTATGTCACTACCTAAACTTTCTGTTTTTAAACCGTAAAGATTCTTAATTTTTGATTTTTAAAGTTTCTAACTTAATGTGGTAATACATTTCAGATGCATTAAAAGTATGCCGGTCTTTTGAGACGGGATATATTTTTTGTTCTGGTAAGATATTGAGCGAGTGGGTTTGGATGTACCATTATTTTAGTGTCATATTTCTGCCGTAGGAGGTCTAATTCGTCTTTGACTAGAGGCACTTGAAGGTCCATATGTATGATAGAATTTCTGATGAACCAAGGTTCTCCTGTTAATGAACGAATTATTTTTGACTGAATGCGCTGTATAACATCAATGTTTGACGCTCTGGTTTTACCCCAGAGTTGGACCCCGTAAGTCCATATGGGCTTAATCATAGTTTTATATAATAGAACTTTATGAACAATCTGTAATCTTGAATTTTTATTGAGTAGCTAATTCAACTTAAGGAACCTTAATTTTATTTGGTTTTTTTTTGCGGTTATGTGTTGTCTCCATGTCAATCGTCGGTCTAAATGTATACCAAGATATGTAACGCTTTGGGATGCTGGTATAACGACGTTATTGAGTGTTATGGGTGTACAGGTATCTTTTCTAAGTGTAAAGGTTATATGTGTACTTTTTAGCTCATTTACTTGTATACGCCGTTCTTGGATAGCCAGTTTTGGACGTCCTTGAGATGAGCCTGTAGTTCCTGGGAAGCGGTGAAAGAAATTTTTTTTAACGCTGAGAAGAGAAGTATCATCTGAAAACGGGGATGTTGTAATTTTTTGACTAGTCGGCAAATCCGATGTAAATATAAGGTATAAGACTGGTCCAAGAACGCTGCCCTGCGGTACTCCAGTGTTGTTTTGTGTTTTTTTTTATTTCTATAATATCAGAACCGATTTACATTGTGACCGAAAAGTTTTCGGGAAATTTTAAATAAAACGCAAAATTCTTAATCTTCATCAATATTTATTT
>NC_051846.1:66622262-66643831 GCF_002237135.1 Teleopsis dalmanni | reverse complement strand
TTATAGGCGCTTTCCGGTATGGCTTTGAGTTCCCTCTGCGAATTCTGTTTTACGTCTTCTATGGATTCAAAACGCGTTCCTCTGAGTGGTAATTTGAGGTTGGGAAACAGGAAAAAGTCACACGGTGCAAGATCAGGTGAATACGGTGGCTGTTCGATGGTATTTATTGAATGTTTGGCCTTAAAATCGTTGATAATGTTGAACAAATTGAGGTGAATCGGAACAAGCCGGGCGTTGACACGTCGCATACACAAATTGTCCACCAAAATCAAACGAGCCATCTCACGACCGATGCCTAGCTCTCGTGCTATCTCTCTAACACTCACATGAGGATTTTTGAACACGATTTCCTTTGCCTTTTCAATGTTTTCGTCGGTGGTAGAGGTCGAAGGTCGTCCAGAACGCGGCATGTCTTCGACGGTCGTACGACAGTCCTGAAAGGCTTTGTACCACTCATAAACTTGAGTTTTCGATAAAACTGATTCCCCATAAGCCTTTTGTAGCATTCGCAACGATTCTGCACACGAAATTTCGTTCGAAAAACAAAATTTGATGCAAACTCTTTGTTCAATATTTTTTTCCATTGTTTTTTTCGCAACGCACTACTGAGGTGAACTGGTTTCAACAGCTGCCGTAAACGAACTGTCTGACAGATCGCGCTCATTTTTGGCATAGTAATTAAAGACAGTGCTGCCAAACTACATAAACTTAAAATATCGAAAAATATACAGCGCGCGAATTTTAAATGAGAATTTCCGAAAACTTTTCGGTCACAATGTAGTAGAGCTAAGAAATTTTGTACATATTATACTAAACAATTCGGGCATATATCCAAAGCATAGTCACAATAGTTAGTTTTGAGTGTTTAGACAGCTCCACTCTAAACAATCTTCTCGAATACTTATTAGTAAAATTTTTTTCAAAAAAGTCTGTTATTAGAAATTGAATAAATTTTATGAATTTTTTTTTATTTTCAGGTAATTGCATTTCATTGTGGATGTATTGATGGCTCTTATATGGTAAAGTAAGGGTAGTGTATGTTGTAAGATTTTTCTTATTTCATCAGACTATTTTTTTTTTCTTTTAAATAATTTTGTTATTTTATTATACGGGCTTATTGGTCATCAGTTAAATAATAATCTTTAAAAAATATTTATTTGTTTTTAAGAATTTTATTTTTACCAATATTTCGACTATAATCTATAGTCATCGTCAAGGTACTCATTGTGTCCCATCAGACTATTAAATGATTATTGCTTCATTATGCATTAATTTTATGCATCAATAAAATTATTAAAATATTTTTGGAGGAGTTGCGCGTTGACGTTTGTGCTTTTGATATATATATATATATATATATATATATATATAATATATATATATATATTTATATATATAAATACATATACCAGATTTTTATATATTAGATAATTTGATTTAATATGCAAATTGTCATACATATGCTATATATATATTTTCATTTATACATATATATATTTTTCTTTGTATGTATATTTAAAAAATGGATTTAAAGTGCGAAATCTCAAAAGTTAGAAAATAAAACATATATATATATGTGTATATATATATATATATGCATATATAAATATATTAATTTTTTTATAAATTTCCAATTTAATTTTTTTTAAACATTTATTGATTCGTTGAACTTTGTTTCTTTATTCTCTCATTCTGGAAGTGTTCTTCATTTCAATGTCTAATAGAAAACTATAATTAATTTTTTTATACAAATTATATTTAATCAGTTACGTCTTTCAAATTATTCAAAAACTCTTCTTAAGCATTTTTCATAGTCAACGATTCGTTTTACTCTGGAATTATTCCATATTGAGTTAAAAAATTACTACATTTCCTAATAAATGAGCAGATTTACTTAAGTTGATGGGCACACTTAAGCGCATTTTCCTTTTGTTCTAGAAAAATTTTCATGCCCATTCTTTTGTGCTACCAATTTTCCATTTTCCTTCGCTCTCTTCGTCTTGGTACACTTATCTCATGCGCCCAGTAGTTATTCCTACTGCTTAGTCTTTCCGCCTTGTGCTCCTTCATTAAACATGCTTTCTATTCTCAATTTAGTGAGTCGTTTTAAGTGTTGTCTAATTTACTCCCTTTGTATTAACAATTCCCTTTTGGTAAATGTTGCTTGCGATGTTGCGTGCATTTTGTAAGGATATTAAACGCACAACACTTAAGGACATTAAATGTTCATTATTCATTTTGGCAAAAGACAATGACAGCCGCAGCGTTCTTGTTGTATTGTGGCAAGATATTTTACTCAAGCATTTAATTCTTACAAATTTTCCTGCTTAAACATGCCACGAGCACAGCAACAGCGGTACAGGACGGAGGACGCAGGACGCAGGACGCAGGACGCAGGACGGGCGTTTCGCGGAGAATGTTAGGACATATAGCCGGCTTAATAAGGCGATTTTTCTAAAAGTCTTTAGAATCACGTGACTATTAATTTGATTCGTTCTATATGGCATGGTGTGTGTTTCAATGTGGGTGAATCATATAATGTTAAACGGCACAAAAGCACACAACAGAGGCACACTTTACGGGCTCATAATATGGCCATAATGAAAAACGTATAAAATGAGTAATTGCTAACATGTTTCCTAACATTTATCGCTAATTTTTTCAAAAGCAGTAAAGGAACAAACCGACCACAAGGAAAAAACATTATTGAGGAACAACAGGGCTAAGGCAAATATTGCAGTTTTAACATTTTTAGCGCTTTGTGGTCGGAGTTCAGGAGACCAGGTTTGGATGGGGCTTAGACGCATTTTCATGCCATTAATGAGTTATTTTCCTATGTTTGCATTTTGTTTTTGGAAGCATACATCAACTTCCATGTAAAATTTTTATGTTTAATCATTTCTATTTGCACTTTTACTACCAAATTTTTATTTTTCCATTTTTCTTCTCATTTTGTGGTTGTTGTTGTTGCTGTTGTTGTACACGAAAAAGTAGCGCATAAAAAAATTGTAAAAAAAGGAAATAGGAATCCTTGTGCAAATTACCAAATCGTGACTAGCATAAATTTGTTAAAGGCTATAAATTCGAGGATTAACATAGATTGAAAGTAGTTTCTTTCCCTTCACGTATTCTCACCTAAAATTCCCTTTCAAAATTCATATGAACTTTTTCATTATTGAAAGTTTTAATTGATTTAGAATCTTTTTTTATTAAAAATTTTTTTTCCATATAGAAAATGGATAGTTTTGTAAGCTTCAGTAGGTTTGGAATGGCAATTGTTGAGTAAAATCATAAATAGATGAAATTGAATATCGCTACTGATGCTGAAGTAAAATGATATTAAATAATACTTGAAAGATCTAAATAAAGTAGTTATCAATAATTTAGTTTTTGTGTAACCAAATTTTATTGAATGCAAAATATTAAATACTAAAACTCAGGAGTGGTATAGTTTATATAAATGGATCCATATAATAGGTGCAGTAAAAAGAAATACATCATTTCTGCATAAATTTGAAGACACTAAGTCTTATATCTAACCATAGCATGTGCCAATTTAGTTTAAATATGCGTTGTTTTGTTCAATATCTTATTGCTATTTTGAAGGCAATTTCATTATACCTCTTTCATAGAAGTCGTTCAAGTAGAAGTCCACAAGCGAATTTTTCGTCAGACAAATTGTTCGCCATGGACAGGAACAGATTGTAATCACTTGGTGCCAGGTCTGGACTATAAGGCGATGCGTAAGAACTTCTCAACCAAGCTTTTGACGAGTCATCGATATTGATACAGATGTATGTGGCTTGGTGTTGTCCTCATAGAACATAATTCCTCTTTTGAAGTTCTTCTGTTTCAAAGTTGGCCATTTTTGGGCGATTATCTCCTTCAGACGGTCTGGTTCAATTGTTGACAGTACAATTCCGAGTTGAGAGTTTTTCCGTAGCAATCCAGCTCATAGTAAATGATTCCCTGCCAATCCCACCAAACACACAGCAAAACCTGCCTGGTCGTCTAGCTTTATTCAAATGGTTTTTTGTTCAATTTTTAGTACATGAACATGACGGTCTGTCTCGACAATTTTCATGATTTTATCAACACATTTGACAATTGGCCTTACAGTGCATGATGCATCTTATAATAAACATTACCAGAAGGATGAATGAAATCGACGAAACCAAAATTGCGCTTGATTGTCTATTACAGTATTAAGACCTTAAACATTATTCACTAATTAGCCGCCTGGCTTGATTTTCCTTTATATCAAATAAAAACTATAAGATATTGCGTATTTCGTTAGTACGAAATCACATAATTCGAAAGCCATCTAGCGTACCCCGATTGGACTGACACAATGCGGGATGCCGATAACTAAAGCGATCTAATGGAAACTTAATGGATTTCTTTTTACTACACCTAATACATCTACATATTAAGATACATGTACATATCGATACAACTATAATAATATACATATATACATTTTCTATTAAATAAAACCCGCTTACAAAAAACTTAAGTTATTGAAATCTATTTTATTTGCATTTTTCAAACATCTTTTAATATCATTTAACTTCAGCAGCAGTAACGATATATATGTATATATAGGTGGAAAACATCGAAACCTGCAATGTGAGACTTGAACCGACTAAAACCACCTCTTCTTAATATGCTGAGAAGACATTTAGACTGATCACATTTGGACTAATCCCGTTGAAATCACATTCCAAGAATCATGAATAGAAATCAAAGAGCCTAGTATTAGGATTTTCAAATTTATCTAAGCTAGGAGTTAAAACGATAATTATGTTGATTACAAGTGTACTGGGAATTGGACTTTTTAAGAGTATATTCAAAAAAGTAGGTTGCTAAATCCATGATTAAACAACGGAATTGTGAACAGTTTAGGAAATATTATTTTTATTCGACATTTCTTTCCGAGTTCTTAAGGCAAATGCAAGTTGTCCGATCTTATAAACTCGATAGGTAAATTATACTTTAAGAGACAACATTTTTGAGTTGAGATAAAATTTAAAATATTATATAACCCCAAAATAAGCCAGTGGACATAAATAAGATTGCTGAATGACGCTAGCTTTATGAACGGGTCTACACAGAACATTAGTTAGAGAAAAGATCCAACCTTTTTTTTACCGACCTGACCGAACTTTAAATCTGAAAATTAGGGACTTAACCAAGTGTACAAAATTGTTGGGTTCATTCATCTTTATCTAATGGGGAAGTCATGCCTTTCGGCGTTGCTCGTGCGCTAACCTCTAGTCTATGTATGAATAAATACTAATTCTGTGTTACTACAACAGGCCATAATTTGAGCTCAAGTGGGCTCTGGGTACAAGGCCGCTACTTCAATCTAATCTAATCTATTTGGTGTACTGTAACTTGAGGTAACATCGAAAGGTTTTTTCCGTCACTGCTGTCTGTTGATTTTATGAAATCAACACATATGGTGAAGAGTGTATTCTTTACAAGTGGCTTTCTCATCTGAGATATGAATAAAAACTGAAACTGTTTCTTTACCTCTTCCTAGAGAAGATTATGAGAGAGTATGAAAAAAATAAAAATATACGCAGCAGCACCAGCTTCAAATAGTTTAGAAATTACTGAACACTAAGTTGAGTTCTATGATGTGCTTAAAATGTACATGAACAAATTGCTACACCACTATAATCTGGAATCAAAAAGCACGCTGGCACATGATGAACGTGATCCAGTTATTTTTGAAGTCACAAATTGATTACAAATCAACTCGAATAAAATTACTTAATATAAATTAATTTTGTAGAAATAATATAGAGTTTAGAGTTTTTTGGTCACATTCTGAGGCATCCGGAAATTTCCGGTTTACTGAAATTAATCACTGAAGGCAGACGTGACCCTGGAAGACGAAAAATATAATGGCTGAAGAATTATCGTCAATGGTGTAATAAAAGTACAAGATCACTTTTTCGAGAGGCTGTAGATAAAGTCAAGATAGCAATAATGTTAGCCAACGTTCGAAGCGGACAAGGTACCTAGAAGAAGACGAAGGAATAATATTACAGATATGAGATTTTTTTTTGCAGCTATGTTATTTACTAACTATTTTCTAATTCCCCGATATAAATATTTAAGTACATTTTTGAGTTTAGCTGAAAGTAATTTTTAAGGACTAAATTATTAATATTTAATTTTATTTAAGAAGACTTCCTTTCACTTTATTATTCTCTTAGTAATATTCCTTAATTTAAAAACATTTATACTTAAATGTGTAGTTCTGTACTTATTGCAAGTTATGTCATTGTCCTGGTACTGAACTCATTTTTCTTCACATTAATTGGATTCTTGCATTTTTTAATGCATTTGTAATGACTTAATACTAAAAGGATTTAAGTCTGTTTTTCCTTCTCGCAAGCGGAGAATAAAAAATGGAGCATCATAAAACATCATAAAAAATAAGGAAGAATAATGGATATGATATAAGAATTTCATTTACACAACATTTTATTAATTGCTAAATGTGCATTGAAACCATAAAAATGTAGTACATACAATACATATATGCAATGAAGTATATACCATACCAAGATATAGAATAAATAAATAGAAAATTATTTAAACAATCTAAGCACATTAATTTACTTCCACTGAAGTTGTAAGAAGAATTTGTTACCGTGAAGAAAAGGAGTTCCGCTGAAATATCTGAGGAGATAATTTTGTTCAGCAGAATTAAATTGCATTCCTTTCTCTTTGCGGTCGAAGGAGAGATACAATTTTTAAAATTAGTATTAAACGCTTTTGCTATTAAATTTAAGGATGAAGTATAATGAGCCTCTTATTTATGGTTTATTTTTTAAAGTTGGTTAAAGTTAGGTTATTAAAAATATCCTTGTTTTTATTTCTTTTAAAGTTACATTATGCGAATTACATATTTTTTTCTGATAACCTCACTGCAGAAGTTGTGGAAACCCGTAGAAAAAAAAACCATAATGTGAATGTCCGGCTTTGACTTCCAGAATATACCAATGTAGGTTTTTAGGAAGACACTTCTTTGATAGTTTATCAGACTGTTCATCGGTGAAGACGTAAGACCTATCAAATTATCTTAATTAGGCGGGATAGATTTAGTCTTTAATCTTCTGTGCTAGGGTTTTTGCAAGGAATGTGGTAGCAAAACGGCTTAAAATCGCTAATTAAGGTACATGGAAGTAATCTAATAGCCTGCCACTGCAACCAACCAACCAAACATGTCTTTTATCTAAAAACTTATTTCAGATTTATCTCTCTTACTAGAACTTATAAAAAATTTCAATTAATATACATTTTTCGACTACTTAATAAATTTTTGGTGTTTCTATCGATGTTGCCCTCAATGTTAATTTCAAGACCCGAATTATCCCATAAGGTACGTTAAATTATAAAATCATATACTTCATAGTTCAGTTGTGTAGTAAACATTCTATATTGGATATATGTAGTCAGTATTATTGGCTATATAGTACATTATATTAACCCGAATATCACTGATTGATCAGATACCTTTGGATTTGCATTATTCGACGATGGTGGTTGTTAACAACGATGCTGAGATAAAAGAAAGCTTCAGCACCAAAACTTGGTATCAAGAAAGCTTACAGATAGAAGTTGAAATCCAATATCTTTCAGCTATTAAAACAATGTGTCTGTACCGAATACTACTTTCAAGCAATATCTTTATTATTTATGAAAGTAAAAATAATAATTTGTTTTTAAGGTAAAATAAATTAATTCTAACTAAATCTGTCTGATTAATTCTGACGTTTAGTTTAGTTTTTTATTGGTTGCGGTTTGGTATATAACCATCGTATATATTTTTATCTTCAATTTACCTAAGATGGTTACTAGTTACTTAATTATGCGTCTTTGACATAAATTGACTTCTTAAGGAAAAATAATCAAAAATCCCCCAGCTTCATTTCACAAAATTCTCGCCTTGCATAAAGTTTTTCTCAAAGTCGATGAACATATACCAAAGTTCTGTATATTATAGGTAATGACATTTTCATTTAACTACAGTCGTATTCTATTAATAGGAATACAAACTTTTTTATATTGAACTCTAAGAAATCATATAGGAAAGCTATTAGAATGTACATATTAAAAGCTGGGGAATGCTTTAGTGCATTGCCTGCTACAAAAAGTTGTCCAAAATCTTGAACTACTTTTTGTATAACATTGATATTGTAATATTTGGTCTGTTCCACGAGCTACATGTAGTAAAACTCAAGTAAAACACAAGTAAAGTACAAACTGAGAGCGTAACACAAATAAAGTGTCAAATATCGCTCTTTACACAGATCTTCATGGAACAGCTTTGTGTAAAGTCTGGTGAGAACACCAGTGCCGCGCAAATAAACAACACAAAAACTTGAATTTAAACCAAAATAGTGTGCTGATTCACACACACTAGCATTTTAAAATTTCGACAGGGATGTTACGCTCTCTCAGATGATCTCATATACTCGAAAATTTGCTAGTAGAACGCACTTGTGTATACACAGTGTTACTCAAAGTTACTACGAGTAAGTCGTGAAACAGACTTATTATATTGCAATGGTTCGTTGCCCACTTAGGCGTTGGGTATAATTATTGATGGCTACAGTGTTGCCATATTGAACAAATAACTGTTAAAAACAATAATGATGTTCTAAATAATTATTTATATCAATAAAGTAATATAGTTTTACATATTATTATATTCCATAATACAGTTCTATATTAATTATGTATATTATATTATATTTATATAAATATATTCTGAAATTTAATTTTCTAATATAAATTATGTCTTACTAATCTTGTTTTAATATCTAATTAAAATGTAGTACATTCGTGTGTAATTTCAAAAGGAATATTACTAAATATTTATTTTATGCAATGTGGCTATTATTTTAAGGTCCGGTTTCCATTTTTCTTTCTATGGCAGTTGTGCTAACAATTAAAATGGTGAGCTTTCATTTTTACAAATCCATTTATGTGGTTTCTTATAATTTTATGTGCAGTTTTTCTTTCACTTTTCCGTGATTTTCCATTTCTTGAACATTTTTGTTGTACTTTTTTCCTACAATTTTTAATTTAATATTTTTTCTAGTAGTTTTTGTAAATGCATTTAAAACTAATAATTGTACAAAAGTGTGGAAATGCTTGTTGCAGGCAAGCAGACAGATAGACAGACGGAATTTTGCAGACCCTTGGATGAAAGAAAATTGTACTTTAAGTAAAACTTAAGCAGCAGTAAAAGTTGTGAGGATTTTTCCTCCTCAAAACGAAATACTAAGAAATAAATGGAAAACTGAAATAAAATGAAAAAGGATTTAAGGATACATAAACCAAAATTTAAAGTGGGGTTTTATTTTATATTAAATGTATGTATATATATATTATATATATGATAGCTTTTATGAAATCCTATAAAAGAAATTAAATTTTAATTTAAGATGCTTAAATTATTTGGGTTAATTTGTGTCTCAACCATCATATTAAGCTATATTATGTTATGTTGAAGCTGTTTTGAGCTAAGCACTTAAGCACTTATACTCTTTTTTAACTCGAGGTTTCTTCAAAACCCCTCTTTACATCTTGACTAGATTATTATTTATCACTTCATGAGACTAAGCAATAATTGTCTTTAGATCTGCATACCTCCCCGAGGAGCCTGAGCTTTGATAGCGCTATAGTTACTCTTATAGTTGGTTTTTGATAGAATAGCAATAGTTTATCCTTTATTCGATATTCGCTACGAAACCCTAAATGTGCAAAATTAGTAACTGACGTTAAGTTGATTGCCGCAACATTTATGAGTGGACAGCACTCCATTGGCCGGAAGTGCACTTCTCTATTGCAAGGGCACTGCAAGCAGCAAATGGAGAACTATGAGAAAATATTAAAAAATAAAATCGCGGAAAATCTTTTAATAATTTTTTCGCCATTCCATATTTTTTTTTTGTTCGTTTCACAAATCCATAATTTCTTTTTGTTATTATGAAAAATAAAGTATGAAGTTATTGTAAATATTGAGAAATGTGCAAGGAACCATTAAATGGCTGTGGTTATGTTCCTGAAATTAAGAGGTTATGCTGAGTGAAACAATAAAATAAAATCGGAAATGCAGTTATAATGACAAAAAAAAAAATTTAATTTTATGTGCATTATTATTGTAATGTTTGGGGTTAAATAATATTTTAACGAGTTCTTAAAAGTATTTTTAAAGTACAGAAAACTTCAATTATACAAATATACAGCCATAAATTTTATGAGAAGAAAACTACTGTATACGAATGCATAACGACTTCGAAACAGTAACGAATTTATAATAATGCTGTATTTTACCAATAAATTTTTTAAAATAATAAAATAGGACATACGTAATTATAGATATTTCACTATTGTTTTTAATGATAATTTTGACGAAAGAAAATTGATTCTTAATATGAGGTATTGTTTTCAAGAGAGAAGTATTTTGAACAGTAGTAAATTACAACAATTAAAATTAATTAGGTATTCATTAATAAATTGAATTTTTGGTTCAATTTTTGGTTCAATTATTGGTGGTTCGTGTATTGCCAAAGGCCCATCATAATCAATGGATATACCACTCTGAAAATCTGCGAAATATTCAAGTTATAATCTCCTTTATCTGCTTCTATAGTTAGTTTTCGAAATACATATTTCCATGACCAGGTGTATGGTACATTGTCCGTTACTTGTACCGGAGAGATAACTCTTCCATCACTAAAACCAACTATATATTTAAAATAATAAGATTATAGTATTATATTGGAAGTTTAGAATCTAATTTAAACTCAATTTACAAACCACGCTTTAGTCCTCTTTAACAATAACTCTCCAGAAAGCTGTGTTTTTTATTTTTATTTTGAATTATTAATATTACGTTATAAAGTGGACTTTCAGAGTATGCAAGTAGATGACATCGATAATGAATGTTATGACTTAGATGACTATTAGATAAACTGATTTTACTTTATTTTTTTTTTAGTTTTTTATTTAAAAAACAATTAAATTCTAAATTAATTAATAAGTTAATATAATTCCATTAAGCAGAATTCCAGTAAGAAGAATTCCATGAAGGATTTCGAATTCTATCAAGGAGAATTGTTTTTAAAAGCTGAGAAATAAAGTAATATAGATCATCTGACGGAATACCAAGCTCTAGTTTTACAGTTACAGCAGTTTAAAATTAGTTGCAATTTAAATAAACCAGTCGGTACTTGGGAAAGTTTCTTCTTTTTCGACGTTTATTTAATTAAACAAAATAGAATTATTTTAACAATTTCTATATATATTGTTTTTTTACTAATCTGACCACTTCAAAGATATTGAGTAAAGTATAAAGCGATCTGATTTATAGCGAAATATATATTATATATTTATATAAAACTTTATTCTCACTTTTGTGTTGCTTTATTTCCACAGTAGTCCTAATTTGATATCTAAAAACGCGTTGGAAGTGTTAAGGCTCTAACTATCTCAAAACTGATTTAAGTATGATTGGAATAAATTTGTTAAAATTTTAAGTTCATTTAAATACATAATGTTGCTTTGATAAGAAATAGAGAGTTCTTATAACGACACGTTTTCTTCGTTGATAGTGCATAGGTCGGTTTAGCCGTTATCCAAGGGTCGTCGAAATATATTTTTGTATCTTCGGAAGTCAAAGACAGTTTGATAGAGTAATTTAATTATTTATTTGAAAGTAGATTTAAAAATATAGTTTTATAATCTAATATAATTATAACGTGATTGTAGGTTAATGATTTGATGATTATGGTTATTGCCTGGAAGATTGGTTGGGTTTGGAATAATCGTGCTTTGACAATTGTTCAGGACATTGTATGTTATTTATGCTCTCGATTTGTTGCTGTCAGACGATACTCCTCTTGCTATTCTTGATGTTAGGAAAAACGTCTTTAGCTGAAGATTAGAAATTTTATGCTGAGTTACAGTATTTATCAATGTTAGGACGTATAACTGCCTTAATCCTTAATCCTAAATACAACTGGTCAGGACATATGACTACCTTGACATAATTCTAAATAAAATTCTATTGGTCAAGACGTTTGACCACATTGACAAAATTCTAAATAAAATTCTATTGGTCAAGACGAATGACTAGCTTGACACGATTCTGAATACCTTGCTCAGAAAGATGTATTACTGCCTTTGCAAATCTCGAAACAATAAACTTGGCTGAAGAAAAAAGAATTTATAGCCTTATGATAATATTTCTATGAACTGAGGATTTTATTTATTGTTCTAAAATAATTTTAATTTCCATTTATTTGTATAATATTTCATTAGATTACTTTAAATCTGTTTTCGTAACCAAATATTAAGTAAATTTGAAAAAGTGTTAACTCTAAATTAACATATTCTATTAAGCTATCTTAATATATTTTAATTTAGTTTTTGTCTCATAACTATAATACTTAGGTTAGGTTAGGTAACTAGGGCTGTCCGAAGACGTACTTAGACCATGAGGTCTAAGTGATACTCTTAAGAATTTGACATCTGTCACTATAGTCGTTTAGTACTAGAATTTAATTTTTGCTAACTGTAATACTTACAGCTCTGAAATATTATAACTTATTGGAAACGAACTCATGGGTAATATCTTAAGTCTCCGAACATCTGTACTTTGATCCAACAAAGCTTCAACTACTGAGTTCTTAATATTGCTCTCTGAACATTCAAAATACTTACATTATATCCAACTATAATTTTAACTCTAATGTTAAAAATTTTATATTTTGCAGTTATTACTGACATAAAAAATTATTGTAAATATCACATAGAGAACTTTAGTAAATAAGCACAGAATCATTGAAAAAAAAGATCCTAATGCGCCGTTAAAAGATTATTGCTTGAACTTTTTTCAACTATTGACCAAGACCAAGTAAAGTACCTTTATCCTTACTATTAGCATTATCGTTTGGCAATTCTAGTCCACTGACGAATTTCAAGGATTATATTTTCTTTTCATATTTCTTGACTATGTGTCATATACTTTAATTGGTTCTGAAAGCTATTTAGTGTCTTTCAAATTTGCTACTAAAATTTCTATTATATGTTTATTTTACTATAATAGATGATTTTGAACACCTGTGAGATAACTAATATAAAACAAAATAAATAAAATTAAATTTTAATTAATAGTTTTGCTTAACTTTATATTGTACGATAAGTTATGATTAAATTACGCCTTCAATTCAAAATAGATCAACATAGCTACATGTTTATTATTTATTTATATAAATTTGACTAATTACATATCAATTTGTAACTGAAGTAATTCAGTATGTGATTTCAAGTAACTCAATTTGGTTTCCTCACATTTTGGCTATGTTAAATTTCAATTTAATTGAGGCACCGCAAATATTCCTAATTGACCACATCCAAGTTTGGGCAGTTGCTAGCAACAAGGACAGCATCTAATTAATTATATGCCTACGGTTGAAGGATTAAACAGTTGCTCGGTTGCTTGCTCGATTCAATTGTTCTAAAGCTTACAATGTTGACTTGCGGACTTGATATTAGGTTGTCAAAATTGCATTGCCGATTTGGTGATAATTAGGCACCTTTAGTTAAGTTCATTGTAAAATGACATTTAACTGACATTTGACCGCTTTAATGAGCTTCCTTACACTACAGAGTCTGAGCTCGTAATTATACAATTGATATGAAATTTATTACAAATTAAATTTTGCCTAAGATTTTGCAATTGATGTGCAAAAATTGTATGGCACATTAACTTACATTAACTGTCATGTACGTTGACTTTTGTGACCTCATAAAATGAGCTGTAAATGCACGAATTTATTTGGATAATAATTATGCAAACGTATATTTATAAAGCAACCAAGAGCAATCAAAAAACAATATGTAACGCGACAACAACAACAACAACAACAACAACAACAACAGCAACAGCAATGAAGCATATTTCAAGCAAGAAAAATGTTATCAGAGCAAAAGGATCGTAAACTATAAATGACGTACCAAACCATAAAAATTGCAGCCAAAACAGAAAAGTATGAGCACAAATTAAGACAGAAAGGATAACAAGGCTTGATATTATTTTGGCGACATTTGCTATTACCAACAAGTCAGTCTAAGGTTCAGGAACAGCAGCCTGCAACGTCCAACCGCTGCCTTCAACCATAGCGGCAGTCAGTAGGAAAGCTTTTAATCGCTTTTGATATCGGAGTTGATTCTTGGTTGCAGTTACTTGTATATGCAGACAGCTAACGAAATGAAATTAAAACGCTCGTAAAATAGACAGGACGTCGCTGCAGGAACGACAGTATCGAAAACCGACATATTAACACAAGTTGCAGTAGTAGCAGTAGTAGCAGCAGCAGCAATCGTAAAAGCAACTTCTCCACTGCTGACGATATATCTTAAATTGTGTTGCCAGGAGTGACAAGCGATTGTTGTTGCTCACAGACTATTTGTGCTTTGTGCGCTCTAAGAAACCGCATATAATTTTCATTTTACAAGGATTTGTAACTTTTCGCAATAGTGCTGAATTGAAGATGGAACTATAAAGCAAACTATAAAGCCACACAGGCACAAAATGATGTCAAGTAAACCATTACATACACAGAAAGGCAAAAAAAAAACAAAAAAAAGGAAAAAGAAAGTAAATTTGATAGTTACAAAAGAGACATGCTCGTAAAAAGGACATAAAATTTTACATGACGGTAGTATTAATAGGAGAGTTCAGCATAAATTCCAATGACGAATTAATGTTACCTAGAGGCATAGACAAACAGTAGCGTCGTTGGGATCAAGAAAATAACGACCAATTTTGTTCACACAAATATGTAGATAAAAATTAATCTTCTGCCCATTTGGTAACAACTTTATGAGCTTTTCGGTTTATCTTGTATATAATTTTTTCGTTCTTTCGCATTTCACTTTACCGACCAAAATCAACTTTTAATTTAAAAGTTTTTATCCTAATTGATAGTTTATTCATTGAAGCATATGTCAGCCAACTAATAAATCAAATTAACGATAAACAACATACATATAATATCAAATCCACAATAAATACTTTATAAAAACTTCCTGCAATATAAAGTTTACGCCTAAGCATATCATGAATCCTTAAAATCCTTTACAGGCCACAATCATTTATTAAATTTGTGCTTAAAACCGCAAAAGCGACATCGATCAATCAATCTTCCTCTTGTTGTTGTTTGCATTTATTTACCAAATTTCAGTCTTTTTATTATCAATTTTTGTTTTTTGTTTTTTATTTTTCATCTTCTGTTTTCTATTTCTGTTATGCACTCACTATACGCATTCTATTCGTGCAGATAGAGACACCCTAAAGTAGGCAATGTTTTTTTTAACTTCATGTACGATTTCTGCGTTTCAGTCGAACGAAATATGGCAAAACAATTCAAGCATATGATGTCAATCGATTTTGGGAAATCAAGCTGAAAAAAGTAATGTGTTGGTGTGTCCCAATTACACTTGTTGTTCCGTCTAAAGGTCCTACATACAAATCGAGTGACGAATAAACACTATCCAGGGCACTCATAGCAAAGTTTTAAATTTTTATATTTTATGTACTTTTGTGTATTCCATTTTGTAGATATTTTTACGACATTCTAAGTTTTAGTTCGGCTTGATGGCCTGCAATTTTGGTTATAGATTCTCTGTTACATGTTTACTTTGTGCAAATTTATACTAAATTTTGTAAGGGTGTGAAGACTATTTTATATTGATAAGACTTTAAAATTAGTTTGATTTACATTAGGGAGAAAAGTTTTGAAAATAGTTTAACTGAAACGATTATGTGATCATGTAAGTGCGTGTATACAGCATAAATAAATAACTAGAAATATTTATGGATCTTTTCCGGCTTCGCTAAAGTTAAAATGTTATAAACAGGGTTTGATCATAGGCAGTGTCTAAGATTAGCGCGGATATTATAATCTAATTAGGCGGTCAAAATTTGTAAAAATTTTTTGGGTCTTTTAAAGATTAATTTAAAGATTAATTTGAAAGTTAGAAACCTGCTTTATAGATGTCGAGCTTCAAACTGCTTTAATTTGTTCGAAGCTACCATTCGAACATTTGCATCTATTAATGCTGATTTCAGTTTCAGCAATTACTTCTTCATTTGAGATGAATTTCTTACCGGTGAGCATTTTTTAAGATCAGCGAAAATAAATAAATAAAAAAATAAATAAATACATAAATATATAATAATAATAAATTACTAAACATAAAGTAAACTAAGGAATTTATTTTAATTTAATACTTAATACTTAAGTACGTTGGAAGTGTTTAGGACGTTTTAGGACATTTACATTGTGACCGAAAAGTTTTCGGAAATTCTCATTTAAAATTCGCGCGCTGTATATTTTTCGATATTTTAAGTTTATGTAGTTTGGCAGCACTGTCCTTAATTACTATGCCAAAAATGAGCGCGATCTGTCAGACAGTTCGTTTACGGCAGCTGTTGGAACCAGTTCACCTCAGTAGTGCGTTGCGAAAAAAACAATGGAAAAAAATATTGAACAAAGAGTTTGCATCAAATTTTGTTTTTCGAACGAAATTTCGTGTGCAGAATCGTTGCGAATGCTACAAAAGGCTTATGGGGAATCAGTTTTATCGAAAACTCAAGTTTATGAGTGGTACAAAGCCTTTCAGGACTGTCGTACGACCGTCGAAGACATGCCGCGTTCTGGACGACCTTCGACCTCTACCACCGACGAAAACATTGAAAAGGCAAAGGAAATCGTGTTCAAAAATCCTCATGTGAGTGTTAGAGAGATAGCACGAGAGCTAGGCATCGGTCGTGAGATGGCTCGTTTGATTTTGGTGGACAATTTGTGTATGCGACGTGTCAACGCCCGGCTTGTTCCGATTCACCTCAATTTGTTCAACATTATCAACGATTTTAAGGCCAAACATTCAATAAATACCATCGAACAGCCACCGTATTCACCTGATCTTGCACCGTGTGACTTTTTCCTGTTTCCCAACCTCAAATTACCACTCAGAGGAACGCGTTTTGAATCCATAGAAGACGTAAAACAGAATTCGCAGAGGGAACTCAAAGCCATACCGGAAAGCGCCTATAAAAAATGTTTTGATGATTGGAAGAAACGTTGGCATTTGTGTATCGCTTCTAATGGAGCATATTTTGAAGGAGATAAAATAAATATTGATGAAGATTAAGAATTTTGCGTTTTATTTAAAATTTCCCGAAAACTTTTCGGTCACAATGTAGGACGTTTTTTGTACCCTAGTTCCAAGACAGGAAGTCTTCTCACTTCTAAGTTTATGTGATGAAGCAATTTAGTTTATGTGATGAAGCAATGTTTCATATACATTGTGACCGAAAATTTTTCGGAAATTCTCATTTAAAATTCGCGCGCTGTATATTTTTCGATATTTTAAGTTTATGTAGTTTGGCAGCACTGTCCTTAATTACTATGCCAAAAATGAGCGCGATCTGTCAGACAGTTCGTTTACGGCAGCTGTTGAAACCAGTTCACCTCAGTAGTGCGTTGCGAAAAAAACAATGGAAAAAAATATTGAACAAAGAGTTTGCATCAAATTTTGTGTTTCGAACGAAATTTCGTGTGCAGAATCGTTGCGAATGCTACAAAAGGCTTATGGGGAATCAGTTTTATCGAAAACTCAAGTTTATGAGTGGTACAAAGCCTTTCAGGACTGTCGTACGACCGTCGAAGACATGCCGCGTTCTGGACGACCTTCGACCTCTACCACCGACGAAAACATTGAAAAGGCAAAGGAAATCGTGTTCAAAAATCCTCATGTGAGTGTTAGAGAGATAGCACGAGAGCTAGGCATCGGTCGTGAGATGGCTCGTTTGATTTTGGTGGACAATTTGTGTATGCGACGTGTCAACGCTCGGCTTTTTCCGATTCACCTCAATTTGTTCCAAAAACACCATCGTGGACAGGTCTCGTTAGACATGCTTGATCGTGCCAATTCCGATCCAACTTTCATGGAACGCATCATAACGGGTGACGAGACATGGGTCTACGAGTACGACACAAATTACCACTCAGAGGAACGCGTTTTGAATCCATAGAAGACGTAAAACAGAATTCGCAGAGGGAACTCAAAGCCATACCGGAAAGCGCCTATAAAAAATGTTTTGATGATTGGAAGAAACGTTGGCATTTGTGTATCGCTTCTAATGGAGCATATTTTGAAGGAGATAAAATAAATATTGATGAAGATTAAGAATTTTGCGTTTTATTTAAAATTTCCGGAAACTTTTCGGTCACAATGTACAGTAGTGATATTCAGGTCTTTGCGAATATCGTCGTTTCTGATGTATCATGCAGCATCTACTATCGTTCGCAGGATTTTCGATTGCAGCCTTTGGATAGTATTTGTATTAGTCTTGCAGGTGGTTTCCCATATTTCAATTCCATATTTCCAAACTGGAACAATAACAGTTTTGTAAATTAATAGTTTGTTATCTATTGACAGACTCGACTATTTGATTTCTTATATCAAATATAAGACCACTGATCCAGACCACTGATGATGGGTATTTGGCAATACTAGAAAAAGCTGTATAGTCAGCCAAGAATTTAATTAATTAAAATAACAAAAGTTTTGCTGTTGTGATTTAATTTTATAAAAGCCTCCCTATTGAAAACATTAAATATATATTAGTTTATATATTAAGAATTTATATTAAGTTCATATTAAGAATTTATTATATAAGAATTTAAAAAAATTAATAATATGAGTTTATAATAAGAATTTAGTTTTTATCGTCATAATACACGCTTAAAATTAATTGAGTATAATAAAAATATTAAGTTAATAAGTTTATTTTGTTTATTTTGTATATATAGTTTATTTTGTATATTCTTTAAATATCTTTTATTTAAATTATATAGGTGCTGTTAACTATTAACTATTTTTAATATTATTTTTAATTATAAAAATATATATTATTATAAATATAATATTATCTTTTCTTTTCTTTTTTTAAAAGTAGTACAATATTTTTATATTAACATTTCATATTTTTACATTAACTATCTTAATTAGTATTTAAAAGGGATAAATTATTGTCCTAATTAACTTCTTTAAGTTTTAAAAGGAAAGACTTGAGGCCATGAAGGTAGGAAATGCAATAAAGGCTGCACCTCGCAGTCTTGTTCTAATTGCTTTTAAACTCATTACTGACAAAATACTTAAAACTCATCTTTCTTCTCTATTAAGAAAACCACTTCTCTATCAATAAAATTTTAATTATGTTTTTATGGCTTCTTGGCTCTACCCGACCATTACTCACTTCAAAGTTACCTTTCTGCGCTGCTGGAAGAGTGCTTCACCTTTTGACTTCACGCCTCGACTTTTGCTTTATTTGCAGGTTGTAAATATTAAATAAGCAGCAGTGCATTCTATATTCTATAGTTCTTCTTACAGAATAACGTCTTCATTTTGTAGTCAGTTTTATTTATTTATTTATTTACTTTAGATTTCTCTTTGTTATCAGCCACTTGCGCACAGTTAATTTCACAACGTTTCTCATTCTGAACTAAGCATAAAAGAATCATAAAATGCAATGAGGAAGTTTCGAGAAACAAAGCAAAAATGCTGAAGTGCACTTCAATACAATTTTGAAGGAACTCGCCTAAAAGCACTTTTTAGGTGTTCCGCCCTGCGGTTGTGCTATGGAAAGTTATGTGCATCTCCGCGCACAGATTTACAGGTGCTGGCAAAAGAAAATATAATAAAATTTGAAGTGCGCTCCTTTGATAATCCCATTTTAATATTTATAGTAATAAACGCTTTTTCGCTAGTGTTGCGCCTGCATAGATACTTTTTTTTTACTAGTTAGTTCCTTTCGTTTTACTCGTTAAACGACGGAGAAATCCTATTGCTGGTTGGTATGCAATTTTTTTTAGTTTCAGAATTTTCACTGAATTTTTTTCAGTATTCAAAGCATCGCAAATTCGATTTAGCGATATTCGCTTACGTTTCCAAACGCGTTTTCATCCTTTTTCACTTTTGCAGAGACGAAAATCAGTTCATATAAAATTGCACCTTCGGGTCGCGTATTCTGTGCTGGCAACATTGCTCACGGCAACGTTCGTTCTTCCAATTCCAGAGAATGATGAACAGCTTAAAATCACAGGTCGAATACTTTATTAGTTTATGGCTAAAAAGCTTTTTGGTTTTTGATGCGCAAATTTCATATCTAAAAAAAATAAAAATAAAATAAAAATAAATAGAAAAAAATCTATACGAAATGATGAAATTGAGAAGTTTATTTGCGCGGCAAGGAAAATTCAATTCCATTGAATTCAATTGAATTGAATCCAATTGAATTGAGCATATTTAATTCTTTTTTGAAAGGATAATCAAGCGGAAGTGATGTACTTAGAAATGTTCTCATGTGGAAAGCTGAACGGGCGAAGGTAAAGTCGAATTTTTATTTACTGAAATAGACTCCAATAAAATAAAATTTGATTGCTCTGCATTTTGTGTGCGAAATGTGTCCTAATTTGAGGTAGTCTAGAGTAAAAGGGTTAAATTGCTGCTAACTTTTGGTTAATAAATTAGCTTCGAGAAAAAAATGTTGATTAAATTCGAATTGATTTAGATTTGATATGTTAGTTGAAAATCCTTTCAGATATACAAATGGTGGGTAGAAAAATGTTATTGCTTTTTTATTGTTCAAAACGATTCAAGTGATTTTTAAGGTTGAAACAGTTTATTGATTTTAGTTTTGAGTAGAAATTTGAGTTTTAGATAAAATCTAGGTCAATAAAAAATCTATAAAAATATAGATACAGAAATTTTAAAAGACATGCTGATATGTAGAACTTTTAGTTAGAAGCTATTTTTTTATCAACCTTTAAATGAATTGATAAAATTTTATGGCAAAAGTGTACAAGTATATACCATATAATTAGAGACTCATTTATATAATATAAAAGAATACCACGTTACATATATATAACAAATTTCTAAATATACTATATAGTATAGTTCATATACTATAAAATTAAAGACTCATTAATATAACTTACTATATACTATATCACTATTTAATAATATAGTTTCAATAAGTAAAATAGTCACTACCGTCATAACAGACGTTATGACGTTATGCGCTTTACGCAGACGTGCTTGATCTACTCGGATCGGGATGCCATTAATGTAAGCAACACTTTACAGGGAAATATAGACCTTATGGTGGAATACTTCCAAAATGGAAGATTAAAATTAACAATGACAAAACCAAGGCTATATTTATAACTCGAAAAAGAAGACAGCATCCTCCAAGAGTGAGCGTTTGTGACACGGAGATATGGTTGGAGGATAACATAAAATATTTGGGGCTCCCTTTTGACAAACGGTTCATTTGGCTTAAACATTTGAAATACAAACGGAATAGCTGCTCTAAGATTCTACATTTATTAAAGCCGCTATTAAATAATTATCACTTCAACTTTAAAAACAGAAAGTTATTTTATACGCAAGTAATTAGACCA
>NC_051846.1:66614718-66622162 GCF_002237135.1 Teleopsis dalmanni | reverse complement strand
ATGTAATCTACTTCCAATCTCGCATGCCGGGAGACCCCTAAATACATAAAACCTTAAATTGTATCTAATATATATTTTTTAAAAATGTGTAGAAAATTTTCTTGTGATCCTCTTATACATTCTGGAGTCATATTTGGTAACCCAGTTACTTTCACGTAACTGAAGAATTATCTTTATTAATTTAAAAAACTTTTTTGCAATGATGAAAGGATGAAAGGAACAAAGAGGTCCATACATACTTTATTTTGCAATTCTTACATTTTTTTAAAAAACTAATAATAATAATATGATATAAAGTAATAATATAAAGTAATATTTTTTAATTATTAATTAATTATGTTTAATTTAAAAACAGTAACTTAATAAATAATTGTCTTATGTTGAGCTTTTTCCGAGTTAGCGCATCTGGGCACTTTTACTTTATGATGACTGGGGGATTTCTGCAGAGTCCCACCCATCTCATAATTGCAAATTCATATTTATTTTTATATAGTCCTCTTGAAAGCATATAAGACGGTTATATGTTATAATAAGAGCAGTTGTAATAATATTCCGCCCTAAGGTAGAAGTCAAATAAACTTTGAAACGCCGGCGATATTTATATAGAATACTACATAAAAATAAAAACAAAAACTTATATACAATTATTATATATCTATACTATAAAATTAATTGCAATTTAAAAAAAAATTACTGATGAGCAAGAGAAACTATAATATTTTATATAGATAATATTCTCATTCCTATTCCCACTACCATTTTTAAAGAAACTAAATTTATGAAGGTTTCCGATTTACTTAACTTGAAATAATGGCAACCCTAAGAAATTATATTAATCATCAGTAGCAAGAATCAAGGCTTTTATCAGTTAATGGAGCAAAAAAAAATTTAGTATATAAACAAACTGAGGCAGTAAAAATGTAAACATTTAAATAAAATAGCTCATCTGTAATAAAACAAAATTAATAAAAACAAAATGAAAAATAAACAAAATAAACAATGCAAAATAAAATCGATGATACCAAAGATTGGCAGAAACTTACACACAGGCGCACTGAGATATATTTTCGACATATAAATTAATCAGGGGCAGAACAGTCGTTGTGTGTATTTGGTTCTATAAAATTTACTCAATTTACGCTGAGAACAAAAATGTTAAGTATAAGAAAAAAAAATTGAGTTAATTTTAGTAAATCGGATTTGAGCGATTAAATGAGAAAATTATTTAATTAACAGAATAAAATTTAAAGTATATACATTTCCTGAAAACTACACGGCGGTGGGAGGTTCTGAGAATTCAATAAATGTGAAATTTATAATATTAAATTATTAAATACATATATTTGATTACTAATGAAGATAAATTATAGAAATTCACTCAAATGTTTTAACAACTTTATGTGATGAGTACACTCAACTTCTACCAAAAGTAATAAAATTGGGTAGAAATTTTCAACACTGCGACCAGAGAAAGTAATATTTTATATTATTACTAAAAAATCGTTTTAAAACCCTAAATTATTGAAAAATAATACATATACAATTTGTAATATTTTTTGTTAAATATTTTATTTTACTATATGTTTTCAGTTAAGTGAATTTCAAATTTATGACACCACTAAAGACGTTCTTATAAAATATGTATTACCCTAATGAAGAGACTAGATAATTCCTTTGGACGAAATACCCAAAGTTTTGCTTGGGAACTTTTACTTTTATTTAAAATTATTATTTATAAAATAAAAATAAAAAATTATCTTTCTTAATGCCTAAATTTTCATCCAGAACTTTTTCCAATATGCTAAAGCAGAGTTTATCAAATTAGAGCCATGCGCTGCTATATTAAAAATAAATTATGTATATTAAACAATTACGTTTGATTTAATTTTAGAAGAGAACACAGAATTTAGCTGCAGAGCACCAAGTCTTTGTACTCCAACAGGTTTTTTAAACGGGAAAAAAACAGAATTCTATCTGTCTAAGGAAGACAAAGATATCGTTGGCTAAAGAGTATATGATTATAATATAAATGGGAGCAAGCATTCCCGCTTAATCGGCTTCACCCAGCATACAGCAAAGTCGGGTAATCATAGAATATGACTGTAAGTCTCTTGCTCTTTTAATCACATTAAATTTTATCATGTAATGCCATCTTATTGACACCATAATTTAAATTAAAAATGGGTTAGATTAATTTGATGTGGCGGTCTTATGCCCAAACCCCACTTAAGCGCAAATAATGGCCTGTTGTAATACCACAAGATTACCGTTCGTACGTGCATCGACTAGTAGTTAACGCATAAGCATTTTGGAAAGGCACGAGACCCCCATTAGGTGCAGATCAACCAATCTGACCTGACCAAGTTCTACATATTTCTAATTCTACAAATTTGGCTAAATCTATAAGCAAAGGTCGATAAACAAAGGGACTCCGAAGATTTTAGATCTTCTCCTAGCTAAATGTGGACACTGACACCTAAGGTGGAGCATGGTTTCCTCCTCATCCCCAGAGCCAAATCTGTGGCAAAAGTCATTATAATGTAGACCAAGTTTCATAGCATGAGTTCCTATTACGCAGTAACTCGTCAGCACCAATACTATAGAAATGAGCTGGTTATGTTTTCGTAACTGTCTAGTGCGTTTATGTCTAGTTTAGACCATATCAATCTAAAAATCTGACAAGAGGGTTTATCTGTCCAATCTTGCTTTTTAATGCTTACAAAAATTTTTTTTTGATCCTCAGTTTAACTATTGTGACACCAATATCTGAGAAGTGAATATCAGGAAGGAGAGTGCCTGCCTTGGCAATCTCGTCAGCACTACAGTTGCCAGAGATATATTTGTCCAAATAAGTACGACATTGACACGCCTAGCTAGCTCACTAAGAGATGTTTGGTATTTGCGAAATGTTGTAGGTGTAGTGCCTAAAAGAAATAAGGGTAGGAGAAGTGCTTGATTATCGCTAAAAGAACGATTTAATTTGCCAGTTTGTTATGTTTTATTTGTAATAGCATCTATTTTAATGATACATATATATGTATTATATATATTAAATTGGAAGAAAGTAAAGTGTGGAGTGCTTTCTTAATATTCTGACTAACCTGGTATTGTATATGAAACCATGAGTACAATATATGTAATGTTATATGCTATGATTGGTCCATATTATTGTTTGGAATAAAAGTATGAACAAATAAGTGGATTTTAACTTTGTAATCTATTCAGATAGAGATAGATATTTAGAGGAAAATCTTTTTGAAATACAACACAATTTTTTTTTAAAGTTTTTATTGGTTTGATATTGGTATATATTGGTATATACATTGTTTGTAATCGTATTTACGCTGTATACATAATCACTACGATTGTTTATTTTTGTTGGGTATTGTTTCTCTTATCTGAATTCAAATGGAATAAAGGTTTTAATAAGATTTTTCATTATTTGTTAATAAAGTTGTTTTCAAAGCATTTTAGGTAGGATAATGCTAAAAAACAATACTAAATGAAATAAGTTTTTAATAATTAGTGCAAATATATTGTAATTTTATTATTACAAAAGTATATTATTTAGTTTTTCTAATAAATATAATAAAATATTTAAATGGTGAGATATATTCATTACATTTAAATAGATATATCTACGTTAAACTAAAATGACAAGAGACCCAACAGCGACAAAATACAAATTCAACGTTTTTAAATATATTTTCATTTATAATTTGTATATATTTCATTGAATATTGGAAAGTTCAATTGCCATTCTGCTTATCATTTGTCGATACTTTTATGAAATTCTGTTTTAAATTTATCTCTTTACGATTTTATTTATATTTCACTTTTAATTTTAATAATTCAATCATCATTCGACATCACTTTTAATCACTTTTGCTGTTTCGTCGCGTTACTTACGCCAGTCGGTGATGTATTAATAAGATTTTAATGAGATTTCATACAAATAAACGTGAAGATAAGAATACAAAACAAAAAAAAAATCAACTGCAAAAGTAACTATATAAGCTGTTTATATGTGAAATTATAAAATTCAATCGAAACATATTTCATTTTCTGTTTCACATGATAAAGATAATTTGTATTTCTGTTTGTAAGTTAACAACATTTCAATCAGTTACCGCTTATCTTAGCTGATAAAGAGATTTTGTATTATTGCAATCACTTCATTCAGAGTTCAAACAACAACAACCAGCAGCCATGCACCCGCACTTACGCAGTTTACATTTGTATTTCAGTTATGGAATGCGTATTTACAGATACTTACAGATACTTTTTATCCGTTGTGAGCCACATGTGATGTTTCTTTAAAGCAAACGTATCCATTCGCATGCAGTATACTCGTATTCAGTTGAGTGCAAGACGATGTATCGCTAAGATACTTAATTTATGCACACGTACAAATCGTCATATAACCGTTCGCTGTGTGGCCTGCTTTGGAACTTCTCTTCCTAATGCGATTACTACGAATACAATTATGGACAAAATGATGAATGTTAAAATCCGTAAATTTACTTCCATATCAACGGCGGTACGAGTTGAGAGGATGATAATTGTTGTTTTTGCTGTTGATATTGGATCGAAAGGCAATGATTCCTAGTACGCAGTTTATATCAAGACATAAAAGACATATTATAATGACTTTAAAAATGAATCAGCTCACCAATTAAGACTACATCTATTAATGGAAGTTTTAAATTTTAGAATGAGTAATTATGATATGTTAAGACAATAATGAGGTATTGGGAGAGAGAGAATGTTGCCTTTCTTATATCCTATGCTTATAATATGCAATATGTCCAGTATTTCGTATATTAACCTTATAGATATAATGCAAATTTTTGTCATTTTTACATTATAATAAATTGAAGCGTATTTTAGACTGTCGGTGGTGTATACAGGAAGACACCGCTTAACGCGTAGGATACGTTCCATCAAAATAGAGCATAATGCGAAACACTGCTAAACGAGGCTATCTTAACATGTAAATTATGGGGTTAGGGAAAGATTGAGAGAAAATTGCTTAGGTATTAAATTTAATAAATTTGTTTTTTTAATAATAATAAAGTCAAATATTTATTTCTTACAAAAAAAAAAACAATGTAAACGAATTTATATAAAAACAAATGAAATTCTAAGTCAGTCAGATCATTTTCTGCTTTATGTCAAGAAGGCATCTACTGTAGTTTGCGTTTTATTAGAAGTTGTTGATAAGTGGATAAAGCATATATAACACCCCGTCCGGATTTTGGATTTCTGTCAAAACTTTGTAGTGATCAAACTCATTTTTACAAACGCCATCGAAAGTTCTTTTTTACTCTTCATCGTAATCACTACTATCAATATTTTTGTTTTCTTTCTTGCTCAGGTAATTCCTTAACCTCATCATTAGCAAGACTAGCTGCTGTTTCTTGAACTATTTCTTTGACGTTTTCCACATTTACCTCATCTAAACCTGTTTGTTGCGCTAATTTCACTATTTCTACCACTATTTCATCCATATCGACAGAACGTCCAATGTCTTCGCTTTTACTTAAATGCGGCCAAATCTTCTTCCATATTCCTTTAAAGGATCTTTTTGTTATCTCATTCCAAAAAAGGTTTATATTTTCTGCAGCACGATATTGCATGATATTGCAGTTTTTCCAAAATTCTTTTATTGATTGCTTCTCTCCTCCGCCTGTTTTTTAAAACATTTGCTTAAATGTTTGGGTTGAAATAAAAAAGCGCTAAACCGAAACAGCGTTAAACGAAAATTTGTTAAGCGGGGTCTTACAGTACATATATTAATGTATCTATTTAATTACATATTAATGTATCAATTAATATCATCATTAAAAGTGGCTCTCTGCAATTCCTGTTTATCTGAAATTGTAATATTACCTAGTGTCTTTCTGGATTTAAATTGTACTATAAATTCAATTAATTGATATAGTTTATCTTCTTAATAAAGGACTAATTAAATAAATGAGTAAAATTATTGAAGTCTAAAGAAAAGTTCCAAACCAACTTTATAGACTTAACAAGTACATTCGAATATTGTAAAAATACTATACTATAGCACAAATAGTATTAATATTATGAAAATAATATAGATAAACTCCAGAGCTAATTACACATGTAGGTAGTTGCGATAATCGCTCATTATTAATTAAAAAATGAATAATTGAAATGATACCAATAGAACTCTTAATCAAAATTAATAACCCACTTTTAGGCATTTTACCGATAATCAAATTATAGTATTAGATGAGGGTAAACTAATATAGTCAGTGTATATATAATAGTCAGTGTATATAATATATATTCTTTTATAATATATATATATATTATCTAATATATGTAATATATATATAATAGTATACATTCAGTATAAATTAACTGAATAGGAACACAAAAACTGTTTAATGATTTTTTCTTTCCCCTCATGGCTGCAATTTATACAGTATCTATCACCTGCAAAACACGTTGTCTTCCTAGAAACAATTTCCAGTCATCACCGGAGGCCTGTTATATTTGAATTTAACTGTTATCGTTTAAAAGAAGACTTCGTGACTTTTTTACATTTTAATTCGATCAGATGAGTCTGTAGTACTTACAGTATATTTTGAATATTAACCTGATTAAAAGTTATATTGAATATTAACCTTAGAAAATCAATTTTTTCTGATAAGTACTTTTACAGTTTATATATTGTACTACTTCTATTATTCATTCAAACATTTTTATTCATTATTCATTTTATTTTATTTGCAATCTTTTACTGATTTTTGAACAAAAAATCGCTAATCACTAGCTGTCCACCATTTCTTCTAACTTTTATAAACTAGATCTAACCTGCAAACTTCTAGCAGAGCGGTGTTATTCCTGAAGACTCACAGGTAGTTCTTTGCAATTTATAATGAAAATAAATTATAGGCATTATTAATTAAAAAATTTACAGTGAAATTGTCTAAATTTTTATTTCCTTTATTTTTAAATTTACTAACTCATCTTAAGTCTTGGAAGCAGCTATCTACTAATTGATTGTGATTGTGACTGCAAGTAAAACAATGGTTTTTTGATATAGTTCAAATAATTTCACTTTGTTTCCTAAATATTTAAACATCACTATCATCTTATAATGATTTCAAACTCCGAAATCCACTTCAGGGTTCAACATTTCTTTAAAGTGTTCAAATATAAGTCCTGGGTTGAGTTGTGATTGTTTTGTAAAGTAGTTATTAAAATTTTATAAAAATAAATAACAACTAAAAATAAAATAAAAGAAAATAATTAAACAAAATGGGGATTTTAAAAACAATTTATTTTCCTTCTTTCCCAAAAACACTGCCACTTGGTGGACTCCGGATAAAGTCAAGTAATTAACTAAAGCCTTTGACTTTTAAAAAATGAACTTAGTTCTTTAAAAGGCGCAAATTAAATATTTACATTT
>NC_051846.1:66467022-66614618 GCF_002237135.1 Teleopsis dalmanni | reverse complement strand
ACGTGCTCATGTATATCTTGCTGTTGACCAAATTCTGCTGGCATTTCGTTGAATTTAAGATTTGGTTGTCGTGGTATTTCTGGTATTTGCTTTTTGATATGTTTTAGATCTTGATGCTGTGCTGCTTGTTCTTGTGTACCTTGACGTTGTTTTACATCAGGTGCTACCATGATGGGACTTGGATCTCGGTGTCGTTGCGCCTTTTGTACACTATTAGGTCTCGGATCTTGTTGCTGTGTTACTTGCTTCATTTGAACTTGTAATATTTCCTGTTTTTGTATGACTCGTGGTTGACAATACTCTGCTGACATTTCTTTGACTTTAGGACTTTGTTCTTGTTGTACTTCTGGTATTTGCACTTTGATAGGTCTCGAATGATGCTCTTGTTGCATTTGTTTCAATTGAACTTGCAATGTTTCTTGATTTCGTATTACTCGCTGGTTATTAAACTCTGTTGACATTTCTTTGACTTTAGGACTTTGTTCTTGTTGTACTTCTGGTATTTGCAGCCTGATTGAACTCGGATCTTGCTCTTGTTGCATTTGTTTCAATTGGACTTGTAATGGTTCTTGCTCTTGTGGAACTCGCTGTTGCTTAATTATTTTTGGATTTTCTGGGATTAGTTTGCGATCTTGTGGTGATACATGATGTTGTTCCGCGTCATTTCGATGTCGCATGCTTTGTGTTGGTATACTTGCTGCAGTAGTTGAAGTAAAAATTCTAGATGTTTCTGCAGGTGTTTGCTTGGCGATTGGCTGGTGTTGCTGCTGGTTGCGGAAAGGTGACTTGGAGACTGGACTATGAATGACTTTATCACATTTCGGTGTATTGGCTATGCGTCTCATGGTCTTCTGTGTTATCAGCGGTCGTGCACATTCCACTGCTACGCGCCCGAAGACTACCTCGCTATCTCGTGCTCGACTTACTTCATTCTGCTCTTCGCGTAGTTCTTCGAAGTCCTCAGCTAGTGCTATTAATTCCTTTAGACAAGTGAAATTCCGACGTTTGATGTATATTTGGTACTCTGTGCTCATGTTGCGATATACTCGTTCTAATTGTGACTCTTGATTTAAACCTGCGTGTCGCATTAGTTTTTGTAGTTCCAAAAGATACATTTTAAACGTCTCTCCTGGTTTCTGCAATCGATTTCTTAGTTCGTCCTCCAATCGCTCGAAATATTGATGTGGCAGAAAGAATTTCAGAAAATCTCTCTTGAACGCTTCCCAGTGATTCCAGTCTTTCTTATTGTATCTAAACCACACCAAACCTTGTCCATCTAGTAACAGGGGCATTGTCCGAGGCAACATGTTCGTTGATATGGCATACAGATCCGCTAATTCTTCCAGTCGCTCGATAAACGTCAATGGATCGCTGTTGTCATCATACCGGATCGCCCATTTTCTGACCTGGTCAATGACGCTTGCCTGTGTGTTCCTTTGAGGAAGATACGAGTGTACATCACATTGGGGATGTGAATGTAACTGCCTTGCTGTTGTATCGCTGATCATGCTATGTCGCTCTGATGTTTCACTATATTCTCTGTCGTGTGTATATTCCATGTTGCTTTCCCTGTGTTACGAAGTTTGTTATTTACCGCCGCAAGTCTTACATTATTCCGTAGTATCCAGCCCGAATTCTCTGAGGTTCTTAAGTCATGTTTTCGTAAAATATAAAAAATATTTACGACCTGCCCATGTTAGTTGTGTGTATATCACCTCGTTATTGATATTGAAACAGTTGCTATTCGAGTCGTGAAGTGCTGGTCTCAGGGTCCCTGCTCGGGCGCCACTTGTAATGAACCCTTTTTGGTTCGTTTAAAGCTGGGGTTGAACTCAGCCGTCTCCAAGGTCCACACAAGAAATTTATTTAGTGAGACCCCGTCACTTCTGATTGCTCTTAATTACAGATACCTAGGTTCGAATACCAATCGGAATCACAGACACAAAGGAATCACTTGACTGAAATAGACACGATATAATACCAGCACGCGTGACTGTTAAAGCTACGTGAGTGGTATTACAGGTCGCTGATCACACGCCCTTCCCTGTTCACTGTTAAAGCGCCCAGGGGCCGGAGACGTTAGGTGACTATTAAAGCTACCTATCGTTTCCGACACTATGGTATAGACACACGTGACTATTAAGGCTACGTGAGTTATACCCCGTACAACCGAGATTCAGTTACTGTTGAAGCCCTGAATCTTTCTTACCTGTGTCTCTCACTTGTGTCGTTGTGCTGGATTCCCACCTTGATTTTACACCGATCAGGAGAAGCTAGTTTGTGTTGAACTCTATCAAAGCGGTAGTTATACCTATGAGCCCGCTATTATACCTGTTTTGCTTTTATTTTAATAAAACACTTTTTTTTTTTTTCAATTTATTCGCTCGTTTAGTTTTTTTATTTTATTCATTAAATTTATTAATATTCATTTTATTATCAAATAAATAGCTAAATACAAATTTAGTTTTATTTTATTTTTTTTTAAATTAAGTACTCTTTACTCTACTTTAAGTCTTTACAATTTATCAAAAAGAGTTTTAAATTTTTTTAAATTTATGTAATAACACATTTACTAATGTAATCCGTTTATCTTACTTGAAAATAATTTTTACATATAAAATTACAATTTATACGTACTCGCAATTTATCAATAAGAGTTTTAAATTTTATATATTAACACATTTACTAGTTTAATCAGTTTGTCTTTCTTAAAACAATCTTTTCGTGCAAAATTTTAATTTATGCGTACTCACAATTTATCAACAAGAGTTTTAAAAATTCAATTTCGATTGTTACAACTCTACTGGTTCAAATAATTTAATTTTTAATTTTTAAATAATTCTTTTGTTTATAGATACGATTTTACACTATTTCTGAGACTATTTAATTGTTTTTGATAATATCACCGCCGTCTTAGTTAAATAAATTTCGCTGCTGCTAACGCCAGGAGTTTTCCTTTTCACGACCGCACATAACCAGACAAGAGACCTTCTTCCAAGTGTACGCAACTTTTATACCGTCAACGATCAACGGTGCCAGCTGTTGGTACGTTAAAGTTCAACGACCGTTGATCGAAGCTCGTGAACTGATCCCTCTGCAATGCACCAGCGAAAGTCTAGCTTTAGGGCGAATTCTACTTTTCCTCTCATGTGGAAGCTGGAACTTGTTCTTTCTTTAAGCTTCGCCCTAGTTCTACACCTTTTCCACAAAAGCTTTCTTCGTTTGACAGCTCGTGTTGTTTTGTTTTGATTTTGTTCTATTTTTTTTTTACAACGTGTTGTGCCGGTGAACGTGTGTATTTAATTCTATTAATTAGAAAATTATTTTAAAATTATTTTATTTTCCAATAAAGTTCCAGCAAAATAGAACACCCAACGATAGCTCAAGATATGTGTCTTATGTTATGGTTTTATTCAAAAATTGTTCACGCACTAACCAAGGATTTCCATACAATTTTAAGATTTGTCAAATTCAAAGTCACGTTGTTGGTGGCAGAGGATTGGGGTGAGTTGGTTTAACTTAATGTTTTTGTAAGTATTTAACAATTTTTTTATTACAGGAACCTTCGAGTGAGTGTTACTTGTTGTGTGTTAGGTGGTCGTGTTGTGTTTAGTAGACAGCTATACCCACGACGTTGTAACGATCAAATTTTTGGTTGACAAAATTTTGGCCGTTACAGTGTTCATAATAGTTAATAGATAATACACAGATAATAGATTATAGTTAATTATTATCAAACTTTATTATATCTTAACTTACTAGTTTTGTTTAATTATATGTTCTCTTTACTTTACTTTATAATCTATATAACATAAAATAGACTAAATATGTTATATATTTATTTTGGCTATGAACTCATGACAGTGATTAATGTCTGCTGTTAAAAAAAGTTGTTATCAATATAATTTTTACTTTTTATGTGTATATTTAAGCTTAAACTTATCTATTCCATGTCCTTTACTTTTATCGATGTGGTCCTCACTTTATTTGCAATTTGTTCCGATCATGTGTTTACCGGTTCCTCCTTTGCCTAAAACTATGACTTCAAGTCCATAGTTATAATTTATTAGATAACTTAAGTTGTAATTCAACTTGTCAATTACCTATAATTTATATGTCTTTTTGTCTTTTTTAACTGATTTTATGACAATAGCCATCAGAAAGAAGTTTAGAATAGGATGATCTTGAGATGGTACTCTAGATATTCGTTTAGATTAGACTTTAATTTATTTAGATGCTAAATGAACTAATGATTACCTTGGCTATTTGCTCGTCAAACACAAACTGAATATCATAGCTGCCTGTTAGTTAACACCTAATTTTCTGGTAGCACAACCAATACATAAAAAAATACTTAACTATTTTGATTACAACTTCTTTATTAATGTTTTTCACGACTTAAGGAAAAAGCTCTTAAATTTTTCATAATATTTTCATTACAACTTTATTTGCATATATCAATGCAAATGTACATTTTTTGATTAAATACATAAATTGTTATTTGTTTAGCACATGATTTAATATATTTTAATTCTACTTTTATTTATCAAATTAATTTATCAATTAAAATTTATCTCTTCATTTGAAATATTTCTACAAATAATGAATAATTCTACAAAGAAATATTTAACGCCTGCAACAATTTCCAAAATAAATTGACAAATTAAATTCATATCTATAAGGTGAGGATTAGGCCTGTAAAATAATTTAAACATATCTGTAAAGGCGAATTACCGCAATTTTAGTAAATATTTTGATTTTCTCAATTTTGGAGAAAAACAATTTTCCATTTCCAATTGCAATTGCAAATTTTTTTGATAAAAACTCAACTGAAACTGAAGTCGTCTTAGAATTTATTTTAGACAATGTAAGACATAAATCAGATTTTTGGCATATTTTCTTAGGTAATTAAGTCTTCTTAAATTTAATTTTATTGTCTATATGATAATGTATCTGAATTCGTAATTTTAAGCAGATTATTTTTGTATGTCACACAATTTACTATTAAAATATTTTTATATATACTCGTGTGTGTGCAAAATTTTCACTTCACTTGATAATAAATATCTCCGAGTTTTTTTTTTTTGACAATAATAGAAGCATTGGGATTTGGTTATTTATGTGGTTGCATTGGAAACCACATTCAATTTGAATGGCAAATTAAAATTGTAGAAATTATAGTATATTTTTTTTATTTTTGTAAGACTTAAACATTTTTTGTTAGATTCAATATTTATGTTTAAGCCTCTAAACATCGGATTGATTAAGAGCAATAAAATCTTAAGAAGTAAGTTATTAACATTGTAAATTATATAAAAATTGCGAAACTGCAATAGAAAAATCTTTCATTGATTTCAAAAAAGTATTTACAGCACATAAAGTTTAGTTATTTTATCACGTATGAGTTCAAAACAAGAAAGATGTTCAGAAAGAAATATGGTAAAGCTTCATCGGCTATGAGAGACCATCATTCTTGAACGGACTAACGGACATTGTTCAATTAAGATGGATAGGGATATAGGATTAAGGAATATGACACATTCTTGTGTTACTGCTTTATTAAAAATTTGTATTGGAAAGAAACTGCTCGTATAAACATCTGTGCTGATATGATTGAAAGATTGTCCATGTTATCAGGAGATATATATCTGCTGATATGACTAAAGGATTGTCTAAATTATGAGAAGAAATATCTCTACTGATATGACTGAAAGAATGTCCATCTTATGAATAGAAATATCTTTACTGATATGACTGAAGGAATGTCCATCTTATGAATAGAAATATCTCTATTGGTATGACTGAAGGATTGTCTATCTTATGAGGAGAAATATCTCTACTGATATGATTAAAGGATTGTTCATCTTATGAGGAGAAATATCTCTGCTGATTTGACTGAAGCATTGTCCATCTGAGGAGGAGAAATATCTCTGCTGATATGATTGAAAGATTGTCCATCTTCTGTAATTCTGTAATACATGATATTCCACATATTATATACATACTTTGAGAAGATTATTCAAGATTCGTTTATTAACATTGATCAAGGTGTTAAAATCACAAATGTATTCATTGAACAAATGAAGATTTGTAATAACAGCAGTCATATACTTTGAAGTCTCATAGATTTACACTTTTAGCTAATAAGTGGTACTTATTGGTAGAGTATCTTGATATAGATAGGTCGTTTCTTATTAAACCGTATATAATCTGGCATGATTACGGGCTATTTGTATCAAATAAATGTAAAAAATTAGTTATTTTTTAATAGTAAATACTATCAAAATTAAACGACAATTTAAAGAGAACTAGTGTATCTTGTAAATTTACTTATACCAAGCGACTTATTGGTGCTTATTATATGAGCCATGCGTTGATTAAGTTTTTCCTAATCAAATTCAATCAATGTCCTTATTTCAGTAAAAATTGGTTCACTTACCTGACATTGAAAAATGTTTATTTATTATATAATTGGTACTTTCTAATAATGTATTAGAGAGCTTTTACTATTGCGTGGAGGATTTTATTTTGGAAGGAATATACGACCTTATAATATGTTTTTTTAGCAGATTTTTAGCATAGAGCTTTATACATTTTGGTGGATTTCACTTTGATAATTTGATTATAATACTAATAATAAGAATATTTAAATATATTATTATTATTACAAAATTTATAGTTTTATTTCGAAACATAAAGAATTGCAGTTTTATCTGCAAGTGTGGTTTCAATTGATTTATCATGATGGTACATCGAAAGTATAAAGATGTAATTTAGATCCAGCTATACTGACTTGAAGAAAACTTTTTTTCAAAGGCTTAGGCTTAGAAAAACCGTTTTTATGTTTAAGATGGAAAAATCAATAGAACTAATATGTTTCAAAATGATTTAATTGGACTTAATAGCCAAAATTTATCGAAGGCCTCTACTATCTCAAGAAGTACAGCAGAGTAAACTTATTCTGTACATGTGTTTTATTGTTCTGTGTTTAATCTGGAAACTAATTTAATACGATGGCATAAAATTTGAGTTGTCAATTATTGTAAGTATGAATCCCAGAAGTATTCATACAAATACTTTCGTCGTCGTAGGTGACAGTGATAAAGGCTTGTTTCTTGAGTTTTTATGGAGATGCTAGCCTGATTTGTGGATTATGACGGTTTTGGTGAAAATAAATTTTCAAAACAAAATATGTATCAATTGTTCGGTTTATTCAAGAACCTGCCTTTCGTGCTTAAAATTTATAATATAAATAGCTCAAATTCTGGAGCCTCGTTGCTTTTAATTTGTTTTAAAAAAGTTTCAGCAAATCCGTTGGCTTTTGGAAAACACGTTTGGCTCATATATAAATATCTGAATAGATTTAAAATTTCTTAAAGTAAAGTGTTAATATCTGTTATTATATATTTATATTGAGTGTCATATACACGCTTAATATATCTAGGATTTATAAAAAAAATCAGTAGATATGTTAATTTTTTCTTGTTAAGAGTGACGCATCTTTATGGCGATCAGTTTCAATTCTTCTACTTCAATTCTTCTAGATCAATATATTTCACTTAGCTTTAGGTTATAGTCAACCGATTTGGATTGTTTGGAATCTTAACCCACAAATTTCTTTTTAAAACTCTAGCACTTGTATGCTTTGAAACGCTTTTAAGTGTAGTATAGAGTGGACAACATTGGATCGATTTGAAATTAATTTGAAATATATATCACCACTTCAAAACGCATTCATTGTTGTTTTTTATTTTGTAAGAAATATCTAATATTGATAATAGATTTGTCAAATTTTGAAGCTTAAAGTCAGTATAAAGGGTATTAGTTCACCCTTGGTATCTGCAATTTCAAAAATATTTTGTGGGAACTTTGTTTTTCTGTTAATACTTACATATACATGTAGTTATTGCATCTTCTTTTACAATGAGACTTACAATAAATTTTAAAATCTTATCACTAATTACATAATATTACAATTTTTCATTTTAACTATACATTGTATTATATAAAATAATATTAGTAAAGCTTATAACACGGACTTCACTTACATCTATGGTTAAATTTCATTGGAGTGAATATTAGGTTTATGAATATTAGTGAATATTAGGTGGTTTATTAAATAGGTGATTAAGCTTTATAATTTTGTGTAGAATTAAATATGAAAAACATTTTGAAAATGATCACTGCTTATGGATATTTGATAATACCCGAAGCAACTGTATGATCAACAAAAAAATAAATTAATTAAAAATTTTGTTGTTGTGATTCACTACTGTTTAAAAATCTACACATTATACAATCTGACATTAAAAATTAAATTTGTTAAATATTAATAAAAATAAATATTTTAATTTATCACTTCTAACAATCCCATACTTACAGTGTTTTCAACATATATGTGAAGAGTATATAAATAAAAATATATTATTTATAGAGAGAAAGAGTAAAAAAAATTACTCAGATTATATAATCTGACATTAAAAATCAAATTTAATATTAATAAAATTAAATATTTTAATTTATCACTTCTTACAATGCCAAACTCACAGTGTTCTCAATATATATGTGAAGAGTATATAAATAAAAATATTTTATTTATAGAGAGAGAGAGAGAGAGGGAGTAAAAATTAAATGACAGCCTTTTAATAAACTATGCTATTTTAAATACATGCTTTTTAAATTTAATCAATTTGAAATGACACAGTTTTCTGTAATATTGTACACTGGCATTAATCTGATGTAAATATGCCCTGCATTCAAACGCTGAGCAACATTTCGACTACAAATCAGCAGTTTAAAACACCACCAAACTTCAAGTTATTTAATTAAAATTCACAATAGAAAACAAATTTTATTCAATGAAATTATTTAAAAACTTTTCATTTTAGTATTTTTTGCCAGTATTTTGTGCGAGTCCAACTTGTTCAAAATTTATGTTCTGAATTTTGCCCAACACTGCGTATGAGTAACCTTACAGCACTTCGCAGCACTGCCAGCAGAACTGCTCTACCCTTTGCTACTCGGCCAAAAGTGTACATAAATTTACTACAGTTTTATTTCGGAGCTGTCAGTTGCAACACTGGCAGCATGTTGTGCTGTGCAACAAGCCAGCGTGCTTCAGCTACGAAATGCTGCTGATATTCGCATAACAACAACAGCAAAATACTAATAGCAATAATATTAGCAATAGCAACATATGCAGCAACCTTAAATGCTAGTCCAATAACAAATACATTTTCCGTTATTTTTGCAGTTATTTTTGTATTTATTTTTTTATTTATTCTCTGTTGTTGTTGTTGTGTTTCGTTTGGTTTTTTGAAAATTATTCAATGCGAAATTTAAAATTCGCTCACATAAAACTTGCTGTGATCTTGACATTTACAATTGAAATTTGTGGCACTTCTTTTGATGCAACGTCAAATAAATTGTAATGGAGTCATGTGCATGCATGTTGCATACTGCATACTGCATACAGCATGCTGTACGCTATACGCTGTACGCTATATGCTGCGTGTTGTTTGTTTTTGTGTGCACATGTGCATGTATGCACTTTTGCGCTTTATGTGCATTCTGATGCGTTTGTATGTGTACGTGCCTGTAAAAGTTTTCAAATTTGCTATTTCGGTTACTTGCAGCTCGTTGATTTTATTTTTACTTTCCAGAATTATTTTCATGTATCAATTTTTCTGAAAAGATTGGAAAAATATATACAATTTAAAAAAAAACGGAAATATGAACACTAAACCATTGTGGAGTTGCTTAAGCAAACGGTAAAAATAATAGTTTCCACTTATTTACCCCAACTCTTGTTTAAGTGACATTCCATAAATAGTTCTTGGGGTATTTTAAGCTAGATTGACTTACCTTTTTAAATATTTTAGATTACTTAATTATCCATATATGTAGGAAATAATAACAATATGCTTATTATTAATTTCTAAATATTGTTTTTTAAATGCTAAGTGATATTGTTTGTTAAATGTTCAGTGATTACTGTTTGTTAAATGTTCAACGTTTATCGTAATGTACTCTCCGACTAACCATACACGACCGACTCCTTATACCAACTGTCAACAACTGCTTCGCTTCTCTTCTGTCACTATTGCTATCTGTCATCATTATAAAGATGCCATCCTGTTACATATAACATACATAAAAAGAACTGCAATGACTACTGAATTACACTCGGACCATTAGCTGCATTTTACTTAAACGCCTTCTGAATCTCTTTTTCGTATATTCAACTTCATTCAAAAATAGAAGGTTTCGAACAGTAATGAAAAAGCAACAACAAAAATTTGATTAATTTATTGAAATTTGGCTGTTCGAGTCTTGTCAAATATTCATCATCAGTGATGCAATCTGTTGGACTGTAAGTGGCACGCTTTAGAATTCGTGCCTGTCAGATTAGAAATGATGACTAGTAGCGAATGTTGTACAACACTTTCAGTTTAAATCTTCCCTAGATATCTAAAGAGAAAGAGACAAAGAAGGTAAGAGTAAGTAAGGGAATGAGAGTTAGTGAAGCGAGAGGATACGTAGAGAGAGAGAGAGAGAGAGAGAGAGAGGATACGTAGAGGGATAAAGAGGATACGTGGAGGGAGAGAGAGAGAGAGGATACGTAGAGAGAGACAGAGAGAGAGAGAGGATACGTAGAGAGAGACAGAGGGAGAGGTGTGAAAGAGGCGAACAAGAGTGGAGAGAAATAGAATACAGAAGAAAATATGGTAAGATATTCAGGGAGAATAAAAAGACAGAGAGAGAAAGAGCATAAAAACGATTTGTGCTTATCATAACTTCAAAATCAATGCCAATCTAGTTCTAGCAAATGCTGGAAGAACATATCTAAAAATAAGAGGCTAAATAGTTGGTGTTGTCCACCTGTTTAAAACATGACTTGAGTAGTGTTCTGTGATAGCTGCGATTAGTACTTTGATATCATCTCGCATTTTTTGCATAAGTACTTTCGCCAGTTTGTTGTGAGGTTTCTTCACAAAGCGTTTAGTCACCTTACAGATTTTCATTTGAGACCATCTTTTCTTGTGTATAGAGTCAATAAAATTATTGACTTTGTGAAAAATTATTGGAGTTAACGCTTACAATTGGTCTTTAAAAGAGGAAGACTCAAGTGAAGAATTTACTTTTAAGAGTTTCATATTATTCTCAGAGTGATAGACATCTTTCCATCGATTTTTATATATAGAATTGTGGTGATATTGTAAGAAAAATATACTTAATGCAAATCTTTTTAAAATAAATTTAATTAAAATAATGATACATTTTTGTAAGAGTTACACACGATTTTGGAAGTTATTACTTCAAGCTTTCGTAGGCTTATTTTATAAGTTTTTTTTTATTTATTTACACAATTTAATTGCTGTACTTCAAGGAATAAAAAAATTTTATTTTAAAATATCAAAAAATCCGCTTTTATAGACTTAAAGTTTTTATTTTTACTTTCCATTTTATGATTTATATGCATTGTTGCTATAAAAACTTTAATTCTCCTTATGCATTTTTATGTGAATGAGCAATGAGAAAGGAATTTTCACCCGCGTACGGCTTCCTTTAATTTCAGTACTTTTCTCGGCTATTTCTCAATATAAAAGTTAAGCTTATTTAGGCCGCCGATTGGCATTTCGTTCCATACCCCAAAATCAGTGAAAACTGTATATAAAGTAACTCTCCCCTTTACAATTTTTTTGAGCTTCAGTTTAATAAATTTTTTTCAACAAAGTTTTTTATTTTCATGATCAACATCTCCGACCACTGGGAAGCCTCTCGTTTCCTGGCCAACAGTCGTCTTTTCGGTTTGTGCGGTTGGTACATCTAGAACTTTTCATTTTCATAAAACTTATGACTACAATGAGAATTACCAACATCGAAGCACAATAAACAGAGCCAAAACTAACAAAAGTGCTACTTATTATTTTTAAACAAAATTTTTTTAAGCAATTTTAGTATTTTTCCGCTTTTTAATAATGCAAAAAATTTTGTTATAAATTCAGAATTTTTAATTTTTTTTGCGGCTTCTGTGTGCTGCCTCTCACCCTATGTTCCTTAACTGAAGTGGTGGCAGGACTTAAAAGGTGGAAAATGGCATACAAAATGGCGGAAAACTCAATCGTCTGCAACAGAAAATAAGCCACTTTAGTATTATTTCGCTTGTGCTTGACTTTTTTTTCGTTTCGGTAGACTTTTTTATAGGATTTTTGCCATTTTTTACTATATTTTTAATATCATTTTTACTGCACACATAAAATAGTTTTCCATTTCCTTTCTTTTTTGGTCCTTTTGTGATTTTCATGTTTTGTTAGTCATTTTATTATTTGCTTGCAGTTTTTTTCGTCAATTACTGTGGCTTTACATAAAGAAAAGTTAATGAATTTCAATGAAAAAGGACTTGAGAATAAAAGAATAAAGTTTTTGTAGTAGAATAGAATAGGAAAAAATTCCAAATAGCATAAAATATGGTTCCCAGGATTAGCAATTCCACAACATTGCGAAACAGCACAATATGCTGTTCTCGGAAAGGATTTTTACAACATCTGAAGTAAAAAATTATTTTAATTAAGTTGCAATTAAAAGATTTGCATTAAGTAGTACCCAAAAAATAATTCAATATTGAGAAGTTTTTGGTAGAAGCTTAAAACTTTTTTAATACTTGAAGTATTAATTCTTCAATACTTCATGATTACCACTTCAAGTATTATTTATTAGTACGCGTACTTAAATTGGTAGTCATAATATCCTTCGCTGCTGCATTGCATGTAATTGATTGCATTCTTAAAATTTTTTAATCCTTATTGAAGTTTTAAATCAAATTCTTTAGTGACTGCAATTATTGCTATTCACTTATTCTGAATTATAGAGTATAGTACAGTTATATAAACCTATACTAATATACACTGTTAAATCTAGGGTTCTTAACGTAACCGATAGTAAAACTCTCTCTGAAGAACACACAAAAGCACAATTGCTTAAGACTTCTTGATCACTGATGTGTCTGAAAGGAAAGTCCATTGTTGTTTTACGTGGCTTACTATGTCGTGGAGACTTAAAACCACGGTGCTCTCAACACACGTATTAATATAAGCGTCAATCAACGCTCCATTGGAATATCACTCCTTATTCCGCCGGTACCAATGAAGAAATTCATGCAAGTCATAACTTCCACCTTGCTGAGATGCGAAGGCTATCTACTACCTCTGATACAATTTGGGCTGTAGCACCCGGTTTGAAATGCACTCCACGGCGAATGAATGACAATCCCCAAATCATTCTTCCCGCGTACTGTTGGTCAGAACAGCAGAAGCTGCGGGCCACTGACCCCCATAGTATCAGATCGGATCATCTCTGGTCAGATGTCGCAAGTTGCATGCCTCAACTTACTACCATTTACACTTCTTGCATAAGTGCCAGACTGTCACTGGGGGACTTTAGTCGCCTCTTACGACAGGCAATCCTAACCGCGGGAGTATTCTTTTCCCCCCTCCGCAGGATAATGATGTGTCTGTAAGTCAAATTCTTATGTTTGAAAAGCCACGCTTTGCCTCGAAGTAGAAAATATAATATATAATAATAGTCAATAGTCACACTGTCAAGCTGACTTATGATCCTTGAGTTCACGGGGATAGCCTCTAAAACGTTTTTTGACAGCTATGCACAGTGGCATAGCCAGGATTGTGCCAACGGTAGATTACATCAGATAATTTTCTTCTTGACAGTATTTTCGCAGTTCACGAAATTAATGATAATAAGATTTAGTAGCAATATAGACTGTATATTCTGCAGATTATTGTAAGGGGGTAGGTCTGAACTTATTCTTCCGCTGACTAAAACGAGCGATTTTTCGCTGTTCTATTATCACATTCTTTGGAAGAAACCCCATGATATAAACCAATTAAAACTAAATTCATCCACGGAATATATATAACTTTATGGGTCAGTGGCAGAGTGGCAGGTTAACAGTTATGCTTCGCTGACCAAAATTAGCGATTTTTCGATCTTCAATTACTACATTCAAACCTCAAGATATAAAGCAATAAAAATCAAATTCATTAACCGGATTTAAATAATTTAATGTTAATTTTTTTTGTCTTTTTGTTAATTTTTTGAGTTCTTGAGATCTAACCTTATTATATGAATCCCATGTTAAACCAGAAGTAACACATGATGTAAGTGTCTTCCATTTAATATTGGCAAGCTAAAGAAAGTTAAATTAAGTACTTCTCTTAATGAACTCCAGAAGTACATTAAATGGTACCCCTAGGAATAAATCTAGGAAAGCAACAAAGTAGGCCGAATCATCTGCTTTTTCATTCTGGATGAGAGTGATATCAGCTACTAAAGTAGCTTATTCATCACTTCTCTACATTCTTAATACATCTACATTAACTGGTTTGGTTTTTATGATGTAGGATTCCAGGACTCTAAGAGCATTGGTTTGTCAATAAATCAATACAAAAACTAATATTCTTTAACTGGCTTTGTGACGAAGGATGGAAAGGCTTTAAATGTCGCTTGGTGGTCAATAAAAATGATATTACTACTGTTGCTATGTGACTTGCAATTAGTCGACATATCTCCCTTATCGCTAAATTTTCAACCTAAAAATTCGTGGTCTAACTAGGTAGCCTAAAAAAATAGTTTATGTCTGGAAATGGTGAAATGGAAATGTCCTTCTCTTACCCTGTAGTGCATTTTTAAACTAACCGTTAAAATTGATACATCATAGTTTACTTCATGGAAACTTAGTTTCCTTTTTTTTACTTCGTAGTTTAAGTTTCTAACTTTCATTTTTTAGATTATATTACATGTATCATAATGAATTTATTAGACCCTCTACTTATAATAGTTTAAAGTTTTTAAAAATTGTTATTTATATAGTAATATTTCAGTTTTCTTTGTACTTAAAAGGCACTCATAAAAGTCTAAGTAATTTTCTGAAGCACATAACATTAGAAAAACTAAAATTTTTAACCAACAATTTTTGATTCCGAATTCAATAACCTTTTGGGGTTTAAATGGATTCCTTTATTCGAAAATTTTCGCTTTGTTGAAAGCACTCTAAACAGTAAGCAATAAATCCAGCTCAGGGGCTCCACATTTACCACTGCTCAACATGTTTGTCTGAGAGCGCTTGTATGTCACCGTGTATCTGCGTAACTTCCTTTATCTGTTAGGTGCTGTGTTAAGGCCAAGTGAACGTTTTAGCAGCGCTCAAAACCAATAGACACTTTTGGATGCGATTTACGACACTGTGGCGCAGTATAATTTGATTTTTGTGCTGGAAGTGAAAAGAGCATCATTTTTTATTTCAAGCCAAAGTGGCGAATAAAAAGGAGCAGATAAATACAAACCAAAAAAAAAAACAAAAAATCTCATTTAACGCAAAGAAAAACACACAATAGAGCAGTAGATATAGTAGCAGCCAGACAGACAGATACATACGTTGGTTGGGAAGGACAAGCGAAGAGCCGGGACGAACGAACACTGATGTTGAATTAAAGTAATAAATTAGTTTATTGTACAAGTGATTTTAGAGTATCTGTGTGTGTGTATGTGTACGTGTTCGTGTGTGTGCGTCTGTAAGCGTATGATTTTCTATGTCTGTCCGTCTGTCTCAGTATGAATTTTGCTCCCTTTTGAATTTATAGTAAAAAAACATCTTTTTGATTTTTTCCCTATTCACTTGGTAGTCACTTTATTTATTCTTGTTGTAGCATATTTTTAGGCGTGTGACATTTTTTATAATGTACGGCATTGGAATTGTGCCATTGAAATTAAATTCTAAAAAAAAACGCATAAGTATTTTCTGATTCAGTTTAGTGTAGGATTACAAAATGTATATAATTTTTTTTCAGATTTCTTTCCCTGCTCCGGTTCCTTCTTTTTTTGTGTATGAAAATATATTTTCTCTTCTTTTTTTTGGAGAATTTATTGGCTATATGTGGTTGATTTCTGATAATATTCAACATTATTTCTGTTGGTTTTTTATGCGATATATATTTTTATGTGTGATATTTATCTTTATATTTTGTGGCTTTTGTATTGTATTTGCAATTTTTTAGCGTGACAGTTAATTTATTTAAAGTGACTAAAATATGAAACATTGCGTATAAATAAGCATAAAATCATAGTAAATTTTATTTAATGCTTTATTTTTAATGCTCATATTAAATGCCCTTACAAGTATTTAACTAGAACTGTGTAATAAATTATCTTTAGTTTTTGGGTTAGTTTTGTGTATCTTAAATTTATTGGTTCTCTTATTAATCCAAGTATTATTAATTGTCGTTTTACCAAAAAAATATAACAAATAAATTTTGTTAAAAATTTGTATTTGTGTTCCTGAAACTCAAATGAATTTAATTGCTTATAGTTGTAAAACAAATTATTATGTTGAAGCAGTTTTGAACTCGTGCACTTAAGCACTTATACTCTTTTTTAAATCGAGGTGTTTTCAAAACCCCTCTCTACACCATGACTAGATTATTGTTTATCACTTCATCAGGCTAAGCAATAATTGACCTCAGATCTGCATACCTCCCCGATGAGCCTGTAACCATTTTGAGATTTGATAACGCGTCTGTCAGTTATGTAAAACAAATATTTATAGTAATTTGAAAATAGGTGAATGGGTATAGATTAGTTTTTTAACCAATTGGAAACCTGTCACCACGTGACTGCATTCCTTGAGGATTATTGTTGCAAACCCACCTTAGTTCCATAGGCGAGTAGCAGTTAAAAATATCATTATGTCCTTTGGAGAGCTGTTGTCTAATTTCGTTATAAATAGATAGGCAGTTAATACGTACCGAAGTCTGAAACTATCACAGTGACACAGAACATGTTCTGCTGTTTCTTTTTATTTCGTAACAAAGTCTGCACCTATCATTACTTGGAGTACCTAGGATCTGGATGCTTTTTTACCTCGCTATGTCCAGTGAAAAACCCTGCGAAAAGTCGGATGCCTTTTCTGTTCAGCATTCGTAGCTTACTAGTTCTGACTTTTGATCGATTCGACATAAATTGTCTGCAGGCAATAGCATTACCTCAATCAAGCTGAATCTGAGGGGTTTAAGAATGTTCGGTGTCGTTTAAATTTTCTAAAAAAGAAATATAGTTATTTGAAAATTGAATGCATTTTATTTTTTACTAAATGGAGTGGAACTAGAGTGTTACTAGAGATATATGTTAATATGGTTACAAGGGTCAGCTATATGGGAAGCACAGAACTTCTGTTATGATATTAGTGGAACCGTTGTGTATTCAGTTTTGAGCTATTTCATTCGATGGTAAAACTTTAAATAAAAAAAAATTATGGACACGTTTTACGTTAAAAAAAAAGTTTTAAAAATAAGAAGGTTCAAATAAAAATGAAAAGACAACAACAAAAAGTCACTTGGCAATACTCGTTATAAATTAATTAAAATTTTGTTGTTCTCTTTTCATTTCTATTCGAATCTTCTAAAAAAATTTATTGTTTGTTGAATTTAAGTGCTCTCCAATTCTATAATAATAAATAATAAATAATAAAATAATATATAATATATTTAAATATAAATATAAAATATATTAAAAATTTATATTAAAATAATATATAAATAGTACCTACTTTTAGTGATGATGTATTTCTGTCTTCCTGTTGTTAATTTATGTTAGAGTTTATTATACGCTATATCAGTACGCTCCATTTTTTAAAACGCATGTCTTGGCTAATTCCATGCAGTGTTGGCAACGTTGTGGTCTTCACCATTACATCTATGGTACAAAACTCTTATAAACACTTGTTGTTTCTGATGGATTATCCACATTTACGTATTTTCTATTTCAACTACTCATATAGCTTTTCATAGATTACCTCAAATCTTGGAGTACCTTGGAGCTTAGACTTGGATATTGCCTGTTGGATATATGGTTGAATACCCCGATGTAAGATTTGGTATTGGTGTTTGTTTGTGTAAGTTTCTTTATTGTGCTGGACTAAAATTTTAATTTTTCATATTCTATTTTTGTAGAATAGAATTGATCTTATATTTGTATAAGTGAAATTTTGTAGTGTTAGATGTATGACGGAAGTCAAATAAAGACATCTGAATTTATTTGCTTCATATTAACGAAATGGACTTCTTTTTCGTCGTTTATGTTTATGATTAAATTTATAAGATATGTTGTACATTGTCCACACACTAGTTACTTGAAGATACCACAACCACATGTACGCAGACATATACCTAAGTGCGGTTTTGTTATCACACTCTACTGAGTTGTCATACTGAGTTTCGAAAACAAACGCACAGGTTTGTAAATAAAAGATATTAATTTTATAGATATATGTCTGAATGTTCAGGCTCATTATGGGCCTACTTTCTATAAGTCAATAGTTTAATGGTTATCAGGTCAAAAAGTACTCGGATTTTGTAAATAAAACACACAAATTTAAATTTTATTCCAAATTTATTTTATTTCCTTCAAAATATGCTCTTTCTAAAGCGATACACATATGCCAACGCTTAACCCAATCTTCCACACACTTTTCGTAGGCCCGTGAAGATATGCCTTTTAGTTCCTTCAGCGAATTCTCTTTTACCGATTCAATCGACTCAAAACGCTTACCACGAAGGGGCAATTTGAGTTTCGGGAACAAGAAAAAGCTACACGGTGCAAGATCTGGCGAATATGGTGCCTGAGCGATGTCAGTGGTGCCATGTTTGGTCAAAAAATCGCGTACAACAAGAATTTAAGAATAGTAAAAATCGCTAAATGCAGTTGAGGTAGTCTCACATTAACAAACTAATTGATAGATGGCGATCAATTTGTACCACATGTCAAATTTTTGAAAAATGTCTATTATTTAAGGAGTAGTTAACAAACAACAAAATCCAGATACTTTTTGAGCAGAAGGTATGTTCACTTAATTTCTTGAAACTACAAAGCGCTAAGAAGTTAATATCATGCATTATGAAAATTAATATTAATGTATTATTTATTATTTCCAAGTAGTTAGGGGTTTTGAATCTCCTTGAACTTTTCTTCACACCTATACTTTTTGTGTTGGGTTTGTAAACTAATTGAAATAAATTAACCATTTACTAATTTCTACTCCTTTCTGACAAATACATCCCGTTTAGTATTGTTAATTCAATAAAGTGTGAAATAAAATGTTATTTTTCACAAATTCGTAATAAATATCAGCAATTCCTTGATGACTATATAATAATAGGTTAACCCTTAGCTCGTTAGCATAAAATTCAATACAAAAGTACCATACATAAATACTCGTAGTGCCACAAGTACAGTAACAACACCTATAACTTCGAAGCTAATAATTACAGAGCACAGCCAATAGAAAAAGAAAATTTATGTTGAAAATAATTTAAAATGTCAATGTAATCATGGGCCTTACTTAAAAATCACTTTTGTCATTAATAATTCATTTGTATAACTTCCGGTAAACGCATAGTTGGAATTTTTTTAAGGACTCATCCACATACTGGCATTAAATGTCCCAGGGGTAGCAGGTATAAAAACATATAAATTAAAAGGTCTCAACTACACCTACACCAATAACATAACCGTTATTTAAGTGCATTTGCCATAACAATTTACAACTACAAACTTGCAGTCAACGATTCAAACTACAAGGATACAAGGATTATACAAACTGCGCATTTGACATGACTTTAATGGGCGGCAATTTCATGTTTTTTTACAGGAATACAAGGAGCAAAACGACAACGACAACGGCAACGACGACTACTACGACGACGACGATGGCGACGGCAAGTATAACGGCAACAACGTCGGCAACTACAACGACGACTAGGATGACTACGACAAAATCGACTTTCATATAGAAAGCGTCGTCGACATTGAGCACAATAACAGAACTAAACTGAAACTTTTTTGTCATGCAACCACAACAAATTCGTACCTGAACACACAATTACAAAAAATGGCACACACATGGGTCTCTGAAGGTGCTGGTACGTGCCGATAGACTCTAGTTCTGGTATCGCGTGTAGAGTTCGGTTTGGTTTCCATTAAAATCGGAGCGTAATAGAGTCGCACAACAGATTTCAAAGCATAAATTTTTAGAGCGTCGATGCACGACATTTTCAAGTGGATCGGCATTGGATATGCGCTGCCGTTGGCATTGGATATGATGAAGTTGCAATTGTTGGTATTTGAAACATGCTAACTGCTTCATATTTATTATATGATTTCTTTTTTTTGTTTTTTTGGAATAAACTTTTCTAGTAGTGCTTTTATTAATTGAAGCAATTGCTTATATGAATTTATGTCATATTTACAACACTAGACGAAGTAATGCTTGAACTCAGTTAAGGGTCTGGTTAAAAATGTTGAATTTACAACTATAGGAACTTGTTGCACATATTTATATAAGGAAAAAGTATAAAAACTATTAGCAGTTATTCTGTTCAAGGGATACATATGTAGTTTAAATAATGGATAAGTACTAAACTAAGTATATTATATTGTTTTAAATGAAGGAACTTTTCTGGTTCCTTCCTAGAGTTGTAAAAATGAAGTTATATTTGTAAATACCTATGGATAATGTATAAAGTCAAATAACGATTTCCATTTTATTATTTAATCTAATGATGCTCTTATAGATTTAAATAAAGAATGTTTAAAAGTACTAAGTTTAAAAGCGGTCTTTTTAATACATTCTTTATCGCATCGGCAGATAATCTTATATTTCCAAACAGTTACATAAAATGATATCAAATAGAAATGGAGTGAAATATTTTATATTTATAAGAATAATTTGGTGCTATGAAAAACCAAAGTCTTTTTATTGCTTAGAATGTGTTGATATAAAAGAAAAAATGGATGGGATGTTCTCGTCTCTCTCTAAAATAGCTCAATGCTAAGCAAAAGTGGAGTACTTTTAATGCTTTAGTATTGATATAAAAGCGAATATGAAAGGGGCGTTGTCCCCTTTTTAATAAAAAATTTAAGTATCTTTAGATTGCTTGCAATATAGGAATAGAGAAAAATATGATGTTGTTACTATAATCTATTAACATAGTAATATCTTAAAATTGTGTTAGATTTCGTACCACAAAGAGTTGGTACTAGAAATCCAACTTCTCAATTCTGCGAACACTCTTAATGTACTCATAGGGGGCATACTATTTGCGCCATGTTTTGCGCTCTATATTTATAGTTACTGTTATTGTATGTATCTAAATATATATAGCGCGGTTTCTGTACTTGAACGGAATTGAAAACACAGAAGCTATATTTAAACTTCTTTTATTTTAAACTTATTATTTAGTTAAGCCGGAAACTTGAAACTTCTTTTTAGGAATAATTTTCTTTCTTTTATTTTCCAAATTTACTATTGTGAATATATTTGAATTGTAATCCAGTTTTCTGTAATTATTGAGAACATCGACGGCTACATATATATACACATCTTTATATTGTATATATCTATGGTTATAGTCTCTATAAAATTTTTTGTTACGCGTAGACTTTTGTATCATATTAGGTTTGGCTGAGTTAAAGTGGAAACCTTGTGTCCAAAACCCACTTAAATTCAAATAAGGGTACACACAACACCACACCATATTAGCGACATACTAGCGACGCATCGCTCTCTTGTTAGGTGAAGATGAACCAACAACGCTGAATGACGCGACTCTGCCATTAGGTAAAGATGAATCAACCTATCAATTTAATAAATTTGTCTAAATCCCTAATTTTACAGGATGACAGCTCGGTCATGTTGGTAAGAAATGAGACCCAAAGACTTTAGAGTTCCATCGGAATACAGATAAACTTAGATCTTCATATACCTGAAGTTTGAAGATGCCTTGAAAGGCATGTTAAAATTAAATAAGTTTGAAAACCATCCAGGAAGCATTTTAAACGTTCAACAGAAATACCTAATGTTAAACAGAAATAATGTTATTTCTAATGTTAAACTGAAAATAAAACCACTGTTAAATTATAAGCGATTAAATAAAATGTTTTCGGTATAGAAATTATTTAATGTTGATATTGTTGTTGTTTTTACTTTACTTCTTCTAAAAATATTGAAGGTTAACATATTTCTATCTCTGTTCTATTTCAATTTGTCAAATCAATTAATAACTTACACTGAACATCTTTGTTGTTATTGTTAAGTCTTTAATCGGCACATTAGCCTAATTGGTTTTTGCGCAAAACAGCAAAAGCAATACAAAGTGCATTTAAAACAAATACAGTGCGTTTTACATGCACAGAGTAAATTGTACACTGTTAAGTAATATAATTGTTATTGGAAAAAAAAAAACAATTTGCTTATGTTTACTTTTGATTTGTCTATTTTAATTCTTTTTTTCTTCATATTACAGTTCAATATTGTTAACATTGTTATTGTTTTTGGCATTTTGTGGCTATCATTTTGCACTCATTTTTATTTTTTTTTTTCGAATAAGCGTGTTAAAGCATCAAATGTGAGCTTTTGCGTCACTCCACCTTGATTTGTTTGTAGTTCTCCTATTTAAAGTAACTGTTATACATTTTCATTCAAAGCTGGGTGATTGGTAAATTCTTTAGAGTGCGTCGAAATTTTCAAAGAAAGAAGTTCGTGTTTTTTAAAGTTTTCGTCGCGATTATAAATGATTTATTTTGCTAAAAAAATAAAAGTGAATTGTGATTTCAAATATTTTCTAAAAGAAATCTATGTAAATAAAATATAAGTTTTGAATTGATAATAATATTATATTATATTAATAGCTTAGGTTATAAATATGTGTGCAAATTTCTTATAGTTAGCAAATATTTAAATGGTTTCGTTTTTAAATTGTGTGTTTCTTTTTAATTGTAATTTTTGTTTCAATGAACAAAATTTTTTTGTAAAATTTCTTTTACGGCGCTATTTGATCAAATTTATTATATTTTTAAATTAATTTTAAATTAATATAATATTAATTAATATATTATATAAATAAATATACTTTATTGTTATTAATATTTCGACTGACTATAGTCTATAGTCATCTTCATCATCTTTTTTTATTGTTATATTAAAGTGTGCATTAAAATATTAACAAATAAACTGCCAATTAATGAAACAAATTCTTGAATTAAGGTAAGCCGATTCAAATTAGCTAAAACTTTATAAAAATAATATGGACAACCCTTTAAAGCAGCGATTTTTTAATTATTGTTGTTTGTGTAATGTTCTCTTTGAGGTTATATGAACGCTGCTACTGCGCGGCTTTTCATACGATTCGTTCCCAAGGTTTCAATGCTTGCGTCACATAAGCAAAGCTACACAGAAAAACACGTATAGATCACAGCAACAATTCTCTGCTTCGATGAAGCAAGCAGAATAAACTTCTTATACGTAAAAATGACCCAGCAAAATTTATATTAGCACAAAATTGGTAATATATCCCTTTGATAGAATACAATAAAAATTCGTTATTTTTGTTATTTTTAATAAAAATATAACTTACTTTATCATTAAGTATTACTTATTTATTCCAGTAAAATAAAAATATGATTTACTTTAATATTATATTATTTCAAATATTAATTATATATGATAAGCACTTCAAAATTTTATTTTAAATACTAATTTAAATGCTACTGGGTGTTTTTAGATTCATCACAAATTTTAAAGTGTTGGGTTTGTTTTCTCATAAGTCTCTGATTGAAATCACTACTTAAAAGTTATAAAATCGGAAAGTGAACATCTATATAATTCACTTAATATGCAGGGATGCTTCTGAATTTTAAAAATTGAATTCTTTTTCGACAAAACATCCAATTATTCACTACTAAGTATTAGAAGTAAAAACTCTTAGAACTGTCAGGTTGATTTTCCATTATCCAATGAGGAGTCGTTACCTTTTTCGGCGTTGCTCGTTTACTGATCTTTTGATTTATGTATGTACCAATGTTATTCCTGTGGTATCACAATAGGCCATTATTTGAGCTCAAGTGGGTTTTTTGGAAACAATTCCACAACTTCAACCTACATACTTATTAGAAGTAAAGTATGTAACCCATAGATAGGCATTTTGAATAGCAGTCAATCACAACAACAAAATTAATGTTTTTAATTAATAGCACTTCAATCAATAATTTAATTGCCTCTAATAAATAACTAATAATTGAAGCAAAATAATAATTTAATTCAATTATTTTATAACAGGTTTATGAATCTGTTTTAATATAACACAGCAAGTGAATTTGTGAATGAACTTTCACAACAAATTAACAAAAAACTCCAAGTGCGAACACACAAGTTAAGTACGGAATTGGGTCAGTTGGCCCAATGAACACTGACTTTGAGCTTCAAATTTGACAGGGCATGAGTTCAAACCATGGTGCTAGCAGTCTTAAATAGTTATTTATGAATTTGATATGCATTCATCAAATAAAGTGACGTTTTATAATTTTCCTAAATAAAGTTCTTCCTAAATACAGGGAGAACTACCCTAAGTTCATAACTTTAAGTATAACTTAGTTATACATAAATATAAGAAATAATTCTAAAAAGAATACTGACGATGAGCATTTGACAATATTTGAAACAGTTGTAAGATGTGCCAAAAATTCAATGAATTAAAAAATAATAAAAATATTTGTTGTTGTAATTTACTACTGTTCAATAAAAAGTTCTGTATTGAAAACAGTAGTTTATATCAAGAATTTAGTTTCTTTTGTTAAAATAGACGTTAAAAATAAATTTAAAACTGAAAGCATTCCTTTAATAGATACAATATGCTTTTATCTGAAATTTATTTTCTTTACATTTTTTGTCCGACAACAAATTAAATTACTCTTCTTGGTGATGTCGTGTATTCTTACTGTCTCGATGTTTGGCATGCATTCTAAGATTATGTCTAGGTTCGTAAAATGTCTGTTCAAATTCGACTAGTCTAAAAACTAAAAAGAAAGTATGAGTTTGAAAAAAGAGAGTAGATTGATAGGCCAAAGAATAATAAACTGTCGCTAAAATGACTTATCTGTTTCGTCTCGACAGCGTCGTAAATAAATAAATATTGGTACTATAAACACATTATTGCCAATTACCATGTAATTTCTCTTCGTTATTAGTTTATTTATTCATGAAAAAATAGAAAGAAAATAAATTGAAGTAAAAAATTTTAAACAAACTGATGTTTAAATAAAGAATAATATAAATTGACACTCAAACTTTATTGAGAGCAATTCAGTGAAATATTAATAAATAAAAAAAAACATATGCAAATGGTAGAAAAAAAAATATATATATAGGTATATATAGGTATAAGGAATAGAAATGCATTCCATCTTCATATTTATTGTATTTGGTGAAGTTAAAGGCTAAATTAAATTTAAAAAAAATTCTATTGGTCTTTGTTAGTAGTAGAACAAAATTTAAAATTTTTTTTATTAAATGCACATTTGCTGTTAAATGCCATATGCACTTATTTAAAACTCTTTAAGTAAACAGTAGCGGATTTATCGACTAACTATCATTTATCTGTGACTGTTATTGACAAGTTATGCAGAGTGTCATATGATAAATTGTCAAATTAGTTTTACTCTTTTTCTTGTCATACTCGCGGAGGTATGTTATGTAGATGGATAAGCCTTAATTGTGAATTTCATACTATTAACACCATTTTGATTTTTTTTGGTTGTTTATAAATCTGAAAGGTAATACTTTTTGTGTAGATGGCCAACATTTAGAGTAAAATGCTTTGAAAAGGTTAATATCTTGACAGTTACTAGTCAGCAACAGTATTTTGATTAGTATGATGAGGTACGAAAAGCCTCGTCTTCTTTGATTGATTCTTCGAATGTCAAATTTTTAATTTATAGAAAAGGAAATCCAATTTTGCATTGAAAGTAATTTTTTCAATAAGTAGATGTGTATTTTTTTTTAGTTTTTTGTAGTTAAAGTAATATTAGCACTAATTTCTTCTTTCATAGTTGTAAAAAAACAGCATTAAGTCGGGTTGAAACAAATTGGCATCACTTTCAATATATGTTAAATGCTTGTTTTTGACCAATGTTTTTTGTTGTTTTGTGTACAATAAGAATTATCAAAATTGTAAACTCTGAAAATTAATTTATTTAAATTAAAGGAAACAAAATGAATACATGAAGGGCAATCTTAAGCATTATTATCTTATATATTGAAATTAATTAATTAATTAATTTATGTATTTGAATTTATTAGCAAATGAAATGGTCATATGATTTCAACGGATGACTAGAATTTTGCAGCATATTTTATAAAATAATATTTAATACACATATATAAATTAAATAAAATATTTATATAATCCATAAAAATAATTCTTAACAACAAAAATTATTTTCAAAACATATTTCTTTACGAGTAAAACTTAACTCTGTAGATTTTAAGGGTATTGTTGTTGCTTCACATGTTTTTTTTCGTATGTTGGGAGTATTTTTTTGCTACTCTGAAAGAAAGAATTACGACTTTTATGGAACATTCACAATAGACATTCACAAAAATCTAACTTTGATGATTTTAAGAGCATTGTTGCTGCTTCATACGTTTTCTTTCGTAAGTTGCGAATATTTTTTTTTGCTACTCTGAAAGAAAGAATTACGGTTATGATTTTTGGATTTGGCTGCACTGAAACATAAGACTTTACTCTTTACGAGTAAAACTTAATTCTGAAGATTTTAAGAGCATTGTTGTTGCTTCACATGTTTTCTTTCGTAAGTTGTGATTATTTTGTTGCTACTTTGAAAGAAAGAATTACGGCTATTATTGAACATTCACAATAGGCATTCACAAAAATCTAACTCTGATGATTTTAATAGCATTGTTGTTGCTTCATACGTTTTCTTTCGTAAGTTGCGTGTATTTTTTTGCTACTCTGAAAGAAAGAATTAGGACTTTTATTTTGAAAGTTTCGCGAGTATAATAATATTCTAATAGTTATTTAATTCTATTTTAATAATTCTTAAGAAAGTCTTATAAATTTCATCACCTAAACACACCGATTACTAATACTTACACCATTTTGAATGCCTGCAAATCGTTTAATGATCCAATTTAAGCCTTTATTTATGCTTAATGTTGTAATAATGGCATAATTAATTACAATTTAATAAATCGATTAAATTTTCCATAATGAATATTACCTTTTCGACACTTTTCTACCTGCTCAACATGGCATCCTTTCCGATATCCTTACAGATAAATTGTAAACGTGACATGTTTTTTTTTTGGATTTCGTACCGCGACGTTTTGTGGCTGCAGTTTTACAGTTTCTCGCCTTCTTAACTTGATTTTAATATTGTTGGAGCTACCTTTTAACCAAACCACCAGACTTAACTAACAACCTTCCTCGTTGCGCGCTTCTCAGTACTTATCCTGCAGCGCCGCAATAAAATTACATATATTAAATTTGTTTACAACAATTTCCCTATTAATGACATCATTGTAAAGATGTAAACATTTTATGCTGGATGTACCTGCAGATGATGGCAAACAGATTAGCTGCGGTTTAAGTGGTTCGAGAGGTGATGAGATAGATGTAGACGCTGTGCTTTGTCATAAAAATAAAACCGAAAGTGAAAATGAAAATAATACTCAAGAGAAAGGAACAAGAGGAAGAAGAAAAAAATTAAGAAAAATATATAAAAATATAATGAACAAATAATCGCATTAGCAGTGCTACGCCCGTCGCAAGGACACACCCATCATATGACACGTAGCTCATCCATTAACAAGGATTATCGTGTGTTTAGGGCAAATCTGCTTAATTTTTTTTTGTTTTTTTTCTCTTACCTACTTTTTTGCATAATACTTTATTTGTTTTTGTTTTTGTTTTTTTTTTTGTTTTTATATACAATATGTATAATGCCCCACGTATGTGAGTGCTGCTTTAGAGTAGGCGTCGCAGCGGGCGGTGCACAAAAAAAAACATGTCTGGCGGTAGGTGAAGACGTGTACGCGTTTATTTGCGCAAATGTCTGAATTTTAATTCAAGCTCACATGTGTTTGTGCATGCAAATGTGTCGTAATGAATGCGGAAACGTCGTCAGTGCTGCCGCATTAAAGTGGGTCGAATTGATGCCGCTACTGTGTCAGTGTGTTAGTGTGCTGATGTGTTGGTGTGTTGGTGTGTTGATGCTGGCTCATTACATGTGTGTGTAAGCATGTAAAATTTGTCGATTTTGTTTGCTGTTTTTTGCTTTTTGTTTCTTTTTTTTTGGCTGTACTCCTCTCGTAGTTGTTGTTGCTGTTGATGTTGTTGTTGTTGTTGCTGCTGCTGCAAGCCATAATATCGATTAAGGATTATGATAATGATTGTGTGCTTAAGTTGTAATTGTGTACGTCAGTGTATGAGGCAGGATAAAAGGATACTTTGGTTTGTTAACATGTGGCAAACATATACTGCTGTGCTGTTGTACTGCTGTTATGCTGTTATGCTGTTATGTTGCTTTTGTGCTTTGGTGTTAATGTTTAGTTGTGTTAATGCACATTTCCACATACGTTTCGATAATATTTGGAATGCATGACTGCATTGTGAAGATTGATTAGAAATTTTCTTTATGAAATTTCAATTTCAATTTAATTTGAGTAATGTTTTGCCAGTGAACTTTGAGTAAATTTTATTAGGAGTTTGATAACAAACTTTGTTTTTTTTTTGGTTTAATATAATTAGTTGATTATTGTTTTGAACAGTGTCTGCCATTTACATATTTATTATTTAAAAGTAATATGATATTGAAAATGATATAACGATAATGAACAGAAAATTACAAATGGATTTAGAGAAGATAGGGTTTTATTTTTAAGAGATAATTAGAATGGTATTAATTAGAATTAGTTATATATTAGTTGTATAGAATGGTAATTAAAATGGTACTAAAATTAATTTATTAATTAATTAAAAATAATAAATCAGTTTTTAAATCGGGCTAATTGCTCAATTATTCAAATACCTTCTGCTCAAAAAGTATCGGGATTTTGTTGTTTGTTAACTACTCCTTAAGTAATAGACCTTTTTCAAAAATTTGTTATATTGGTTTGTTATATTGGTACACCCTTTCGTGACATTTGATACAAATTTGAGCACCATCTGTTAATTAAATACAGCAGCTGTTAATGTCAGACTACCTCAAGTGCATTTAGCGATTTTTGCTATGGAAAATTCTTGTTGTACGCGATTTTTTGACCAAACACGGCACCACTGCCATCGCTCAGGCACCATATTCGACCGATCTGAATCCGTGCGATATTTTCCTGTTCCCGAAACTCAAATTGCCCATTCGTAATCGTTTTGAGTCGATTAAATCGGTAAAAGAGAATTTACTGAAGGAACTAAAAGCCATACCTTCACGGGCCTACGAAAAGTGTATGGAAGATTGGGTTAAACGTTGGCATATGTGTATCGCTTTAGCAGGAGCATATTTTGAAGGAGATAAAATAAATTTGGAATAAAATTTAAATTTGTGTGTTTTAAATCCGAGTACTTTTTGAACAGAAGGTAATACATAATTTTTTAAACAATTTGTAAAAAATATATATTATTTTCATCAATATATTGACTTCAGAGTAGTTAGTTAGTTATTTACATGATACAATAACAATAAAAATAGTTTAGGATATGATTAAAGATTTAGTTTTAGTTTTAGGTTTAAAATTTAAATTAAATAAGAATTTGCTAATTTTTTTTAATTAGGTGTACTGTTTCATTTAAGCACTTTCTTTAGCTTATATACATTTTTTATGATGGCGTATGTATGCCTAAATAAATACTAATTCGCATTGAGATAATATTCATCATACAACACTTATTACGGATTATGTGCCTAAATGAGCACTAATTTATCATAACACAATAATTAAATAGATAATATTTAACATATAACAATTGTTACGAATTTTGTGCCTAAATAAGCATTTATTAAATATAACATGTTAATCATAATATTAATATTATAATATTAAAAATAATTAAGTGTGATAAGGTCCTAATTAGATATACTTTCATATTTTAACAAACACAATAAATTACATAGTAAGTCTGCGAATAACAGCAAATGGTACTTATGCCTCCGGTTTTTACTTTGATATTTATGTTAACATATATAATAATACAATTAACCCCAAAAATTAAATCAACAGCCATTATATAAGTTGCTCAAACAATGTGGCCTTTTTATAGGGAAACTTTTTAGATCAAGTATTTTCTTTAAATAAATTCTCTCTCCTTTGCTGTTGTTGTAGTAACCACCGGAGATCCATCGAGCACATAGATATGTATGCACTGGTTAAGGTGTGGATTGGTGAAGGTGTATGAGGGGCGAGGGGATTGTTTTGGTATAGTAATGGATTTTTGCTTATTTTCTCCATTAAAGTGGATGTAAAGTGGACTCCTCCTTAAAGTAACTCCTTCAAATAACGCATCTGCCAAAAATATTGAAATAAGTATGGATAAGGTACTGAATTCTTCTCTACAGTATTTTCCCCAGCGAGAAGCAGTAAGAATCAAAAAATATATTTCTTGTGAAAATGTTATTTTATAAGTGCAGGTTTGAAGGCAATGTTTTTTTGCTGATTCCTAAACTCAGTTTCAAATCAGGTATAGAGCTTGTATGTGACAAAATCAATTTACAAATTATGATATTAAATTCTCCTATTAACAGATAATCAAAACTCAGTTCTGTTTTAAAAGTTTTTTTTATAGCTGTAATATTATGTATCCTCAATATATAGTTTGCTATCTCAAAGTGGCTTGTAAACAATATACCACCCAATACTATTTGGAGTATAACCGGTAGTGAGTAAGTTTCATTTACGGCACCCGACAGGAGATGTAATTCTGGTACAATGTTGGTTAGAGCCTACAGATTCGTCTGATCTGACCAATGCAGGACGGCTCCTTAACGGTAGTGTTGTGGTGGCTGTGCTTAAAACACAAATGTACTCGGGTTGTATGATTGATTATGATTAATTTGCTTTCATTGCATGAGGTGTTGCATTTTCCACTAACAGCGTTCATTGGTGCATTAGACCGATATGCGTATTAAGAGCACTGTAGTGTTAAGCCTTTATGTCAGTTATTCCCTCTGAATTCTGTCTCAAGAGATAGTTATAGTGTCCAATTTTATTCATCATTATAGGTAGTTTATCTAAGTAGAAGGAAATATTTCTTTAGACAACGATTTATTTTATCGAAAATAATGTTATTCTGAAAAAAATACAGAAATTGACATATTTTTGTCTGTCTTCTGATATTTTTTAATATAGATCTTATTGTAGCCTTATATATATACTTGAATGTTTTTCTGAATGTCGGTACAAGCTTTTTTGGCACTTATTTTCACAGTACCTTTACTATTATATAAATGAAGAACAGTGTAAAATCAACTAAATATGGGGTGTTATTCACCTTACCGTTCCATGTCATTGCTAATAGATGGCTATATTATATACACCTATTTAACATATTAAAAGTGAAGTTTATTTTCGGCTGCACTTTTCTTTTTGCCATTAGTGATAAATTCTTTCATATGACCAACTAAATCTGCAGTGTTCCTATTTACCAAGTATAAAAAGTAAAATTTATAGCCATTCAACTATCAGTATTTTGAAAATCATGTAAAAGTATGATAAATTTAACAAATAGCAGTGAAATATCTTTAAAAATGGTTTAAAATAATGGATCTATCTAGTTTATGCTTAAAGTTTTAAAAATAATTTAATGCATTGTTTTTGCTATGATGTCCAGGCCAATGACTATAAACTCTTGTGCACCCTCGACTGTGTTTCGGTGGTGCATATGCATGTCATTGTCTCAACGTCCTTTGTTTTTGGTATTGTAGAGCCACATATATGCCATTGTAGGGAAGCTTTTCATTTGTATTAAAAGTGACTGAGTGACAGCTTCTTTTGTCACTCTTCCGCTGTTAAAAACTTTTCAACTTTAAAATTTTTAATACTCGTACTATTTCTCTTCGTTGTAGATTATTTGCTAGTAGTTTTTGTTTTTGTGAAATTATTTTTTTCACTCACTGAAACTATTACAAAGACCATGACTCAAGTGTAGACTACTAGAATTTCCTTGATTCTCCGAACCGTGCAGTTTATGTGCGGTTTTTAAGTTCCACTAAGGCACTTCCGTACTAAAACAAACCGTAAACATACTTACAGTTGCATTGGTATGTATGTATCTGCTGTTGTATCCTTAAATGAACTGCTTAAATTTGTGCATCCTTATGTGCATATGTAAATGCCTGAGAAATGTGTCTGACTTCTTGATTGCACCGAGCTGACAGCTGCTTGTCATGATGGCTCTTAGTGCTAATTAGTTGTAGTGTTAGAAAAGCAACTTCATCAACATCACTAGCAGCAAAATTCAGAAAATTTTCAAAAGTTTCTAAGATTTAAAATTATTTTTGAATAAAAAGGATTTCTATTTCTATTTTGCAATGTCTTGTTCTTGTTGTTGTTGTTGTTGTTCAGATGATGTGCTTACAGAATACTTCATGTTCAATTTACGCTGCTTCTGTGATTACACATGTAATCCTTTTACAATGCAAATAAGTAGGGTAACGTTTCCGGCTTTGTGTTGTACGTGGACTGAAAGTAAGAAACTAAATCGCGTGTAAGCTGCTCTTTTGTGTCTTATAAATAAAACTGCTTAAATCGAAATTGAAAATCTTGTAACGTTGTCACAAATTATCAAAGCTACTCCAACCGGAAACGCTACAATATTTACACATAAGCAATCGATTTACATACAAACAATCACATATTTACTGCTGACAAAATATATGTACTTATATAAATATAATCCACTCGAATACACATATTATCGATAAAATCCTTTTTGACTGGTGTTTCAATTGAATGCGAAAGATTGGGTGCCTTCGCTCTCAATACTTTAAAGAAAATGAATTCCTTAGGCAACCCATAAAGTAAATATTTTTATGTTGTGACACTGAAGTCGACATTTATAAATTCTGAACGCATAACTGAGCGCGTATGGAACATGGAACGTGGCAGCACCGCTGACTATGTCAGATGTCAGAGCTGAAGGATTTTTGGTATTATTTTGTGGTTTCATTAATTTTTTTCTTGAAAATATTTCTAATAATACTTTGTGATTGGGTTTATTGAAGGATAGATGGAATCTGGCGTATGGAAAGTATATAAAATACATATCGGATTGTAGTGAATCCAACAAGATTCGTAGATTGCAATAAAATTTATAAAGTTAAGTTTATTTTTAATTTTGTAACTGAACAAGTTTTTATGGAATTCAAAGTTTTTTAAATATGGAATAATGTTTTTTAATAAAAATTATAGATAGTGGACAATAGTCTGAACGCTCTGTAGATAATGTGTTCTAAAAGGTATACAAATCAGAACTAGATTATTCTAAAGGTAATTGAGGGAATTTCCACCGAAAACGATGTTTGTATTAAGTATTTTTTAAGAAATTACTGTGGAAAGATATATAGTTTATAGATTACTTACCATTCGGAACACATAATTTTTATGCAGTCTAAAAAAAAAAGTAAATGAGTAGAAATTGTATAGAAATTTTTAAGATTGGGCACATTTATTATTTTATGGAATGGGTAAATATTCTATACATAGGAATCATGGACACATGGAATAATCTATGGAAATTTATATCTCTCTACATTAGAGATATAGGAACGAGGGCTGTTATATTTATTTCTGGCCTAATAAGGAAAATGTGAATATTTATCATCAAAAATTGTTTTATTGTTTTTCAAAGTATTCTCCAGCCTGATAAATGCATGCGGTCAAACCAATTGTCGAAGCACTTTTTCCATTCCAATTAAGACACCTCCAAAACATGATTTTTGAACGCTTTAACAGGATCTTCTGGCGACAAAAATCGTTGACCAAGCATTTTTTTCTTGATGTGCGGGAATAAAAAGAAGTCATTGGGTGCAAAGTCAGCGCTGGGAGTTCAATTTTGAATGGTGTACGGTCAGATCTGAGAAAATTGAGAAAATGAGAAAATTAATCCTCAATTCAATTTCGCACAGATGATTCTTCCCAACAAAAATGTGAGCTCACTGTCATTGGCTCCAACTTGTTATTTCTTCGTGTTTCACTACATAGCCTTGATACTAATGTACTATGATATGATAACCATTATGAAACATTTTTTGTGTCGTATGCACCTGTATAAATAACTTAAAATATTTAATTGTGTTCCTGATTGAACATTATAATAAGTCTAAGTTAAGATAGAATTCAATATAATTATATAATTATTAATTATTATATATTATTGTAATTATTATTAATTAATTATATGTCTATACAATTAATTACTTAGTTGGCTATTACGGACGTGAGTCGTCATTGTTTACATCAGTAGCCTCCGCTTATCAGCCCGATCATTGGTTTCTTGTTGCCAGTTGGTAGTGCCAAGTGTGTTCATATTGTTGGTTATTTGGTCCTTTCATCGAAGATATGGACGTCCTTTATTACCACGTTTTTCACCAGCGCTTATCGAATTACTCTTCTAACCGGAGCACTTTCTTCCATTTGCACGACACGACCAAGTCAGCGAAACTGCTGCATTTTTATGCGCTAAACTATGTTAATGTCCCGACGATAAGCTGTAAGCTCTTACAGCTTATCGTTCTATTTAATTTGATACTAATTGCCAATGCATAAGGGAACATAGATACATATTTTTTTATACTGAGCAAATTAATATTGATATCCATATTGAATTTTATTTGTACATATGCGAGTACATAAATAATTATACATTTCGTAAGTAATATATATATATATATTAAACCAGGACTACTCTATGGCAGTATAGCGTTTTGTCAAGCGCCAAGCTCAACTTTAAAAATTCTTCAAAGAGGGCAAAATATTGTCTTAAGAAAACTGGTTAACGCCCCATGGTATGTAAGAGGAGCCGATATCCACAGAGATCTGAGAGTGGATTCAGTTGAAAAATACATTAAAGATCGTGTTCTGAAACTGTTCAATACAATTGACAGTCACAATAATCCAACACTCAGTATTCTAAAAATACAGCGAAATGTGATAAACACAGGCAGATACAAAGACATCAGATCCATCATATTATAAAGCCCCGTAAATCCCCGTTTTTTTAGTGTGACTTAAAACTGTCCACAGATAAAATAGAGTAAAGGTGCTGATTCACCAACTCAGACATCTGAATATCAATATCAATATATATATATATATATATATAATGTTCAGTCCATATAAGATCCGGGGCCAGTTCAAATCACTGAACAGGTTTAAACAGGTTTATATAAAATATAAAATAATTGACATAATAACATATAATTTGCATAATTGTAATGGAATCATGTCGCGGGCCGCATGGTGCCCGTTGGACGTGCTTTGAGCAGTCCTGATGTAACATATAGATTTTATAAAATAAAATATTGTCTATATTCAAATATACACAATATGAAGAAGTTATACTAAACTAAATATCAAAAATAATAAAAATAAACTAAATAAACAGAAAAAATTGACAAAAATATATATATGAGATCTTTGTTCTTTAATAAGCCGTACGTGGGCACCATTGACCCATTTCCAATAATAACACAAACACTTGAATTAATTTTTTTTTCTCTTAATTATAAACATTAAATGCTGAAAATTGTTGATCCAATTTCTATTTTTAATATTGAATTTTTGCAATTATAGCAGTATTACCAGACACATGTTCCACAAATTTCACTAATTTGAACTAAAAATGCATTCATTGCACATAAATAAACATATTTAAGTATATGTGCACTTCTAATACGTATGTTATATATATAGACGCTCATATGGTGATGTGGAGTGTACACAGATGGAATGAGTACGGAAAATTTTAGAATCACATAAAATTGTGCTGCATGCAGCACTTTTGCTGCACGTATACTTAATTAGCACTTCACAATGCGCATAGGAAGCGCTATCAGAGTTCATTACTTTTTCCGAACGCGTACACTGGCAACTTGCAACAGACAACTAAAATTTGTTTCTATATTGTTTTTGTTTTATTTTTTTTTTTCTGTTTTATTTTTAATTATTTTTTTTTTTATTTTTCTATGTTGAAATATAATTACTAATACAAGTACTCGTACATGAAGTTCATTATGATTGCTTATGTGATGATTATGAGCATGCAAGGTACATATTTTTTGACACTTTGTGCGCTAAAAAAACAGGTAGAAATAGCACAGCCATATTATTATGCTTTGTTAGTGTGTGTGTGTGGGTGTGCATTGTTGCGGATATAAAATGACGAAAAAAAAGGAAAAGAAAATTGGTGTATAATAAGTGTAAAGTATGTATAAATAATTATGCTGAGTGTAGTGTGTAGTAAGAGCAAGAAAACACATATGTGTGAGTGTGTGTATATATTGCAAAAGCTGAACTGCTGACTGTAAATACTACAACAACAACTACAGAAGTAATTAAGAAAATAACGTTGAAAAGTTTGAGTGAGTTTTGTTGTTGTTGTTGTTGTTGTTGTTGTTGTTGTTGTTGTTGTTAGAAGTACAATTACTGTAGGTTGCGTCCAAGTGTCCTGCCAGTGTCTAATGCAACATGAATAGTGCGGAGCTATGGTGAACTATGGTGCGCTGTGTTGAGTTGTGCGGAAAATGTACGTGCTTGAACGCTTATTTCGCAGCTTTTAAAAATGCTGCCACACTGTTTACATTTTGCTTCAACGATTTTCAGGTTCAACAAAAATGGCAGGTGAGCAAGTTGACGTGTGCAGTGACTGCCGCTGCTGCTTAAGTTACGTTTTGTTGTTGTTTGTGTATTTTGCGTGTGTTGCTTGTGTGAATGAATTACTTACGCTTTCGGTTCGTTGATATGCAAACTGACTCGTTACTCGTTATTCGTTGTTTCTGTCGTCGTCGTTGCTATTTCGCTATACAATGCTATTCACTGCTACTCACTGCTATTCTCTGCTATTTCGCTATGTTGCTATACTGCTATGCTGCTTTGCTGGTTCATTGCTTCTTCGTTGCCTTAATGTTTATGGAAAACCGTATTTTATCAGCGTCATTGACTGCTTAAGCTGGCAACATCATTAGTAACCTAAGTGGCGTAATTATCGTTTTGTTAAGGAGTCCTTATGCCAAAAATGTATTTGATGAGGTAGTGAACTGTGCTCGTGTAACACTTGCGGCAGTTAAACGTGTCGAAAGTGGAAATTACTCTACTTTCCTACCGGTGTGAGGCTGTCTCTCATTGAGGCACGTTGTTCGTTGCCCAATGAAAAATATGACTTTGAATTTTAATTACCAAAATTTTGCTTACACCAATGAATGTGAATTATTTCACAATTTTCTTGCTATTTTTTCAATTCTTTTTTCTTTTTTTTTTGATTTTGTTGAATGTCATTAAAATTAATGCTCAATAAAATTTAAACTGTACATTACATAGCCATTAGCTGAATGGAGTGAATGTGAGTAGCATAAAATATTGTTAACATTCTTCAAGTTTTAAGTGTATAATAGTCTATAATGGACTTTATTATTAAAAGTAATTGATGTCATTAAGCACATTGATTGATTTCTACTCCTTAACAATAGACATTTGAATGTTCTTACTTCAAAACTCACTTCCATCTACTATTCTTGTTTAAATTGTTATTATAATTATATTTCATAGAGAAGTAACACAATTCATTTGTATTTTATTTTGTTTATATATTTTCCTTAAATGAAATCTTAAACTGGTATATTTATCTTAAGAATTTTATTTAGCTATGATTTTTCAATTTAACTGCGAATACATTTTTCAATGCTTTTGCTTTCAATGATCTCGTTTTACACACTTAAGTGCAAAAATATTTTATTTTCGAATAATAGCATTAAAACAATTTACTATGCTTTTAATTTAATACAGAAAAATTGGCAAAATAATTTTTATTGATTCTCGTTTCACTTGCCAAAATAAATAAATTTATTTAAAACGGACAAAAAAGAAAAGTTTAATTCATTTTAAAATATTTTGTTTGGCATAAATAACACTTAAGTGTGGTGTATTTTTATTGGCGATTTTCATTTGATACCAATTTTCATATGAGTTGAAAAAATTGCAAAAAAGGAAAACTGGAACAGTAAACACTACAAGTATACAGGGTGTTCTAATTTAATTACAAGTTTTCATAATGCTACACTTAAAAAATATGTAAGTGTGTAGAAGAAACTTTACAAAAATCATAATATTTTTCATAAAAAACTTTCTGTTAAGTGTGGTTTAAATGAATGAATGGAAGTATGGAAGAAGCCTATGGAAGTATGTAAGAAACTAAGGTTTTCTTAGTTTTTCCATAAAGTATGGAATCAATCGAGCTCAACATTATGTCTTTTGACTTGTAAAGCTTAGATTTCTAGGCACTAAGCCTCTTTATCTTACCTCTCTCCCCAACTATTGAAATAATGTTTCCGACTCTGCCCATTGGTGTAAATCTTTTTCACTTATTCTTAAGAGTTGGTTTCTAATAGGTTCCATTTAGCATCTATAATGTCAAAGACTACCAGAACTCATCTCTTATATGTTACAGTAATGATCTGTGTCTACAAAATGGTCCACACCACGAAGTTAAGTAGGTTTGTATTAAGTGTGTTGTAGATGCAATTATGTGGTTAAGGTTGAGGTGTGGAACGTTGACTGACAGTTGCTGTTCTTTGGTGTCTATCACGTGTGACAGCGTAAAGTCTTGCTAAAAATTTTCTTCTTTCTAACGGAAATAAACTGTTGGTAAAGATTTTAGTACACATTCTTAAAGTGTTACGCAGAAAATGTTTACATCAACGTTGACGCCATGGTCTACTTATTTCCTTAATTATATAATACAGCCATATCAACCCGCTAACGGGGTTTCAGTCGGACGCAGCAAATATTTCGCAGACAATATTTGATTAACGATCCACAGAATGGAAGAAGTAAGAATAACGCTTCCTACTTGGTCAAAAAATACCAAAACGGTCAGGATTCAGAGAAACTTAAATAAAATGGAATTTAGGTTTATTATTGCAACAAAGAACTTCCTTTTAAATAATAACGAATATTATCGAGAGAATATAATACAGGATGACGAAGACTTCTGTTATCTTGGTAGCCTGATAATTAAAGGCATGAGAGCTGAAAAACATTTTGCTGTATTTATTAAAATAGCAAAGTAAGGGTTTCCCTGTTTCTCAAAAGTTTGACACTTGCAAAATATGTTGATCCGCATAAGGTTCAAAGTTTTTAATACTCGCTTCAAACTAGCTTTACTCTAAGGTTTTAAGTGTTGGAAAGTCAGACGTAGTTTATCCTAAAATGGCAAACATTTCTAAATAAATTCATTAATATCATTTGTGGCATCTTTCGAGCAGTGTAATTTCGAATCCATTTGGCTTAACAAACTGTGTTCCTAACAAAACAAAAATTATAAATAGAAACTGGGCATATATAGGTCACATCTTGCTGGGTGTCTTTCAAAGGGATCATAGGTATGCTTCTGAAAAACATGAGTATGATCCATCATCGAAGAAGACCAACATATTTATTATGGGCTAAAGAATCCTTCATTACATAGAATAGTAACGATTGGAAATATAATAATATATTCACTTTGTAATTTTTCACTCAAATACAGTGGTATTATAATAATGTATTTGAACTCCATGACGGACGAATTTTGAAGAAAAAACTGTAATGGAAATGTTTTCATAATTCTTAAATATGAAAATTTCTTGGCTATGAGTAAAATATAGTCGGGGTGTTGCCATCAGTTCGAAAATTATAACAATGTCCAGTTTGGTTGGGTAAGATCAAAGTGGCTATCGAGCTAGATGAATAATTTATTTAAATCATACGGCTTCATTGTGATATCAGCGCTTCATTTGGCTTCGTACTTGTTATATATATGGAATTATTATGTGTCACAGTCCGTAGCTGGTTGTATTCAATTCAGTCACCCTGTATTTAGTCACGTATTTAAATAAAACAAGAATTGATATAAAATTTAAGTATCAAAAAACAGAAAACTGAATGGAAACCTATTTGTTATGGTAATATGAGTACTAAGGAACAGAAGCGAAAAGGAAACGTGCATAACAAATAAAAATAATGGAGTATAGTGAATATAATAAATAATAATAATAATAAAAAAAGAACATATTGGAGAAGAATGCAATTCAATGAAATATAAATAAACTTAAAATTTTTGCAAATTGCAGTACCAGAATGATGATGACGGACAGCAGTGAAATGGCAAATGTCAACATACTTTTTACTCAACTTTTGTTTTATTTCCTGTTACTCAGTTTTTATTTTTCTACTTTTTCCATTCGAAATGCAATAAATGAATTCATACAAAATGAATAATTTTTAACTAAGTTCGAAGAAAAATTGTGCAAAATATTAAACGAAGGAAGTAGAAACAAAGTATCTAAAATGTACTGACGAGAAGTCAATCTATTGCAATTTTAATGCAGTCAAATGTCAATGCAAATTAAATCAATGAAAAAGAAAATAAAATATAGCATACCTTAAGGCGTTCAAAATTGTTCAAATCTTAATAAATTTATAAAATATTATATTATACTCAATTTTATATTCTTAAATGCAATTTTATTTCAATTTTGAATGTTTTATTTAATACTTTTAATCAACATTTAAGTTATAAAATTGAATCTGAAATATATAAAAAATTGATATACTAAAATAACAAATTAAAAATTAAATAAAAACAAGTTTAAATAAAATGTTATAAAATAAAATAAAATAAAATAAAATAAAATAAAATAAAATAAGATAAAATAAAATAAAATGTTATAAAATAAAATAAAATAAAGTAAAATCAAATGAGCTAAAACGAATTAAAAAGCCATTAACTTAAAGCAATAATTTGAAAAAGAATAAAACTATTATTACTATTTGTTACTACTGAATAGTTTTCTATTATCATATCATTTCATTTTAATTCTAATAAAAAAAATCAAATAAAAAATTTATATTTTTGTAATAAATTTCAAACATTATTTTTGCATTATATATACTCTATTATTTTTTTTGATTGGTTTTTTATAGCAAATTTATTGAGAGTATTAATGAAATCACCTCATAACTTAAAAATTAAAATAACATTTTTATTTGAAATGTAAAATTTAATAGTTATTAAAAGTGGTTTTTATAGTCTATTTAGTGTTATTTTAATAAGATTATTTAAAGTTATAACTATCGACATGTTGATAGTTTGAACATGTGTGAACATTTATTAAAAATAATAAAAGCGACTGAGTATCTATAGCTGCAGAGAAGAATGGATGAAATTTAAATTTAAACAAATATTGCTTATGACATAAAAATATTACTTTAGATATTCGTACGAATAGAGTGAAATGTGTAGTGAAAAAATGAACAAAGTATAAAAAAAATTTATTAAAAATCATATATTATTTAAATTTTACAAAATTGTTATTCATTATTTTATTTAAATAATAATCAAATACTTTAATAAACTGCGGTCTCAATTCAAGTATCCATAATTCAGTTTGGTCTTTTAATCTATTTATTCTAACAATAAGTTTTCCTGTTCTCTGTAAGTTTGCAGTTATATTCGAGAAGAAGAATATAGTATTTTGCATATATAACTAGGACTAAAGTAGAAAATAGTATTTATGTATTTACTTAAGTTAAACACTTAAGTATTATAAATACATAAATAGTATTTATGCATTTACTTAAGTTAAACACTTAAGTACCTTCTACTCAAAAAGTATTTTGTTGTTTGTTAACTACTCCTTAAGTGATAGACCTTTTTCAAAATAGACCTTCTTTTTGTTATGTTGGTACACCCTTTCTTGACATATGGTACAAATTTGAGCGCCATCTGTCAATTAGTTTCTTTACAGCAGCTGTTAATGTGAGACTACCTCATGTGCAATTAGCGATTTTTTCTATGGAAAATTCTTGTTGTACGCGATTTTTTGACCAAACACGGCACCACTGTTATCGCTCAGGAACCATATTCGCCAGATCTGGCACCGTGCGTATTTTTCCTCTTCCCGAAACTCAAATTGTCACCTTCGTGGTAAGCGTTTTGAGTCGATTGAATTGGTTTGAATTGGAATTGAATTGGAAAGAGAATTCGCCGAAGGAACTAAAAGCCATACCTTCACGGGCCTACGAAAAGTATATGGAAGATTGGGTTGTGTTTCGTTTCAGAAGAAACATATTTTAAAGGTGATAAAATAAATTTGGAATAAAATTTAAATTTGTGTGTTTTATTTACAAAATCCGAATACTTTTTGAGCAGAAAGTGAATTTAAATAGTAAATAGCATTTATTTATTTACTTAAAATCTATTTGAAACATTAAAGATATATTTCATCTTCCTGCAAATCCTGCAAATCCTGTTTAATGCAAAAAATTAAACAAATTTAAATTATTTTGGAATGCAATCTAAAGTTTAAGAGAAGATTTCTTATATGTGTACGGACAGAAATTACTTTCGATGTCCACAAACAATTTGATGTAATATATATTTTTCTGATCAAGTTCAAAAGCAGTGCAACAAATATTAATCTTATTAAACAGTATATTAAACAGTATACAGAAAAATATCGACACATTCATTTTCATTCATACATTCACCATTCAATTTTATCATTAACTGAGATTAGCACTATATAAACAGAAAATGACTACCATCACACTGTTTATCAGTAAAGACGAAAGACCTATTAAATTATCTAAATGTGACGGAATGGAGTTGGTCTGTGTGCTTCTATATTAGGTGTTCTTGCGTGAATTGTGGTATTAAAACCGGGGAAAATCGCTAATTGAGGTATATGGAAGTTATCTAATGTCCTGCCAATGCAACCAACCAATCGTACTGCGCCTAAGCACTACTTGACATAATATGAAGCTTGGCATTCAATCCAACCATCCAATATGTTTAAATCATATATAATATAAATCATGTCATATATAATTTTCACTTAACTAATAATAAAATTAAAAAACAATTAATTACATTTTTAAACTTAATAATTTATTGTAATATTAAAATATTTTCTTTTTATTTTCAGGTAATAATCATTAACAACTAAGTATATACAAAAATTCTGTAAGTAGAGTTAAAATACCTAGAGTATTAACTACTTAGAGTTACTGCCTAGGAAATAAATTATTTACACTAACTGGAATATTATTTTGTAGAATTAACTTATTTTTATATAATAATTACGTTTCGTTATGATTATTAGCAGAAACATTTTATCGGATTTCATAATGTTCTATATACAGGACCAATTCTACATATTTCTATAATTTGAAAGGAAATTATTTGGTTTAAGACCTGAGAAAAATAGTATTAGTTGGTTAATTTTTAGTACATAACTAGTTGAAATATAAGCCTTGGTTTTGAATAATGCTACATATTTAAGCACTCTTAGGGAAAATTGTAGAGAGACTTAAAGAAATTAAATCTGCAACAGATATGTGAGTTAAATAATTACCTACATTAAGACCGAAAAGTTTTCGGAAATTCTCATTTAAAATTCGCGCGCTGTATATTTTTCGATATTTTAAGTTTATGTAGTTTGGCAGCACTGTCCTTAATTACTATGCCAAAAATGAGCGCGATCTGTCAGACAGTTCGTTTACGGCAGCTGTTGAAACCAGTTCACCTCAGTAGGGCGTTGCGAAAAAAACAATGGAAAAAAATATTGAACAAAGAGTTTGCATCAAATTTTGTGTTTCGAACGAAATTTCGTGTGCAGAATCGTTGCGAATGCTACAAAAGGCTTATGGGGAATCAGTTTTATCGAAAACTCAAGTTTATGAGTGGTACAAAGCCTTCCAGGACGGTCGTACGACCGTCGAAGACATTTCGCAACGCACTACTGAGGTGAACTGGTTTCAACAGCTGCCGTAAACGAACTGTCTGACAGATCGAGCTCATTTTTGGCATAGTAATTAAGGACAGTGCTGCCAAACTACATAAACTTAAAATATCGAAAAATATACAGCGCGCGAATTTTAAATGAGAATTTCCGAAAACTTTTCAGTCTTAATGTATATCAATAAATTTACGCTTGGCAAAAAGATTCACATTATACCATAAAAATGACGGACATAGTTATAATATGTTTATATACAGGTACTTGTATGGTATGTTATGACGCATTCTGCATTTAATTATATGCATACACATATTATATAATATATTATATATATATATATATGTTTATAAAGACTTATAAACTCATTGTAATCAAGAATTGAAGCCGGCTGATTATGGAATCTATAGAACATATGTATATTGACTAGGTGCTCAAGCAGATTTTATATTCGTATTGATGAACAGCCTGACAGGTTTTAAGTGTAGCCTATCTGTAAAAACCTGTTTCTTCTTGAAGTTAAAGCTGGGCTGTCACAGGCGAAATATTTGATTGTTTCTCTCTTCTTTAGGTTTGTACAATTTCTGAAATGGGTACTTAGTAGAAGATGAGTTTTTATCCATTAGTGACCGAAGAAAAGTGCAGAAGATCATGCAGTTTTCCTTTTATTAGATGCTCAAAATCTAGTCTCGTTGTATGAAGGCAAAATGGACAAAGCAGTTAGACATAATTTTTCTCTATTATTGATTACCTAAAGAAAATCGATGAATTTATTCCTGTTAACGATATTCAGTGGAACTTCAGACAGACTAGTACTTCTAGGGATATGTATGAAGGACAGCATGTATTAGCACTATATAAACAGAATGTTCATACCATACCATCAAGATGAGAAAAATATCAGTTAACTAGCCCAGACTATTAACTTCGCGCTAATGGTTTGATTAACATTTGGTTGAGCCTATGTATTTTTTGTATTAATATACTTTTATCTCTGGACAGAAGAATATATATTTTTGTTTCTTATTAAATTTTACAATTTTTGTTTTTATTTAGTAGTGGAAAGCTTCGGACGCCATAGTGTGAGAAGATATATGGTATAATAGAAAACTAATGCTGTTATAAGGCATATTTAGTTTTAATTATAAAATTGTTATTAACACATGAGTATTCATTAAAATTTTTAGCGGTTGGCAATACAAAAAACACGTCGTTAAATAAAGTAGTATTATAAGTAGTAGAAATAAAATAGTAAGATATATAATAGAAAAATAATGCTGTTATATGGCTTACTTAGTTTTTATTATAAAATTATTATTAACACATGAGTACTTATTGAAATTTTTGACGATTGACTATTGTAAAACGTCGCTAAAAAAAGTAGTATTATAAGTAGTAGAAATAAAATAGTAAGATATATAATAGAAAAATAATGCTGTTATAAGACATGTTTAGTTTTTATTATAAAATTAACATATGAGTACTTATTAAAATTTTTACCGGTTGGTAATACAATGAAGTAGTATGAAATACTACCATGAAGTAGTATTTATTAGTTTTAAAAATAATTTGCAGTAATTTTTTATTTTGTTTCATTTAAATTAAAGTGTGATTTTTCTTTAATATTCAATAATATATAGTATTTTCCATTTTGCAACTATTTGCATGATTTAATGGCAAATCTCATATTGCAAAAGTTTTTGAAAGAATATGTTCACTGAACTATCGCTTAGCACTTTCGGATCAAACGCGTGTGTTCCTGCTACTTTTCCACACCATCAATTTCCAATCAATCATTGTCAGTTTTCAATAAATCATGCACATTCTCATATAAAATTTTATGCTTCATCTATGCTCGTTAGTTCCCGCGTTGGTCTGTATATCACTGCGTTGCGACACATCCTCAGAATTCAGCATTAGAGTGCGCATATGTTGCGATATTATTAAAACTCTTTCGAATGAACGAGTCGTCCCCTCCACATGTACACCGCGTTATAACCAAGCGAGTTGGAAATTAAACTTTTCCTCGTACTCGCAAGTTGCCAAGAGCAGTGGGAGGAGGGGGACTAAGTGCAAATATTTATATGCAGATGTGTGGTGCCTTATTATGTCTGTCGCATTTTCAATTAGTTTCAGCAGAAATCCTCGTTGTACTATAAAATTTAGTTACATCTAATATTTGTGGTGGCAGCGTACCGAGCGCTGCAAATATGCATATGTAAATAGCAGAGACAAAGGCTTATAAGCGGTTAAGTGTCAGACAGTTTCGAAATAGTACAACAGCCAGAACTGCGGTGGGACGTGGGGAGACATGGGGAGAGCGCGATGTTGGGAGTGCGAAACTGCAAAGTCGCAACGACAGGCAATAAACGTACAATAAATTCGTCGCCATTAAAATCTGTCATTTCTGCTAAAGTTTTGCATAAGTAAAATGTGCATTTTTATTTCATAGCTCCTTTTTTTTTGCACAGGATATGCATGTCAAAGCGAGGGTGCAGGGTGTGTGCAGTTGAAAATGCATAAAAATGCACATGCACACGTGCTTTATGGAAGTTTAGTTTAGAAAAGTAAAGTGAAGTGAAGTGAAGGCGGAAAATGTTTTCATATTTGCACATTTGCTTGTGTGACTGCCACAGAAAACGTTTTAACATTTAATTTTGCAACATTTTTCCCTTTCAGGCACAAAACCGAGTTTAGTCGGTTAAGAAATATTCTATTTATGTTCTATTATATATGTGTTCTTATCCATTTAATGTGTATGAGAGTTGTTTTATATTAATATTTGACATTTACTTTTGTTTTATTTTTGAAATTTCATTTTTCAAAAATTCTTTTAGGTTTCTGGTATGGATGAAAGTTTAACCACACCATGTGGTGTGGTAGCACCAAAATTGGCGATCTTACCTTTAATGTAACCAGAGAGGAGGTACTTTTTTCTAAGTCATCGTGAGCACTTGGAGACTTATCTCATTGCATTTAACTTGAAATATGCCAGCGCAATCTTTAACAACCTTAATCCAAGTTATCGCACAACACTGAAGTTATATTCCTGGATCTTTACCTAGCATTCGATGAGTAAAGAACTGATAGTGCGTAAAGCCAGAGTGTGATATTTTAACTCACTTAAACCACCTTTAAGGTATGAAATGAGAAGATTTCCATTACAATGTGGAAACTTCATTTCAGTAATTAAGTGGGAGAGATGTCTAGGTCTAGGTTTATCTAAAGTTAGAAAGCAAGGGCGTGACGCTGATGGAAGTGGTGTGTTTATTACCAAGCGCGGTCACCCCCCGTGATAGACTCTGTCACTAGGTTCACTAAAGCCATGATTCTGAAGTGAGAAGATTGGAGCAACTGACTCCCGCTCATAGAAGAACTGTGCGAGGCATTGTGGGGGTTTGAAGCGAAAGACTTGCATAAAATTGGTAGAGAGGGTGCTGTGGGTGAGACATGAGGGTGTGTGCTATGCAGTCGTTAGAAATGTCGACGGGTGAGATGGCGGCGGGTGAATGTAAGAAGCTGCAATTGTTCACTTGTTTAGTATTGAAATGAAGAAAAATAACTGAGTCTTATATTTTATTCTGCAAAATATCAGAAGGACACTCATGTGAAGGGGATGGAGTATTTACTAACTTTTATATATATATCTTCTGCTCAAAAAGTATCCGGATTTTGTTGTTTGTTAACAACTCCTTAATTAATAGACCTTTTTCAAAATAGACCTTCTTTTTGTTATGTTGGTACACCCTTTCTTGACATATGATACAAATTCGAGCGCCATCTGTCTATTAGTTTGTTTACAGCAGCTGTTAATGTGAGACTACCCAAGTGCATTTAGCGATTTTTACTATGAAAAATTCTTGTCATCGCTCAGGCACCATATTCGCCAGATCTGGATCCGTGCAACTTTTTCCTGTTCCCGAAATTCAAATCACCCCTTCGTGGTAAGCGTTTTGAGTCGATTGAATCGGTAAAAGATAGTTCGCTGAAGGAACTAAAAGCCATACCTGCACAGGCCTACGAAAAGTGTGTGGAAGATTGGGTTAAGCGTTGGCATATGTATATCGCTTCAGAAGGAGTACATTTTGAAGGAGATAAAATAAATTTGGAATAAAATTTAAATTTGTGTGTTTTATCCGGGTACTTTTTGAGCCATATATTATATCATACATACCATATATACTTTTTAATAATTTAAATATTTTCATTATATTTTAATAATACCTTCTACGTATAATTGATTACACCTAGTTCTCATATAGTTTACTTTTATATAAACCGATAAATTTCCATAACATACTAATAATTGTTACTAAAAATGGATGCGAGCAATTCGGAATTGGAGGTATTCTCTAAGGGGTTTAATAGTTTAGGCCACATTCACTGTAAATTGATTTAAACATCGGACTTAACATGATATTTTTTAACATGCTCAAACTTCCTTATAATGAAAAACTTTTTTTAAGAAAGGTTTAATAACTCCGGGTAGCCTGCACCCGGTTAAAGTTCCGGTAAAGACAAGACTATCTGTCTAATAAGTAGCTATATGAGTTTTTAAAACATTTTGTTTTGGTAACCAAAAATTATTTCACATTTTCGACATACTTTGTTAGAAAATATTTACTTTTTGACTAGACGTTAAAAACGGTATTAAATATTTAAGCTAAAAGTATTAAAAAAAACATGACTGCATATTTAATAGATTTAAATAAAACTGGGTTTCAAAGGAACACTTTAATTAAATATTAAAATATGCAGTACTGATAGGAGGGAGCCTGGAAATAATTTCATTTCATGTTATTTTAGGTTTTATTAAATTTTGCTAACCATACACAATTCAAAGTTTTCGCATAAAAAGCCTTGCGGCTAATACTTTTCGCAGGACCATAAAAAAAGGATAATTAAATTTTACCGCACTTGCGCTTATTCACACTGTTCACAGATGTGTTGAGGTGTGAGTCGGGGCATGTGTTTCATATATAATATGAGTATTTCATACTTTTTATTATATTTTAGTGCAGTTTTTTTAATAACATTTTGCTGCAATTTACATGACGCAGGACAGTGAGGACATATAAATTCAATTTAACAGAAAGCTAACAGCGCAAAATAAATATTGTTAATGCAATAAAGGACAACTTTTAAAGCCACGCTTAATACATGTTAAAGTATAGCAAGTTCAACAATATTGACCCTTTGTGAAGTTATTTACTCTATTGAAATGTAATAGCAGTCATTTTATATAAATTTTAAAGGCGATAGTAAAAATTGTAAAATATTTTATAATAAATTGAATAGGTTTTTCTATAAGATTAAAACTTTTTCAATTCACAGTCAGGAGCATATTTTAATGTAATCAATTTAACTTTTTTTTCTATTAGACTTTATCATGTCATAAGAGTTTAGGAACAATATTTTTCTATCATTAACAGCTATTTTTAACTGAATTTAAAATTTTTAAATGCGATTATTTGCGATGTGTTTGTGTTGGGATAATTATTTCACCCAGAATGAATACTGAATAAAGCTTAGACTATCAGGTTATCTTCTTAGTCAAACGGAGAACCAAGAAGTGTGTGGACTGTGGGACAATGGCATTATAATTAAAGCAATGATTTTATAATAAGAATGAACGGATGATTGGTCTTTTGTGCTACGATCTGATATCTAACAAGAAAACATTAATAATGTCTCAGTACTAACACAAGAAGAAGAATCAAGAAGTACAATGGATCAAGAGACTTAATTATGATTGTAATAGAGTAGAATAATGTGGACACATGAGATAAATTTAAAGTCCGTTCACAAAGAAATCATATTTTATTACTATATTTTTAACAAACATATGGATTAAGTAATTGTTCTTAAAATATAGGCATGAAAGAAATGAAATTAATACTTAAATAAATATCTCTTTATATGTAAGAGTTAATCTTATAACTTATGTGGTAATTAAATAAGATTGTGTCGTTTTCTTAAGATAACATGATAAGATCTCTTGATGTGTCGCTTTATCCGTTGGTAACGGTCTTATTTCAGGGTTAACGAGGATAACCTCATAGTGTGGTTTTAACTTCTCTCTTAATGTCTATTTTACTTCTAGTGTACGTTAGCTTTATTGGTTTCAGGATTTTAGTGGTTCAATAACTTTACAGTGTATTTTAAACTTTCTTCTTAATGAATTTTTCATTTCGGTTATACTTCAGCGCTTAAGGTATCAGGGTTTGGATAAGGGTGATAACTTGGCAGTGTATTTTAGACTTTTTTGACTTTTTCACTTCTGATGTACTTCAGCTCTACAGGTTTTAGGGTTTGGATAGATCAATATCCTTAAGGGTTAATACCCTTCCAAGCCCAGTATTTTACACTTCTTTCTTAACAAGTTTTTCATTGTTGGTGTCTCAATATCGATTTTTCTGGTAACTATATTAGTTCAAGGTTTAAGCAGGTCTATTAAGCAGGATCAGGGCTTAAGTGGTTATTATTATTCATTAAGATTATTTTGTTTAATGAAGAATCAGACCTTGATATAAACAGCGTAAGGTATGCCACTCACCTTTGACGAATTATTAATTGCAACCTCTGAAGTAGTCTTACTTCCATTTTGTTTGTTATATCCTAACTCTTCTGTAGATAACCTAATTTTAGATTATCTATAATTTGATTTTGTTAATAAATAATTTTTTTGGAATGTTTTTGGGTAATTGAGTTACTAAAATTCTAGTTTTTAGAATTTTTAAGTAGTTTTGAATTGTTTAATTATATGTTACTTCTTTTCTCAATATTTAATTTGTTACTTTATTGGTTAAGCCATCTCTACAAAGACGTTAGTACCTGTCGCAGGTTTTGTCTATAGATATTCATGATGTAAGCTAGTATTATTATCTGTAAGCATGACTATCATCCAAAAGCGTGTCTATCATCTGAAAATCTGGCTACCATATCATAGAAATGATTGGGCGATGTCGGTAGTATAGTGTATTCTGTGCAGTGGTAGTCTATCTAAAATTCCATTAAATGGAAGCGCCTATATTGGATATATCTACTGGCGGCAGCTATCAGAAAATATTTTTGTGATGGTGGAGTATTTAATGTTAAGTTCTTTGTGGTATACGCTTTTTAAAGTCTTAACTACGGCTAAATATACCGCTATAGAGTATAATTCAGCTTAAACTGTTTAAATCAAATATAGTTTTATTCGGTTTAAATGAGTTGTAACTTTTAAATGGTAAATGGATGTTTATTCCTGATTCCAAATCGATAGGATAGGGTTAGGTTTTGTATATTGTTTGTTTGTATGTTTTTCTTTGAAGAGAAACTAATTAGAAATTTAATAGAAAGTGGTTAGCAACTCTTATAAAAGTAGTTTTTGAAAATTATTATAAAATGAATAAATGATAATTCATTCCAAAGTCATTTTTTCCTGCTCAAAAAGTATCGGAATTTTGTTTTTTGTTAACTACTCCTTAAGTGATGGATCTTTTTCAAAATTTTTTTTTGTTATGTTGGTACAACCTTTCTTGATATATGGTACAAATTTGAGCGCCATCTGTCAATTAGGTTGTTGTCAGCAGCTGTTAATGTGAGACTACCTCAAGTGCATTTAGCGATTTTTACTATGGAAAATTCTTGTTGTACGCGATTTTTTGACGAAACACGGCGCCACTGTCATAGCTCAGGCACAATATTCGCCAGATCTGGCGCCGTGTGACTTTTTTGTTCCCGAAACTCAAATTGCTCCTTCGTGGCAAGGGTTTGAGTCGATTGAATCGGTGAAAGAGATTTCACTGAAGGAACTAAAAGCCATACCTTCACGGGCCTACGAAAAGTTTATGGAAGATTGGGTTAAGCGTTGGCATATGTGTATCGCTTCAGAAGGAGCATATTTTGAAGGAGATAAAAAAAATTTGGAATAAAATTTAAATTTGTGTTTTATTTACAAAATCCGAGTACTTTTTGAGCAGAAGATGTTATTCTTAAAATTTTTCAAACAAAAAAAAAATCAATATTCTGCTGAAATATGACAAGGTAGTAGAAAAAAAAATAAAATTAGGACTATGAGGTTTCTCAAAAAAATATCGAATCACATTATTTTTCATAAATATTTCATTATATTCCAATTTATCTTACCAAGAAAAAAAAAAGAATAAAGAATAAATTAAATGCAAATAAACATCAAATAACAAAATTAAATAACATTTTTCAAATGAATTACATGTTTAACTATTGAAAGACTTATTTAAAAATAACACGCAATAAAAATACAACAAATGAAATGAAAATTATTTAACAATTTAAAAAAAAAATTTGCAAAATAATGTATCGACTTACCTGGGTTGGTGTGCAATTTCATGTTTAAAGCGATCATCCTCGGGTCTTAAACTGTAAATAAAAATTTAATGAAAATAAATGTTTAAAATTCAATTTGCGTTTTCAAAAAGGATATGCAGATTTCGTGTCGAAAATTGTTCTGCTCGCTCAATAATGGGGCACGATAATGGAGGTTGCTATTGGCATGTCCATGTCTATATGTGCAGTTGATTATTTGTGCGTGCTTTAAATGAGTTGGTCAATAAAGAAAAAATTAATTTTTAAAAACAAGTATATAATACTCTACTATATAATACTCGTACATAAAAAGCATGTATTGTGTATATTAAATGTTTGAGTAATTACTATCGTATAATGTGGTTACGTATACGCACTGTGGGCTTTGAAATCTATTAAAAAAAATGTATTTTTATGATGACTTTAGTGCAAATTTTATTTATTTTTCATGTTTTTGTTATTTTATTAAATTTTTTGAATTAAAATAATCATTTGTTTCTACTTTTGTTGGGTAGATAATTGTGGTTTGTTTATATTTCACTATAAAATGAAATTGTTGACATTAAAAAATACTAAAAAATGTGTAGCAATAAGGTGTAGAAGAAGTGCAGAGACGAAGAAAATAATACTAACAATTGTTAATCAAAAGATATCGATTAACCGTTGCCGCTAAAAATATACAACCATTAACATCTAGAGAAGTATATACATATATTGGCAAGATTGTAGTTGGTCTATGCATGGAATAATTAACAAATAAATTTAAAAAAGATTTATATATGATATTATTGCTTCTATTGCTTCTGTCTGAGTACACACATATCTACGTCAATTTCAAAAACTCAAATTGGTTATTTCAACTGCGGGTTATCACCGGTGGAGTAGTAAGAATCTAATGTGGTGATTGCGTTTAGTGCATACAAAAGAATAAGAAAACAGTTACTATTGTTTTTGATATAAATTATTCAGAGTCCATCTAAACAGAAATTAATATTATTTTCTCAACGTACTAAAAAAAGAAATATTTACAATGAAATTTAATAAAAAAATAAAATAAATTTATCTTCTAGTTGAAATGAAGTGCAGAGGACAATGCTTGCACTTAATAATCTCATTGCATAGGCTATATAAATAATAACTATTCATAGAAGCATAAATATAAAATAATAATAAAAAAATATATATAATAAAATTATATTAAAAATGCTATTCAGTTTTTAAATTTGATTGATTCATCTGGCTTTATCCTACATATATCGAATATAGCTATATATATCCACTTGTAATGAACTAATTGACTATTCCGAACTAATTTAAAGCTTGTTCCATGTACAATACATTTAAAATTCAAAAAACATGGATTAGCGTTCTATAAGGCTCTATTCCATTCGCATCAAAACTTTTGTTTATTGTGAGAATACTATTCGGTTTGCTGATGGGGTGTCTGTTTACAGTTTTGATAATCCATATATTTTGAAAGCCAATATATAATTGTATATTTTTTGTCGGTTGCATATTTAAATTTAATTCATTTTTTAAGTGATTGAAAAAAAAAGTCGAAAGAATAATGTAATTTTTTGTCCTAATCCTTTTACTCAAAATTCGCATCTTTTTGTTTCCAACTTTATTATTCCCTGAATACTTTATTTGAGTTCAATATTTAATTAAGATTTCCATAGCTTAGCAAGCAGAACATCAAAAAAAACTCTCGACCACATTCCTTTTTTTTGCACTCTTTTAAGTACTTAAGTATTGAGCAAAAGAATTCCTTAGCTTTTTTATTTGAACTTTTATGTACAGCGGTGTAAAATCCTTTAAGTCTTATGGATTTACAGCTTGGTCATGCCAAAATCATGGCACCATTAAAAAAGTAATGAAAAAGGGATACACTTTTGTATGCTGTCGTTCTTTGGAAAAGTCCATCACTCGTCGCCACTGTCCCAACAAAGCTGTGGAAGAATAATGTAACTCTGGTGAAAACTTTTCACAATTAAGCACATTTTTTATTGCTCTGAAATGATTTCGAAAACTTCTTTCCGATACCTTTGCTCACAAAGACTTTTACGGGTTGGTTCGTAAGTTTTTCTGCGCTATTTTTAACGAGGCTTTGAACATTTTCTTCTTCCAAAAGTTTTGTTAATATATTTTATGCTTCTATTGTTTAACTGTTTATAAATTTTGTTGCAACTTTTTGTTTGATTTTTTTTCCTTGCTATTTTAGTACATTTTATTTAATTTTGTTTTGTTTTATTGACAACCTAAACATGTCACCTTCTTTTCTTTTGACGCTTCCGCTGCCATTTTTATTACAAAGGACACAATAACTACAAGAAAAGTTACAATAAAAATTTGCTACTGACCAAAAGTGGAAAGTGAGAGCAATTAATTTAAGTTAAGTGCTCGTTAAATGCGTCTTTGGGGTATTGTTAAGCGGAAGCTTTATTAATTAAATTAGTTTGAGAAGTTACAATGTCCTATAAGTGTGATATGCTGCACTGTTAGAGTGTTATGAGTTGGGCCGTTAGTGGGTTTAAATAGCTACGTGAATAGTTCTGGATTTTCCCCGAGTATCCTTATCCTTACAAGCCAGCAGCTTGTAATAGCGTCACTTTACAGGAAAGTTGCTCAAGTGAAATCTGATATATGCGCAATTTCGTGTTAAGAAAACAGCGTTAAATGCGATTTAAGTTTTAAGCGGTAAAAACTTAAAGTGTTAACTATTTTAAATTAAAATAATAATGAAAAACTTAATACATTTTTTATTATATTTCCATATTATTTTACAATTTTGTTTTTATCAGAAACGCTTTCACATGCAACATTTCATTCCGTCGGATTGTGAAATGCATTTGTAATCTTACTCCACGGTTTTCTGTCAGTAGCGTGAAGTGTGACTTTCTTGAGAGTCTCCTCCTCCTACTGCTGCTCTTCGTCCTCTTCCTCCTTTAGTACGATTTTTCATTCACGATAAACGTCGGCTGGCACATGTGTGTACGTACGTGTTTGGTGCTTAAAAAATTTGTTGCATACTTTTAGTTGCCTATCGTAATGCATTACTAAATCACATAAATCACTTGCATGTCACGTTATACATTATTTAAGGTTTTTGCTTTTCATTATAATTCCTTTGAAAAAGTATAAAGATTTAAGGATAACATGCATGAAATAATTGAATTTATAATTAGATTTGTGTGTAAAATGAGCAGGCGGCAAGTCTAATAAAGGATAATTAAGCTACAAAACGCGTTGCAAAAAAGAAAAAATCAAAGTGAAAGGCAAACAAAGAACTCGCGATAATAAATGAAACGGAAAGAAAAGTTAGTTAAAGCAGACGAGATTAGGATACAGTAAATTATAACCAAAGGAAAACTTTTATTGTTGAATTAATTTACTTTAAAAAGGAAATTAATTTTTTAAATTCACCGTAAAATGAAAGCATAATTAATACATGTTATAAAATAAGAAAAAATATTATTTCCTCAAGAGTTATTAGTATGTTTTAATATTGATAACAAATCATTAAAATTTCACACGTTTTATTTATCTGATATTGATCCCGGAAAGTGAATGCCTGAGACTCGCAGGGACTAAAAAGATTCCCTCTGATTCCTACAGATTTTACCCTACACAGGGACTGCGTAAGTATTACTTCGAGGTAGGGTTCCTATTAGTCATTTACGACTTCCATGGGTGCGACTTGTTTCAGCTATCTTCTGTCGAGAGGTACTTTTTATTGTACTTATTGTATGTTCTGCGGTATCGTCCAAAGAGACTTAAGAAGAGACTTTATAAATACAGAAAAATAAATTGATTAGTACGATTTTAAAAGTAATGTATATATTTACTGCAATATGTAAACAATATGTATAACATATGTATGTAATGAATACTCGTATTATAAACTACCATAAAATTAAGTAAATAAAGGTTACTATGCTAGTGTTCAAGTGTAAACGCATACCTACTATTTCATCTTAAAATAATTAGGATGTTCAATGAGAAATATAATTAATTTATTTCGGTTCATACGGGTGAACAAATTTTTTAGTATTTTTATCATCTCATTATAAATTAGTATTTATTTAGTCACCAACGCTATAACAAATGCTTCAATATAGTTAACATTTCATTGTAATTAGTGTTTATTTAGGCATATGTGTCGTAACAAATATTTCGGTATGGTTATAAGTTCTATGTAAAAAGGACTTTTTATTGAAGGGACAGTATAAATCAGGAAGTCTTAAATGTGAGTTTATTCCTAGTTTTAAAAAAAAAATTCATAACGACCTTAGTTATAAAATTTTGAACCATTAGTTAAGAATTTAATTGCTACAATTTGTGCACATTCGTCTCAAATGTGGGTGAATGTCAAGTAATTCTCTTGCTTTGAGATGGTCTTGTAATCGCAATGAAACGCGTTGTTTTCAGTTCGAATAGTTTATTAAAAATAATCCAAAAATGAATCTTAAAATTAAAGCAAAGCTCAGCGGACAGCTGTCTTGAGCTAAGCATTACATTGTTTCTTATCGCTAAGTACATAACGACGCAGCGTATGTACATCTTATTCTAGTAAGTGTGCATATGTGTGATTGCTGTTTCAGCATAAACTCACAAACGGTTAAGTACGTTGTGTGAGGTTTCATATTCCCGTTGCATAAACAGTGCAACAAAGTATGGGAATGGAATGTTAATAAAATAATGTCCTGGTAAGCATTCAGACACACATATACACACTAGAATCTTCAAGTTTTGATTCGTATTTGCACTTATTTATTTGCACGAATTTTATTAAATTTATCTTTAAAAAGAAGAATACGTAGGTTTTATAGCCAGGGGATACCAGTTATTCAGCAAAGAGTTTTGGATTGCCTAATTAGTTGAATTTTGAATGATCAGGTATTGCCTCACGGTTGGGCACCATTAGATCAGATACGCTTAATTAAGGCTTTCTATAGAAGTACTTTATAATCAAAACAATATTGCGACTTCTTGTTGAAATAAATCCACCAATGAACTCTTGTGATTTTAACTTTTTTTTTGGGTTCCTTTAGCTTTAAAATGCATATGCCAAGTTAGTCTTCAGTCAAGGTGAAGTCCTACCTTAAAAACAGTTTTTGCTTGCGGAATGATGGCATCATTGAAGATGACTAAAGGACAATAGTCTTCTCGTGGAGTAAATGGGAACCATACTTGCTTGTACGTGACTGTGACAGTTTACTAACCGTGTTCAATTGAGGTTCGTTATATACAACGCTTTAGGTCAGACCTTATACACGCTATGTCATCAGCAAATGTTAGATGTAACAATTTGAGGGTTACTAATCAAGTCTGAAGTAAACAAAATATTTACTACTTCAATAAACAGGCGTAATTTGAGAGATGCGAGCCATTATATCCTTATCAATCGTAATAAAGATTTCAAATTTTATAAGGACCTTTCTATTCTCTAAATAAAAACCTAATATCTTGTGAACATTTGTTGGAGTGTTTAGTTTAATTTTATATATTAGATCTTAATGTTATACTTTGTCAAAACTTCTGCCTTACTAAAAAAACTTCAGAACAGAACATTTTTTGTCTTCGCAAGGTTTACGAATTTCTTTTAAAATTATGTTTACTTGGTCTATAGTTCTTTGTTTTCCTCGAAAAACAAATTAGTGTTATGGGATTTTATTGTTTTGATGTAAATAAGAACAAAGTTTAGAGAAAAGTTTTTTTCTAATAGTTTTGGAAGAACATTTATGGCTATATTTGTTGTAGTCAATGTAGGATCCTCAGTAGATTTTAAAATTATTTGTGACATCTTCCAACTAGAACGGAAGTGATCATACCGAAGAATTGGGTTGAATATGTGTGTGAAAACTTTAGTAACTATCTGAGAGAGCACAATTTGCATTTTAATTGTTATCAAGTCATAACCTGGATGTTAATAATCATATTGGATTTAATGATTCAGTAAATTTCTGTAGTTCTAGTATTAAAATGTTCATATGCATCAGTTAGAACTATCAGTGGTAGCTAGAATCTATCCATTGGTGAGTTCGATATGGGTATAAATAATTCACTTGAATGTAATAGAGACTTTTGGCGTAGAAAGTTAAAGTTAATAAAATAAGAAATAGTCTGGTTAGCATCGTTAATCCTCATAAACAGAAACTAACATTTTTGTTTTTTTATCTGAAAGTATTAGGCAGAAAAGTGGATTATGTTGGTCTACAACTAGGTCTCTGATTGATAAATGGTTTATAGCCGAGAGAAGTCGCTACTGGCGCGACATTGTAGGTAACCGTCAGGGTAAAGAGCTGGTTTATCCCTACATTTATGGTAAGGCATGCTTCTTCAGCAGAACAGAGTTGAGATTGCTGGTGGGATATTTAACGGGTCACCATGAAATACGTTATCGCATTAACAAAATAAGTCTGTCCGAAGCGATAGATTGATGACTCTGCTGAGAAGCAGATGAGACTTCTAGTCACATTCTATGCCCAGCCTTGATCTACGAACTACTCTCGCCTTCTGACAATAGGAGGTCCTCAACGGTCAACATTCTGACCTTCATTCAAAAGGCGGAATGACTTCTGTTCGGTTAGGGTCTGTTGCAGCATAAAATATCAACCATAGTCGTAGTACTTCGCTCCATTGGGAGTTGGTTTTTATTCATATTCCTCTTTGTTCGTTTTCCTATTCCTATCAAGCAGAAAAAATAAATATCTGATTGAAAAGAAAATATTTATTTATTTATGAGTTAACATTGAAATTAATTGTAAAGTTTAGTAAGAACAAGAACCGGGACTGCTAGGTCCTACGCTCGGAAATAAAATAAAATATATGTAAGCAATGAAAAAGAAATCGTCTTCAATATCAAGAAAATTTTGAAAAATTGATTCGAAAAAAAATGGAAATTGGATGTAATATTATTTATGCAAATATATCAAGGCCTTAATTAACAATTTTTTTTTAATTTTCTTAATATTTTTTTAAATTGTCTATGCATTTTATGTATTTTTTTTATTTCAAATATACCATATTTGGTCTATTCAAATATCATTTGCAGTTTTCCATATATTATTTGAAATAATTTTCCCATATCAACATCATGTATAATATATCTATGTATATAATACATACGAAGTTGTTGTTAATCAACAACTTATATTTATCAAACATCATCATTTCATTAATATTTAATCATTTGGAAAATTTTAATTTAGAAAAAGAATAAAAACGGAAACAAACAATTTTCAATCAAATCAAATACAAAAACTACAAAACAACTTTGGTTCATACCTTCACCACAGCCGGAGGAGGTACCTTCGTCACTTGGCGCTGTCAAAAGTTATTGACTCTCTCTTTGTGTGCGTGTGTGTGTGTTTGTGTGTTCAATATAGCAAATACAACGAAAATGACCTTAATAGCACATTTAACAACAAAACTTACTAAGCAGTTTCATAATTAATAACAGTGAAATAATAATGAGCTTCCGTTTTTATTAAATAAAATTACAAAAGCAAAAGCAAAAATATTAGGAAGTAAAGACAAGCACCGAACAGAATGGCAGAATGGCAGAATGAATGCCAAACGGGCGGACTATTACCAAAATGAGAAATTAACCCTAAAAACATAATTACAAACTGCCACTTCAAATAATGTTTTTGTTAGTGTAATTCAAAAAGTAATGACAAGCAAAGGCAAGCAAGCAAGCAGGCAAGCGTAGCTGCTATGGCGGAAGGCAGTGTGGAGCTGCGGGCACACAAGTTAGACTTTATTTGTTTCAATTTCTTTTTGGTTGAAATTAGTATGCGTGAATATTTTTACTAATAACGACGCAACGACGCAACGCCGCGCTGCCGTCTAAAAGTACACCATTTAAACGCGATATAAACGTTAAGCACTTTTCCTCCTGTCCTCCTGTGCTTCTACTCATTGCAAAGGTGTGTTGCACTGTTGAAATAGGGGAAAGCAAGCAGTAGGTGTATATCGTAATTATTTGCAGCTTTATTTGGGAAGCCAAAAACTACCACACAGTAGTAGCGCCAAAGGTTGCAAAGGGTGGGGAGTGCTTTTAGTATAAAAAATTTTTAACAAGTGACGCACCAATTTTTTTTTTGGTTTGAATTTTTTACTTTTCACAGCGGCGCAAGGTGTTCGTTGTTTTTGGCGTACTGCCCAGCAGAGTAAAGGAAAATTGTTTGTGCCATTTTTGGCTTATTGTTTTTGTATATGCATATTTTGTTTTTATTTTTAAAAATAGGTTAGTGTATGTGTGTGTGTGTGTGATGAAAGCATGCTTCTTTTGGTTCCTTTTATATTTGCGGTATGTCATGTTCGTGACACGTTTATTAATTCTTTTGTTGTTGTTACATTCAATTACGTCTGTCGGCAAATTAAATGTAAGAGAACAATAAAATAAGAAACAGAAATAAAAATAAAAATAAAAAACGAAAATCAAAAGAATTAAAAAAAAAAAACAAGAACATTTCACATATAAAAAACTGGCAGCAAATGTGACAATTAGTATAATTACAGGGTGCTCAACTAATGAAGGGGCGGCTTATTTAGTTACAAATGTTAATTTTTTGTTGTATTTTTGTATTTTTGTATTTTCACATTTTTATAATTTCAAACATTTTAAAATGAATTTCATTTGAATTGTTTTGAAGATTCGTTTTAGCTTCAGTAGGTGTGGAAAGCTCTTTTAAATTTAAACTGAAAATGACTGCCTTGCTTTGTCCTTTGATGTTTCTGTAAAATTACATTTAAAAATGAATTTTTTTTTGTACATTAATAATTTGACTAAGAAATAAAAAAAAAATTATGTTACTTTATTTTATGAAAAAAATTGTTTTCAGTTGTTTTATAAATACGTTTGTTCAATTACAATACGTCTATATATAACGTATGTTATTATAATAATTAAAATTTTTAAATTTAATGTACAGAAGTTACCATTTTCTTCAAATTATTAGCATTGAAATCTTAAGGTATAATATTCTATACAGACGGCAAAAATTAATATATAGCGATACCGTTATCAGGATTAAATCTCCATTCGCACAACATTTGTGCTTAATATAGTCGACAATTAGCTGTTTGGGAGAAACACGTGAAGAAGGAAATACATAACTTGTAATAACGAAATAGTATTTAAGAATTAGGTACACGGAAAATTTTCCAGGTGCTGCCAAATAATAAGGAAAATGCTAATGGCCAATGCTAATGCTAGAGATTTCCTTCGTTATTTGGCAGCACCTTGAAAATCTCCTGTATTAGTATTGACCAGATTCTTGCTATTATAAATACCTCTAGCTATACATTATTACGAGGATTTGTGGATTTAAAACAAAAGCAAAACGAGAATCAGTGTGTGAAACTTGAGTATTATTGTTATTATGTTAAAAAGGTGATTTATATAGTAAAAACGTTAAAAGAAGACAAACACATAGACAATAGCAACCATACAATCTACAACAGTCGTAAATTAAGATTATATTATATCAGTGATCAGTTAAAAAGTTATATAGAAAGGAGTTAGAAAGTAAATATTTTACTCTATCAAACTCCAAATACGAATATCAAGTTCTGCAAGATTAGAGAGTGTGTAAGGAAGAATAACACTCAAGAAGCCATTTTAAAATCATAATGAAGACCTCGTGCGATCATTTAAGGAGCTTGGGGAGGACTTGTGAATTAATCTAAAAAATAAACTTAATAAAAATAGCTCAGATGGATGGTATTCTATTGCATTCTGAACAGTATTCTGTAATTTACCTGGATGGTATTTCTTTGTACAGGTGGACGATATTCCATTGAATAGATGAGTAGTATTTTAAAATACACATGGACGGTATTTCTTCGTAGAGGTGGACGGTATTACGTTATACAGTTGGAGAACTCAACGTGGATGTTATAGACCACATAATATGTATTATATCTAAAAATGGTTTGTGAAATTGCAATAACCATATTACAATATATTTACAAATGAAAATATTTACATATATTGTAGTATTTTTAAGCACTTTATTTATTGCACTGTATTTTTAACACTTTATTTAAGTTATATTTTATTAAGTTCACATATTACTACATGCCATATTAGATAATCTGATCTTTTGATAATTCTCGCAAGTTTTCATTACGTCTAATTATAATTGATAAGTAATATAATATACCAAGTTATACTAGAATAAAGACATGATGATTTTTTTTAAAAGTAATACAATTCACAGAAATTCAAATAGAATAGATCAATCGAACAATCGAATTATAATAAGGAAAGATCTAAAATATTTACAAAACTAGGATAAGTAAACATATTACACAAAATGGAAGAATGTATTAAAATGGAATGTAGAATAATAAAAAATATTCTTTAGCTACAGAAAATAATTTTTATAAATAGATATATAAATAGATCTGCCATTGAAATAAAAAAAATGTTTCAGTAATAATATAATCGAGTTTGAATCGAACAATGAAGATATGTATATATCTATATACAAATATATTCAATCTCATTTTCATTGAACAAATTCACATTACAATGCACACATTATACTTCCTTCCTGATTCAACAAAATTTTAGAGATATTCACTGGGACTAAATAATGACAGATTGTTACTTTGATATCTGGAATATTTGTTGATGCAAGATGGACTTCACAAAGAGAGCTGTGTAAGAAATTTTATTTTTTCAAAGTTAAAGTTCTGAAATATGATAGTTCTTACCAAAAAATGGCTAAAACATAATTTAAGATGAGAGCGACAGAATAGTGGCTTTTATTAATAGATTTTCAAAATTTTATGACAATTACAAGATTAGGGTTGGAATTATTGCATCTGAATTGAAACCCTGTTAGTGCCGAAATGCAGATCGAAACAAGAGTTAGTATCAAGTTTTCTGTCTCTATATATAAAGGATGTCTGACGACCCTTTAGCACAATTTCCTTCAATGAGGTAGATTGTTACTCCGGCAATTTTGGTTTGAGGATTGGATTAACATATACACCTTTGAGCCCGTACTTGCCTCTTTTGGTCCGCGACCTCATTTTACCAATATAATATCAAGCAGTGCCAGTGTAACATAACCACTGAGAAATAAGCAAATCCTATAAAAATATCATATGTCGTGTTAATAATCTCCAAAATGATTTATTTCTTCCGTTATTTTCTTAATGTTTAATAATTTACTTTGCAATGAATTATCTTTAAAAAATTTAAATTAATTTAATCACTTGTTCCTTGTACGCACTGATTTTGTACTACTTTAATTCTAATTAAGCACAAATGTTTATGGGTGTGTTTTGGGGATGTACCAGCATTTTGGCGCAATTTCTTTTTTATGTATTCATGTCTTCGCCTATTTCTTTCTGTATAATTACGGTATATTTAAAAAATCCATTAAAATTCCTACAATTTCCGTTAGTTGGAACGCGACTTGGTTTCTACTTGCCACTCTTGATATACTTTCGCCTTGAATCTTGTTTTATATACTCAATCTTGTACACGGAATAGCAGCGAGGATACGAGAGTGGAAGCACTAAAAATTTCGAAAATAAAAATGAAAACAATAACAATAATAAATGCTAGAAAATAAGCAACGTAAGGCGGTAAAGAAAAATACTGTAGGAAGTTTTATTGAAGTAGAAAATTCCCGTTTGCAAATGGACATGCATCCTGGCTGTTTCACGTAATGTAATATGGACTTGAATGAGTAGAAAGTTTGAGGCATATTTCAATCCTGCAGGCACTTCAGTTTATAAAGAAAAATTTCGCGCAAACATAATCACCACAGGCGAGGCGTACTTCGTGTGCGGCTTAAAACAGGACGTCAAAAAGAACTTAAAGAGAAAAAAAAAAAGAAAAATATTTAGAAAGAAAATGAGTAAAAAATAAGTCAAAGAAAAAACTAAACTAAAATAGAATTGAGAAAAAAAAATAAATTTGCAAAAAGTTTTTGCTTGTTTCCGGTGTTGGTGTTGGTCGTAACTGCGGTGTCCTAGGTACGTGATTCAAATACATGAGCAATTTAACTGGCCGACTACATATCTACTTGCCCGTGGTTTTGCACATCATTAAGAATATTAAAATGAGCAATAGAATTTAAATATGCGAATTTAAATTTCAACATTTACATATTAAAGTTAAGCTAAATGTTTAGTATAGTTTACCGGGTATATATAAAATCGTTGATTTTGAAGAAGAATCTTAATTTTGATAAAAATAAATAGTAAAAATTTGAGCTATTACAGAATTTCTACCCGCTATCCTCATTGCGAAGTAGCTTTTTAGGCGTGTTTCTTTTCTTTTCATTTACTTACTTTGTCATGACAATGCGATTCTCTGTTGACATTCTGACATCCTCTTAACATTACATTTCCTTCATTTTCATTTCTGTGGTCTATTTGTGTCTGTTGGCATGACTTGTTGACCAGAATTTTCTGTTAGGCCAGCTTAATACGGGGCATACTTTTAGGCTTTATGATTTAATATGCAGATGGTGTAGTTATTTTACTCAAGCAATGTTTAAGAAAATTTATTAGGAATTCACAAAAATCATATAAAATGCTTAGAAATTTTAAAGCAGTGCTTTTGACATTTTTGCTTTACAAGCGATAAGAGTTTTGTTGTCTGGAATATTTCTGAGCTAATTTTCTTGATTAATGTAGTTGCCGAAATTCCACACATTCTTTATAAAACATTGTTATAAAGAAATATATGTTAGGTTATATCCCAGAAAAAAGGAAAAATTTATAAATATTAATTAAATTCTGCAAAAAAGTATTTATTACTATGGAAGACCAACTTATTATCACAAGTTTACTGCAATATGCGCTGAATTTAATATAATTTTGATGGAAGTAAATATTTTATTAAACAAAATCAAAGTATTTTTTAAGTTTTTCTATTAGAAAAGTATTAACAACTCTTTTTAATATAACAAATTTCGATTCTATATTAATTTTTTTGTTCCACTTCTCAGCAAAACCTTTATCATACTTAATTTCATTAATTTTTGTTCCTCAACTCATTTTACTCCTCAATCAGTTTTCGGTGTAGAAAAAAAGGTTAAGAACGAAATTAAATATTTTATTATTCAATCTACTAAATACTTTATTATTTAACTTTGTGTTCATCTTTTAAACTTGTTATGCACGTTAACTGTTTATAAATCTCAACATTTCAACGCCTAAAATAATGCAAAGCAAAATTGCGCTTTGCTACTAAATTCATTACGTGCTCGTCCAATGAAAAGAAGGATTTTCTCCCAAATACAATCAGAAAGGCTGAATCATTAATCGTTCCACTTTTTTTGTATTTTGTATTTTGTATTCTGTATTTTCTATTTGTTGTTTTCATCCTTTTACTTTTCGTCCTGGATATCTACTGCAACTGCCACACTGCCGCACTGCCAAACAATAGGAGAGCAAAAGAAAAACGAAAGCTTTTCAATTTGTTTACTTCGACAACAATTTTTGCTGGCAGCTCCACTACGACGTTTCGCAACTGTTCTCAGTCGATTTTCAGGAAAAGTTGAACAGGAAAACAGTTAAAAATTGTGTGTTTATAGAATTTGAAAGTTTAATAAAATTATCGAAAAACAATTTCCAAACAATTTTTAATATCCTGAAAAGTTAATTTGAACTGGCACAGAAAAGGAGCTCAGCATTATTTTTCTTTAAGCTTGTTAAGATATTTTGTAAAAGGATCAAAATGTATGGGTCATTGTAAGTAAGTTGGCTCTGAATGCAGTTCAAAAAGGATAAGAACCGAGAGATGTTAGATATTAAAAAAGTTTCTTGAGAAAAAACAAATATCTGGTTTATCTTGAAGTAAATTGTTGAGTACTTATTAATCTTGATGATGTTTCAGAAGAGACTTTACAGTTTATTTCTATTGTCTGATATTATTGTGGCTGACAAGTATCTTGGGATACTAGTTTATTTCCTCGACTTAGCACTAATAGATGAAATGTTGTCAAGTTTCTCAATCATATTTATCCACCACAAAAATTTGAGTACCGAACTTAAAACAATACATTAAGTTACTTTTAACTATTAAAAATTTAGACGTGAAATTGCCCAACAGGCGATACTGCGGCCAGAAGAGTCCTACTGTACAAGTTTCAATATTGATTACTCAAAGCCCTTTAAAGATTTGTGAATAAAATTTTAAAAGGCCTTATAATGTTTCCATTTTTTTTAAATTTTTTTTGAGAAGTGTAATAAAACGTTTCTTTAATTTTTTGTAATTTTGTCTAACACAATACAACCATTTATTTTAAATAGACTGAAACGGAATGATAGACCTGACATCCTGCTTTCCTAAAGATTGTCCTGTTTAATTTAATTTATGCGCCGTGATATCTGGTATATAAGTTCTGACTACTTATTCAGAGGCCCTTTAACTTACAACTCATTTTATAATTTATTATAGTAGGTATAAGTAAAATGATTTGTAATATAATGTTATCAGTTTTTTTAAGATTTTAAAACTATTTATTAGGCTTTAATTAAAAGCGAATAAATAAAGACATATTGTTAAATAAACAAATTAACTCAGATTCAGAGAAACCCTGTATTCACGCTATCATACTGAATATAATACGTAGCAACTTTTGATGAGTTAGCTTAATCTAGCTGTCCATAAGCAATGTAAGGATCTGTTGATCTACAGTGATAACAGACAGTGTTATGGTAAGTCTACATACAGGCCTTATAATAGTCATTGAAACGGGCTAGTACGTCAGTTGGTAAATAATACACCTTTTTAAAAACTAGTTTTTAAAAGATTAATAATTATAATTTTGGTCTTTAAAACAATAAATTGTTAATAGCCATTTTTGTAAATGGGTATTAAGGTTGCTTAAGGCGAACTCTTCAGACCGAACCCTTAAACATTTTTTGAATGTTCAGACATGCGTATGTCATTAGGATGGTCATTTAATAAATATGGAGCCATCGAAAATATACAACATATCTCTAAAGTTTCTGACATACAATTTGGTACACATATACCATATTCTATCCAATATAAAATACTCCCCTAATAAAAGCAATCAGAGCTTAACAGTTTCTATATATTATAATAACAAAAGTGCAAGAATCATTCTTGTGCAAGAATCATTCTTGTGCAAGAATGTCTCGGCAATCTAAATATGCTCGGCGAATCTAATCAGGTATTGATTCTCTAGGTACCGGGACATATTGGCGTACGCGGAAAAGAAAACGCAGACAAACTAGCCAGGAAAAAAGCAACTACATCGATGATATTATGACACAGTATTCTTCTTTTTCTCATAAAAATAAAGAAGAATCAAAAAAAAAAGGATAACTGCAAAAATATCACAGGACTAACAGTATCCAAATCATTTATTGGTGCCTAAAACAATAAGAGATACCAATGTTGTATAGACCTATCGAAATAAAAATTTAGATTCATTATAGGAATTATAACAGAGAACTGTTAACTAAAATACCATCTTACGAGATTGGGTATATATACGAATGCAAACTATAGATACTGCAAAGAGAATGAAGAGTCAGTCCCACATATACTGTTAGAATACCCTGCTCTAATGCGTATACGGAATAGACTCCGTATATACATTTCCGTTAGAGAACAGTGCTTAGAGACTTTCTGTAAACCCAGAAGTGATCACAATAGACCATACAGTCATAGTGCCACATCCCATAGCAGTAATAATAGTATCGAAAGTAATCTAATCGTGTGATGAAATGATACCAGTGGACTCAATAATGAATCCATTATCAAGATATTAGGACATATTGTCTATTAGATATTACCATGAAACTATTACACAAATTAGGAACATACCTATATTACATATCCCAAGTAATGTAGGAGCAATCTGATAGGAGCAATTAGAGCTTTAAAATTTCCATTGATTATAATATCAAAAAACATCGAATTATGTGATGAAATGAAATCTTATACACCTATAATTCGGACACCTTTTTGGCCTCATCATCTTCGATTTGGTTGTAATTTTATTTATGAGTTCTTTTCATAAAAAAAAATTTCAGTCAAACCAATGACGATAAGATCATTTTTGCTAAAATCCGTTCAACATAATATAAATTTGGTGAAGAGAGACAAGAGACGAAACGATTCCAAGATTTGTGGCAAGACTGTATTCTCAACTATGATTAGAAAACTAATGAAGTTTAGTGAAACCAATATAGCTTAAATTATCTTTGTAACAATTGCATGTTGAAGAGTAGGTTTGTAGAGACTTATGCTATGTTAGATTTCTAACTGACAATCTCTGCAGTATATGCCAAGAGAAGGGGGAAAATTTATCAAGCTCTGAATTACAATGCAGATGCTCAACTTTAATTTAGAGAAGGGCTTATCGAAAATAGGACAGTATCGAATAATATTTTAATAAAAAATTATTAATAATCATAAAATCGTCGCAAGGAAAACAAATTGATTGAAGTGATATAGGTTGCTCTTAAATCAGGAATACATACTTCATATAAAAATAATTAAATCATCTTCTTATTTATTATTAGTCATCTTCTTATTAATAGTTTATTCCGAATTAGAATATTTTCAAACACTGTTTGTTATAATTTTTATAATTCATTTTACTGATTTAATTTAATTTATTTTATAAATTTAATTTAAAGTTTAAGCATTGTAAGTATTTAGTTTTTTAAATTCAGAGCCTTATTTTTAACTGCAGAAGTTTTAAAAATTTGAACTACTTTCCTGAGTGTTGTATGCTCCATTTTCACTCTTTTTTTTATTTTATATAATATTTAAATATATAACTATGTGCTACATTGTACTTATATATCCTATTAAAAGTCCAACAAACTAAAAGACAAAACTATTAAAATTGTGTAGTACGTTTTGCTCACCCATTTTTGGGTAATTCGTGACAAGTGCTCCAAAAGTTTTTAGTTGGAATAACGACAAAGGCACAAAGTATTTAAAACAATTTCACTTCTGTGCTTCTGTGGATGCGTGAGTTTGACTAAACTTTTTGACAAACATCATGTCAAAGGGCGTTATACCGCCTTTGTGATGTAATTCCATTAGGCTCCACTTCACCACTATGAACAAGGCAAATTGCAAGTTAATTGTGAAAAGCAGAAACAAAGGCGTACGCATTTGTTTAGCATACTTTGAGGCGCACGTAAATTGAAAAGTTACGTGTAAGTTTATTAAAACATAAATTTAATATTCTTATTTTTAGTTTATTGATTCAAGTTGATGAATGAAATTGATCGCATGACAAATTCAATTAAATTTTAACAAAATTTCCTAATATCTTTATTTGGAAATAATTTATTGTTAATTGAAGAAATTTATGTAAAAATATTGAATAATGATTAAGTAAATAAAGTAAAAATAATGATTATTAGCAATTCAGTAGACAAATGTCCTTAAGAAACGTGTACACTTTAGAGATATAATGCGATATTAATTTTCTATATAAACCCTTTTGAATTTTATGTTTCCATCCCTTTAGTTCAAGGGGTTCTTGAAGTAATAGTTGAGTTATTTGTCAAATATCAACATTTTATTTACAAACTCTTAGAAAGATATCTTAAAGTATTGCAGATCACAGTACTGATATAATTTAAAGAATATATAAGTTAGTCATGCTATGCTATACATATTATATACTATGCATAGCCTTCTCTAGTCTTTTAAGGCAAAATTACGAAAAATCATTAAAATGGTTTTAAAATAAATATAAGAAGAGAGAAGGAAGCCTGCTATAAATAATAACAAAATCGTCAAGTAATGACCCAAATATGTCGACTATAGTCGGAATATGATCTAATAAATAATGAACTGTTACGAAAGGGGCTTATATTCTGGTTACAAAAAATTGGTCGCATGAGATTAACAAAAGAACATGATTAAGGTTACATCTCTAATAAAATGATTTATTAAGAAAGATGTAATTGCATTCAAAGCAACTGCCTGCACATAATAAAGGTCATATCTTCGCCACAGATCACTTAGAGTGGCTCACAACTCCATAGATTTTCCGTTCATTAAAATATATTATTACTTCCTATCAATTCCAAGTCAAATTAGTGACCCAACAAATTAAACAGCATCACTACAACAGTCGTTAACTTAACGAACGTTATATCATAGCAACAATTATATATATATTATATGTATAGATAAATACATATGTATATATATCTATTTAAATAACAATTATTTAAAATGATTGGGATTGGGAGATTGGGACAAAAATTACTTTTATTTGCTGTTAGGTTGTAGTTACTTCGTCAAAGATGAGTCTGATTGGAGCAGTTCGTAAGTTTCTAATATATATGATTTTCTGAACGTCTTTCAAATGTATAATGACACATTTAAGACGTCAAAATAAGTTAACTTTCTCAATAATCATTCCTTAAAAATAAATCTGAACTTAAAAACACTCAAAGGTTAATGTGAAAGCCAGTTGATTCTTTTGAAAACCATATTGCTATTGGGTTGAAATTTATACGTTTGACGAAGCCAGTCATTCCATTAAAGGAATTACCTGAGGATTTTAAAGTATATTAATATTTAAAAACTAAATATTCTCCTATATATGTTAATGATTAAACATTCAATATGTATTAGCAATTCAATGAACCTTTTGAGCAGAAGTTTTTATTTCTAAACCCAAATACAGAAAATACAGAATTTATGAATTCACTGAGGTGGAAATGAACGAGATTACTACTATTTAATCGAATATAATGAGGAAACTCTAACCATATGGAAAAACAATGCAAAAGTAGACTAGTGAGGTTTAAAGGAAGTATTCATATCTTAAGGAAGACAGCACGTGGCTATGTTCTAATCTGGTAACTACTTGTAGAAAAGCGGTTGATTTTTGCAGTAGATAAATTGTTGGAGTAATTCTGGATACAAGAAAAAATAAATTAATAGTAACAACTAAACTGAAAAGAGTTTTAAAAAAAAGTGTTGCATTAAAAGCTATTTTATAATAGCTTCCGGTTTTGCATGGACTATAATGTCGTAGTTAAGAGCGATGTGTGAAATATTCCGGTTTTTTCAAAAGTATTTCTTATTAATTTTTGTTTTAATTTAAAGCGAATAAAGGAGAGGTTGACGCAGTAAAATATTTCTCCACTTTGGCTTTTCAGACGTAGGGATAGTTTTAGCAATAGTGTTAAGCAGAATTACCTGAAGGATCTGGTCATACTTCTAAACTCACTCAAGTATTTGTTGAATTATTATGTCGAGTAATTTAAGATGAGAAGATGTTGATGAGATTAAAGTAAGTATGATGACAAGATGGGAAGATTAACAGTACCATGGACTTACTTTTTTAAAGCAGTTAATCAATCGGGACGACCCCCTAAAGTGCATTTTAGGCGTTTCCAAAGTATTAGATGGTTTCTATACCTTTAAGTTTTAATACTGTATCATAATGGGCCAATAGGCTTAAGTAGATCTTTAGCATCGTCTTTATAACCTGAACTAATTTAGTTAAAATTAAGTTTTTAAAGCGAAATTTAATTCATTAAAATAATGGTAGTGATAGTGGTATAATGGTAGTTTTGGTTTCGAATGTTCATTTTCGGTTTGGCTCAAGTAAAATGTAATCTAAAGCTAATTTTCAGTCACATGTTAAATAAAAAAATCCATAGAGGTGGAATAATTTGATAGTTTAAATCAAATCATAGAACTATTATGTGAAATTTAGTACTAATTGATTTTTTTTTTGCACATTAAGTTGAGTTATATTAGGTTAAACCGGCAATTCAAAGGGATCTAGTTAGGCATATTCGACCATTATACCGAATCGTATTAGGGACAAATTTAGAGATTTAAATCTACCTTGAACCTTTGGCAAAGCTTGATATTCTATTTAATGGCAGGCACTTAGTGCCGGGCAAGCAGATGAGAGCACTTTCAGTGCTCTTCAGAAACTTTCAGTTTTCCATTCCAATTAATTATTTGATAGAAATAGCTTTCCTTGGAGCGATCTTTTCAAGTTTAAAAACTGGTAATAGTTACTGGGAGCCGAATCTGGAAAATACAGTGGATGAGGAATCAATACGTACCGTAACTAATTTAATTTTGCCATGATTTTCATTGACGTGTGATGTGAGGTAATCATCAATCCACTAGTATATCAGCTATCAACTGTCAAATTCATTGTAAGGTCCGGGTTAATGCATAGCGCTTTACGATACATCATTATTAAAATATTAATTATTTCCGCTGTTTAAACTGGTGACAGTTTCACGTGGGAATGAAATGTTAAGTATAGTAGCGTAGTCAGAATATCAGACAAACTATACTTCTACATACAGTTTTGCCAACTATAAAGTTAAACCTCTATAAAAACTCATCCTTTATAGAAGTAAATTTAATTTAATAGAGAGCAGTTGGAAAAGTAGTGAACTACAACAACAAAAATTATTTTTATATTATTTTAATTAATTAAATTTTTGGCTGACCATGCAGTATTTTCGAGTATTGCCAAATGTTCACCGTCAGTGGTCTTAGAATATATGTAATTATTCATAAATAATTTTTTGAAACTGCAAGTATCGAGAGGAACTTCATATATTTATATTTGCACTTAAAATAGATTGGATATCGGAACGAAATGCATTAAACTCTCACATAATCTTGTGATTCTTCTTCTCAGCTCTCAAAATCGTGGTTCCAAGTTCAATAATCGTAAAATTTTATTTAAGTTGAGAAAACTGAATGACAATTTTTACTTGCTTTGTGTCTTAAGCTTATTATGGGTCATAATTGAAAGGACATTCTAAGAAGTTCCCTGTCGAAGTATGTTTTAAAGTTAATTAAATCAAAAATGTCTGCTGAAAAAGTTTATCTTAATTGAATTATCAAAATTATGCGTAGCCCAGGAAAGCGCCTGTTGAATGAAGACGACGATATTTGCGAAGTGCAGGATTGAGTAAAAATTAACCAAAACTTAAAAGGCGTGCTAAAGTTAACAAAAGTTAAATTCCTTGCCTGAGGTAATTTCGTGTTTTCGTTTATTTTTGTTTTTTCATAATTTAGGTTTTTCCCCGCGGTAAGTTTCTAGTGCTTCCTCTTCTACTTTCCCTCTGGTTTTTTGGCTTTTTAATGTTTTTCTAGTGTTTTGAAAATGACACTTGACGTCGCTTATGAGTGCGCAAAGTTCAAGTAAACGCCGGTAAGATTTATGAGGTTCTTGCACGCAAAGTTGGGTGTAAATAGTTCACGTTGACTTAATAGAGCAGCAAAAGTACAATTTAACTAATAAAATTAATTGCTTTTAACCATTTTCGGTACGCTACATTAAACTATAAATCATTTGTTGCTTTTGTTAATAGTACGCCAAATGCGCTAATTTCACAAATCTCTTAGCCACTCGCCTTGGGTTGGGCCGTCATCAAAAATTTCATTCAACTAATTTGCGCGTATCCTTTTCATCCGCAATGAGCTGGAGCTCAGCTCAGTTCAGCTCAGCTCATTTTTAATTACGAATAGAAAACATGTTTCCAAACAGTTAACTTTGTTTACTAATTTAATTATGTGAATATTCAACAGCAGATCCATTAAATTTTAAATTAGATTATAAATTCTACTTTATTTGTTGGTATTTGTTGTAATTTGTTGTAATTTGTTGTTGCCGTTTCAACTTTTGTTATAAATTTTTGCCCAAATATGTTATGGCACATATAAGGTTGGGTGTGTGCTTTTGTTGGCTCATTAAGTTTATTTATCCTTACAATATACAATATACCATATAAATGTTTATATTCATTTACTACATGTAGGAATTATGTATACTACTTTTAAGTTATTTAAGTTCTCTCTCACTTTTAATGAAAGTTCATTAAATTATGCTTTTCTTTTGCAGGTACGTTGAACTCTTGAAGTACAGATTGTGTGTTCAGTGCAATATCTTAAAGGTAAATTTCTGCAAGTGTTCGAGAATTTTATTAATAAAAGTTTTGAAAGCAATTTAAATTTTTAATGAAAAATGTGTTATCTAATAAATTCCAGCACTTTGAGACTTTAATAAATGCAGAAGAAATAAAAATTTATAAAAACTTTTCAGTCAATATTTAACTAAACATGCAGTTTTCAGGGAAAATTAATATTATAGAACATTTTGGGTAAAGAAAATGTTGTGGAAGCGTACTTTCTTAAACATGCAGAGTTGATTGATACTTTACAACAATATATAAAAAACATGATATATTATTATATTAATAAAATAGGTTTCTCTCAAGCGAGCTCTTCACTCGTACGTAAAGCTATAATAAGAATTTGAAGAACTACCACTGGCTAACTGGTTAATAAAATAGGTTTCTCTCAAACGATCTGAGTGAACTTCGCCTTCTATATAATAATTCTTCACTTGTGCGTAAAGCTAAAATAACAGTTTGAAGAACTACCACTGGCTAACTGGTTAATAATGTACATAAATAACGTTTATAAATGCAATATGTAGTCTATCAGGAAGACATACTGGTTTTCGAATTACTTTCTTACTTACTTAGTTACCATAGTTATTACAGACATGAGTCGTTCTTGATCGCGATGAGTAGCCTCCGCTAGCTAGCCCGATCAGTTGCTTGCTAAAGTCAGTTAGTAATACCAACCGCTCCCAAATCGTTGATCACGTGATTCTTCCACCGAAGATGCAGACGTCCTCTATCATATTTTCTAACTGCAGGTACAGAATCAAAAACCTTTCTATATGAAATACTTTCTTCTTTCATTCGCACGACTTCACCAAGTCAACGAAACTGCTGAATTTTTATGCGTTTAACTATGTAAATGTCGCGATATAGCTCATATAGCTCATCGTTCCAACTAATTCGATAATCGTTACCAACGCGTAAGGGACTACAGAACATAGGTCTTCAAAGTATACTTCTATAAAATTAACTGAATAATTAACTATCAGAATTCGACGAAGCTCTTATTACAGTGAATCATCTAAGTGGTCACAGATACTATTGAGCAAAAGTGCTTTAGATACTAACTCGGATTTGGTCAAGCAAAGAAGAAAAAGCTTATGGAAATAATTTTTGATATCTTCCTTAAGTAATTCATTTTTGTTTGTATTTATTTATTTTGTATTATTATTTAAATGATAATAATAAATATATCATGTAAGTTAATGTTAGTAGATACAGTAAAAATTGCGAATATTATAGGCAGTAACACATCCATAAAAGGTAATAAATTGATATATTTTTGTACCGACTAATTGCTCAATTTGCCCGATATATGACTATAGATAACATAGTAGTCGAAATATAGGTGACCACAAGTTAATTTAAAAAATTAATATATTATCATTTCAAAAATACATTATTATTTTATTAAATTTGATTTATACATCAATTATGACGGTAGTGACTTAATAGAAACTATTGTATTTAATATAGAGGTTTTAAATAGTAGTAAAATTAAATTTATTAAAAATAAATAAAAGTTTTCGTTGTTGTAATTCACAACTGTCCGAAACCTCTTATGTTATTATTTTATGTAAAAGCTCATGAGAAGCAAATTTTCTCAGTTTTTATTATTTTTTTTATTGTTAAGGAATGTGGCACTGCGACCGTGGGGTCTATTGTGCTCTCTTCTGTATTTAGAGTAGGTTTCTAAGCCCTGTTGTGTCAATAAGTCTAGTAGTATAGAACCTACTTTACACAGGTTTATTGTTTCTTCCATAAGAATATACATTCCCAGGAGTCTATTTAGTTTGTGCATTAGTGCTGGGCATTCAGTTTATGTTAAGTAGTGGATAATATTTTGTAACTTACTAAATTATGTTCATTATAGAATTAAAACTTTGTTGTATACTTTACTCCACAGTATATACTAGTTATGTGAAGAGTATATGGTTCGTCAAAATAAGTTCTGTAAGTTCCAATTAGGTACTGGTTATCTTAATAGGTTGCATACTTGATGCAACTCTCATCTCTGATCTTAGTGAGTTCTAGCAATGTTAATAAGAATTTTTTTTTTTTTGCATTAGGTGTAAAGCATCGAAAGCCACAGTGTGAGACTTGAACCCACTAAAACCACCTCTTAGGAATGAATGGAAAAGATTTCCAATGTCATGTGGAAACTTTATTCCAGTAATCATGGGAGAGAAAAGGGAGTAAATTGACTTAATACCTAGTGAATTAGGTTTATCTAAGTCAGAAAGCAAGGGCATGAACTAAGTAGGATGGGAGATATTGGAGGTGGCGGAGTTAGGGCTAATTAGCGGGGGTGAGGTCTATGATACACTTTGTGAGTGGGGTCACAAAAGCCGCTGTTATATAAGGGTTGGGGTATAAGGGTATAAGTTATTCTTCAAATAACTTCTTTATACAGAGTTGACTATTAAATCATGTTTTTCTTATAATTTTCTTTATTAGGAAAAAAAATTAGTACAAAATATTTACGTTTCTGTTCCGCAGAGAGAATGAATAGAGTTTTAATTTCAAAAGTTATTATCCAACAAAGTTTAAATAAAGTAAAGTTTTTGGTAAAAAATTAAGTATATTTTTTCTTTCCCCCTTACTACTTTTATGTTTGCAATAAAAGTTATGCATTTTAATGTTGATATTGGAATTATCTAAGATATTTTGTGTAATGGCTTCAAATTCTGCATTCAGCTTTCATGTTAACAAGTAAAACAATTTATAAAAAAATGTTTATTACACATTTTATGCAACACTTTTCGAGAGTACATATTTGCATTTTTACCCTTTGGCATATTGTTCTAGCAGATGCTTTTCATTTACACAACAATTTCGACACACTGACAGACAGACATGCTGACATGCTCGCTCCCAATACTCGTAGTACGCCAAGATACGAGATATAAATTGCTGGCGATGAAGATGAATGTGTGCTCTTAAGAACAAATAAAATCAATTCTCCGCAACCATCTTCCCCACTTTCACTATAGACAATGCGTGTAAACAATTGCATGCTGCACTTTAAGGTTGAATGCTTTTACTTACGGTAATGCATATGCAAATATGTACAAATGCCACACAAAGTAAGCAAATAAGAATCGGTAGCTGCTATTCTTAGAAAGGAAGATAGCGATACGGTTCCTGATACATGTAGGATATTGTTTGTTTATGTCAATTTCTATACATACGAGTATAACATGCTTTGATGACGTTGCGCTAAAAAATTGGCATGCTAAGTTGTGTACACAGCGGAAAATAACTGGAAAAAACTTTTACCTACAGCGCTCATACTTTGTTATATTACATATATTGAATATTAACTCTGCAGAAGTATCTGTTGTAAAAATTTGAATACGATATATGTACCATATTTTGTCTTTAAGTTAGTGTGTATTTTATGTCGTAAAGACCGACCTATTTTTTTTTCAGTATGGTTTGCATTGTTTAGTGCTTGTGCTGCTGTTTGTTTTTCTTATTAAAAATTTAATGCCAGTATAATGTTTTCTATATCAAGCGAAGCCTAAAGTATGCTGAAGGCACGTTGCAAGCATATTTTTGTTTGACATGCAATATTTCAAGCATGTCCTTGAACTTCCTCGTTCACGTCTATATTTGTTGGTTAGTGAAATTGGAAAAATGTGGAAAAAGTATAAACAGCAGAGAAAACAGTAGAGAAACTTTTATGACTTTTGTTACTTATTTTTACAGGATTATGCATTCAAATTACATGAATTATAAAAACAGCGCATACTTCTAGGCGCACCACGTCAAATTGCATATATAATTTTGTTTTTTTTTCTATTTCGTGCATTTTTTTCGTACGAAAAAAACCTATAATTTTGTAAGAAAATAAACATGTAAAAAATACTTGTGAAAAGTTTTTCTATTTGGTTGGGTAATGTGCCCGCCTTTCTGAACCCGTACGTGCCAAGAGTCAACGTCCGTTTTAGTGTTCGTTAAGTTTGCTTTGGCATTTATGTATTTACCTTCTCTTCATATTTTGCAGCAATATTTTTTAATTTCTTTAATGGCGTACTTAGGACTTTTTTCCTTTCCGCATTTGCTGGCGCATTATGCACGTAGACTTCTAAATTGGAATGTATCCATTTAACGAAGAAATAATATGCCTTCATTTACGGATTTACTTACTAAACGGAATAGGAGCCGTAAAAATGATTGCAACACAAGCAAATTACACACAATTAAATGCTCTGCTTCCGGTTCAAATCGTTGTCGTGCATAAGCTGCCATATTTTTTACGCCCTGATGAACTGCAAAAGGTTTGAAGACTTAAAGAGTTCAAACATAAAGAAGAGTTTTTGTTCAAACATAAACAATGTGAAAATATTTCAATTTATTTTTGAATTTCAATAGAATTTCTGCTCTTTGTTTTATGTAAATTCCTATACTTTTCAACATGATGATTATTATTTTATTTCTGTTTCTGTTGTTTTTTTCCCTTAACTCGTATTTCTTCTAAATTCCATGCCGGAGCCCGTACATGCAACAATGCAGCTTGTGAGTTGCATGGATGTTTCCGACATAGAGGCATGTCAAATGCACGTACAGGCATACGTGTGTGGCAGGATAACAAGCGATTTAAGGTTTCCATTCAAGTTCAAATTGAAAAATTTTTCAGTGAAAAAGAATGTGCAACAGCTGAGCAATTTAAATTCTGCCAAGCAAATTTAGATTACAAATATTTCGATAATATTTAAATATTGAAAATATTACAAACACTATATATATGTCAACAAAAAATTTTAAACGCAATATGATAACTTTTATCAGAACTTTATTATATTATATAGGTGCAATATATATCCTGAAGATGGTCTAAGAAGTAGTCCGAAATAATTCTATTAAAATATTAACAATATTCTACTGCCACTAATTTCTGAACTCCATCAGGAGCACAGCGCCTCCACCATCGATTTAAATCGCATTCTATTAGAAGCTCTTCTTGTAACATCGTTCTAAGTAAATCCGGCATCTTCAATTGTTCTCCGCTATGTTCTTGGTGATGTGCCGGGTTGCCGACTACCTTATAGATTTTAACGTAGTGCTTGCCCTGCTATATTATTTGCGGGCCGTCGAAGTATGTGCTTGAACCAGTACCATTTGCTTTTTGTTGTCTCCGTTATAACTTGAGGTTAGTTTGTTCTTCCCCATAATTCGGTGTTCGATATTCTTTCCAGGTAGCGGATTTTAAGAGTTCAATAGAGATACTTGTTGTTTTTCAAAAACTGCCGCTTGTTTTGCATTGTCTTTTAGACATTTGAGTTAAAAACCCGAAGCTTTGTTTCCAAAAATATTTGGCTGGAGCTCTATATTTTGAACAGTTGATTAAAAACTGTTCTTACTTTGAAAATGCGGTTTTGGGTATCTTCGAAAGCTTCGCTTACATGATATCAATCGTTTTGGAACATGTCATTCATTTCAACACTAAAGCTTGAATTTGGCACTTCAATATATAAAAGCAAAGGAATTGTTCCAAATATGCTGGTAACCCTGCGGAGAGTTAATTTTTTATTGGCTGTGATTCATGCTTTTAATATTGCTTGTTAACTTAATCGATGAGCCCAATGAGCCCAAAGTTTATTCAAAGAAGGCTGCTGTTACCCTGGAGAACAGATGCCCACCTACTGGCTTCTCTGATCCCAGGAAGGCGACAGGATTTCGTTGTGGATCGTTATTAGCTTTATGCTCAGCTTTGATATTACCGGCTTGGGAGACTCTATCTGTAGCTACGCTAGCGCCGGCATCATTCTTATGTTCATTGCATTACTAAGCTTCTTCACTACGACAAGGTGATAATCTCGGAAGGGTAATACTATATAAACAATATAAAAAATATAATATAAACGAAAACGTTAAAAACAAATGTTACCTTATTATTATTGTTAACTTTAAGCTTGGTTTAATAATATCAGTTTTAATTAATAAAAAGGCTGATATAAATAAAAAATAAAATTATTATGATGTAAATAAAAAATAAATTTATTATTATATAGTTAACTACGTAAAATACCAATTCAATATAATTTTATTTGGAGCAGATGTTTGTTAACATTTTTAATTATATTTAATTAATAAAAGGACTTATGAGATTAAAACCGTGAAAGCTTCTAGATTAGCTTGTATTTTTGTTTTTATTATTATATAGTAGTCTATATAACTATCGTCGACGTTACGACGGTGCTTGACTTTTTTATGTTCGCATATTTTTTTAGTATGGCTTTGGATCAGTTGGTTAAGGTGTGTTGACTCTGAGTTTCAAATTTGGCAGGGCATGAGTTCGATTCCTGGTACTTGGTTGGTTGGTTGCTGTGGCAGGCCATAAGATAACTTCAAATGTACCTCAATTAGCGATTTTTCGCCGTTTTGTTACCACATTCCTCGCAAGAACCCTAGTATAGAAGAGTAGAGACTAAATCCATCCCACTGAATTTAGGTAATTTAATAGGTCTTTCATCTTCACCATTGAGCAGTCTGATAAACTATGACAAAAGTATTTTCCTAAGAACCTATATCTTCTGGATGCTAGTTGCTGGTTTCTACAACTTCTGCAGTGAGAGTTATAGGGAATACGCAGTTTCTCTGCGTGAGTTCGTATACACTAATGACCAGTAAGAACTGCAATAAGCCTTGAAGTGTTTACGCGATCTCTTTTGATCAGTTCCAGGGATTCATTTTTATTATAGGTGGGCCACGTTAACCTGGAAGTTGCACATGACTTTAGTGCTTTCCATCTATTATTGGCGAGTTGCAGAAAGTAAAGGAAGGTACTGCTTTTGATGGTCTCCAGGGTAATATAAACTGGTACCGCCAGTGACGCGTCTAGGGAGGCACCAGAGCGGGCTAAACTATCAGCTTTCTCATTCCCTACGATGTTTCCTGGTACTTACAGTCTCAAAAAATTATTTACGAAAAATTAAATACAATAATTATTTCCAAGACCACTGATGATGGGTATTTGGCAATACTCGAAACAGCTGTATGGTCAGCCAAAAATTCAATTAATTAAAATAATATAAATAAATGTATAAATATATAAATATAAAATCGTATATATAATTATTATTTTATACCAAACTATTTGTTTGTTCTTAAATATAATTTGAAGTATTATTTTATAATATTTGCTTTAATTTAATGTATATATTTAGATATATATATTATATATATAGATTGTTAAAAAGCTTCACTTAGCTTAAAATAACTTTTTGTTAAAAATGGTTGAAAATCCTTAAAAATCCCTTTTTCATTTAGTTTTTATTCTTTCTCATCGTAATATTAATAATTTTCTTATTATTTTTAGTTGGAAAGTATAAGGATCATTACGTACACTATTATTTTTGCACACAAGCACTTCAAGCTGTCAATTATGGCGTTGTTAAGTTGATTATTTATTTTTTTTTACTTATAAAGTGAGTGACGAGGCTGAACACTTACGAACGTGTCACACATTTATCGATATATATGTATATATATATATATATTTATTGTATATACGTACTTGTGTAATAATGACATAATAAGGATATCAGTGTCCTTATAAGTATGTTGGTTGCAATGATATTGCTGTCATTGAAGTGATACTTTGCGTAGATGTGCGTATCAAATTTTTAAGGATATACTTGATTATGCAAGGTACGTAACGCCTTTTTACTGAGAAAGTAAACATAGGCCATTTCTGGTTGACTATTGTTTGCTTAAGTTAACACACTCTTGCCAGATTTTTACCTTTTTGAGATTTTAACTTTTGAAAATTGAACTGAGCACTTCTTTCCTAAGGCAGTAACATAACACTTTCACTAAAAAAACAAAAGGATTTTCATTTTAATCATTAAAAATTGAAAAAGGAAATTCGAGTATGCATATTGAGTGAGTGTATTTATCCCTACTTAAGTGTCTCACTAAAACATAATATTTGCATATGAACCTGTGAATATATGCTTATTTATTCATCTCGAAGTACAAGCCTTAAGACACGTTTGGCAATTAACTTTTGATGTCCTGGCAACATGACAGCTGGTTAACTCATTATCCTATCGTATACGTAAATCACGTATATTTTATCGCTTTAATGATGAACCTTTGAACTCATCTACTATAACTCAAGGTAAAACAGATAGTGAAAATAGCAACAACTACCAACCAAATCTGTATGACAACAACAACAACAACAGCAACAACAACATACAAACGCATACATAGATAATAGATAGAATTGAACATGGAAGCGTTGATTGTGACACGTTTCAGAAATAATTATGATTTCGTCCTGTAGTCTGACACTTTACAATTGTATGTGCACGTCTGTGGTAGAGAGCCCCCTTTTTAAGCAAAGCGAAGCCAAGCCAAGCCAATTAATATGCTAACGCTTCAGAATAGGTATGCCACGCCTTTCCAACACCTGACAAAGAGTTGCCGCCAGTATTAAGCGACTACAACAATGCTTAAAGCAACAATAAATAAACAAAATTTCCTGTCACGTATGTGACCGCAACACCACCACTATTATTGTGGCAAGGATACCAAAGGATAATGCAGTATAGATAACGTCAACGTTTTCAATGCAGACACTTAAAAAAAGCACGCTACCATGTGGGTACGCGTGTGGGAAGGCCTCTATGCCTGCCTACCTGTCTACCTGCCGTTGGTCTACAAGTGAATTATTATACTTTAATTGGGTGACATATGTCAACGGTATTGTTAACATATTCGTTGTGTTGATATGTACACTGGAAATGATATACTTGCCAAATATGATAAATAAATAAATACGAAAGTGTCACATATACAAGAGTTGACTCAATGTTAAGTATGAAGTTTTTTTTGTTTCGTATTAAGAAAGAAAGGGTTTGATTTATGGTTGTGGCATGGCTACATTCAAATGATTGTATCCGCATTCTTCCAAAAAGTTGGGATAATACGTGATTAAAAAGTTTGAAACTCTATTTCCTATAAAACTTGAAATAAAATCTATATTAGATAAAATGTCAATCAATTTATGTGATTAAGAATGAAATTAATCTCAGGTTTATGAGATCCCACAAATCATCTAGTGATACAATTTATTGTAAGATCAGGATACACGGCTAAATAAACAATATTAAATCTGCTAAAGCGCAGTTATAAAGACTTTCAAGTAAATAATATGTTAAATGTGTTAAATAATGGATATTTCCAATAACCTTAGTAGCTAAGTGAATGGTATACTTGTAGCAGAACTTGGATATGAGGATCGGTTCAGTTTTTCTTTCGGTAGATGGAAAGCATCAAAAGCCAGAGTGTGATGCTTTAACCCACCAAAACGACAACATAAGAATGAATGGATATAATACTTTTATACTAGCTTTCATAGAACTGAAATTGGAAAATTATGATGAGTGAGTTCATTCTTCAAAGTATATAGAAGATATAGAAAGCATAAGCTGAACAATCTTTTGCACATAACAAGCACATTAGAAATTAATACACGAGCTCCTCAGTCATGCCTGCGTTTTATTTTCGAGTCTTTTTTTGTGACCGAAAAGTTTCCGGAAATTTTAAATAAAACGCAAAATTCTTAATCTTCATCAATATTTATTTTATCTCCTTCAAAATATGCTCCATTAGAAGCGATACACAAATGCCAACGTTTCTTCCAATCATCAAAACATTTTTTATAGGCGCTTTCCGGTATGGCTTTGAGTTTCCTCTGCGAATTCTGTTTTACGTCTTCTATGGATTCAAAACGCGTTCCTCTGAGTGGTAATTTGAGTTTGGGAAACAGGAAAAAGTCACACGGTGCAAGATCAGGTGAATACGGGGGCTGTTCGATGGTATTTATTGAATGTTTGGCCTTAAAATCGTTGATAATGTTGGCTCGGTGCGAGGGAGCATTATCGTCATGAAAAATCCATGAATTATCCTTCCACAATTGAGGCCGTTTACGGCGGATATTTTCACGCAAACGTCTTAAAACAGTCAAATAATAGGCTTTATTGACTGTTTGTCCTTCAGGGACGAATTCATGATGCACCACACCACGAATATCGAAGAAAACAATCAGCATTGCCTTGATTTTCGAGCGACTTTGGCGTGGTTTTTTCGGTTTCGGCTCGTCTTTTCCTCTCCATTCCGATGATTGTTGGCTTGTTTGCATGTCGTACTCGTAGACCCATGTCTCGTCACCCGTTATGATGCGTTCCATGAAAGTTGGATCGGAATTGGCACGATCAAGCATGTCTAACGAGACCTGTCCACGATGGTGTTTTTGGAACAAATTGAGGTGAATCGGAAAAAGCCGAGCGTTGACACGTCGCATACACAAATTGTCCACCAAAATCAAACGAGCCATCTCACGACCGATGCCTAGCTCTCGTGCTATCTCTCTAACACTCACATGAGGATTTTTGAACACGATTTCCTTTGCCTTTTCAATGTTTTCGTCGGTGGTAGAGGTCGAAGGTCGTCCAGAACGCGGCATGTCTTCGACGGTCGTACGACAGTCCTGAAAGGCTTTGTACCACTCATAAACTTGAGTTTTCGATAAAACTGATTCCCCATAAGCCTTTTGTAGCATTCGCAACGATTCTGCACACGAAAATTCGTTCGAAACACAAAATTTGATGCAAACTCTTTGATCAATATTTTTTTCCATTGTTTTTTTCGCAACGCCTACTGAGGTGACTGGGTTTCAACAGCTGCCGTTAACGATATGCTGCAGATCGCGCTCATTTTTGCATAGTAATAATGGACAGTGCTGCAAACTACATAAACTTAAAATATCGAAAAATATACAGCGCGCGAATTTTAAATGAGAATTTCCGAAAACTTTTCGGTCACAATGTATAAAAGGTCTTTGGAAGTAACACGCGATAAAAACGATCTTGGGCTATTAAGATAGTTCCTTTCTTTGGAAGGACAGCATACTGAATTCTGGAAGTGAAACCATATATTTCTGTAAAGCGTTCTTTAATATATGAACATATTTTTTCCAATATATCAGATATATTGCAGAGGTTGAGATTTTTTATTATGAAATGAAAAATTATTTCAAGATTTTGAAATGCAATTATTTTTAAAAATGTATGGGTTGCTCTGTTAGAGTTCTCTAATCTAATGAGAGTTAGTTACATTAATTCTTTGAATAGGTCCATAAGTTATACTTCTTTTGAGGTTAACGCAATTTAAAAATATGTTCATAAACTTAATATTTTGATAAGGATTATCTATTGATAAGCGAAAAAAAAATATTGAAAGATAATATAAATTGAAGTTACTTTTATGATATGCGACAGATTACAATAATACTGCTTAACAGTCCATCACATTTTCAGTGGGAAATTTAATTAATAAATTTGAAAATCCATTATTCTATTTTCTGTCTCTCAATAAATAGTAAAATGTTATTAACGTTTATGAGATGAAGGAAAATGTTGAAAACATAATGATAACAATAGATGTTCTGAAGGGCCTTTCAAATTGCAAGCTTCGAAGCCAAGTTTTTATATTTTCAGAGAGGTTTTAACTGTTTGATTTGATTTGATATGTTTAATTACATTTTTGTAGGATAACAACATAATAATATTATCATACTGTTTTTGGAACTTTTTGGAGCCATTATTACATTCTCACATTGTTTTTGGAACTTTTTGAAAGCTTATTGACATGACATTATTACATTGTCATAGTATCTTTGGAACTTTTGATTTGCGCTCATAGGAGAGTTTTGAAGAAACCTTATATTTGATAGTGCTGTTTATTATAATATATTAATTCTATTAACATTTTTCCTCTCCACACTTGTCACTTTTATTAAAGGGGTGTATAGTTCAGTATTATCATGTTCGATAACCATGATTTTTTTTTATGTATCAATTTTAAGTATCATTGGATCTTTTGAACTGAAATTTTAAAATTAAATTTAGCGAACTGTCTTTTTACAATTATCGACTGAGACGATGGTTGGGTCTATACTAAACCATGTGCAAATGTTATTGGCTTCTTATTTTATTGGGAACATGATCTTGTCTGTTATTTTTCAAATAAAATTCCTTTCAATTTTGTTTTTGCAAAGTGTAATTTTTTAGATGGCGAAAATTTGAACCCAAGATAAGGTATGACAGTTGTTAATTAATTATTTAATTGTATCTTTGCTTTCAAACGATTGACGAATTACGGGGTGTGAATCTTCTTACAACTACATATAGATTAAAGTGGAATATGGTACAATTATACAATTATCAGCTCGTAAATTTACAAGTAGCTTATAAATAACATCTTAATAGCTTCTTAATAACTAAAATCGAATGGAGTTTAATCCAATTCAGAAGAAAAATTATTAAAGAGTAAGATACATCACTATCGCTTTCTAATGGCTAGAACAGAAAGACAAAAAAATTTGAATTTCATTTACTGGTGGATTACTTATCTATTTATACATTCTAATGAAATAATCTTAAAAAAATTGTTTACGGTATATAGTAATATAATTAATTAAAAAATCCTTCAATAAGAATTAATAAAACTAACTTTAATAGCGGACTTTAGATTAAAGTCGGTTTACTGAAAATAAAATAAAAATTAGTGTGAAATAATTTAAATTGTTGTTGTTAATAATAATATTTCAAATATTAATATTAATAATATTTTAAATATTTAAATATTAATATTTTAAACAATAATTCAACATAATTGATCAATAAGCTCAGTACAGACAATAATAATATTTTTGTACATAAAATTATAAATATTTAAACAAAATCGTGTAAAACTGATTTTTATTAATATTATTTTAATTATAATTTTTTTTCAATATTATCGTTATTTCACACTGCGATGTCTTTCGATTCGTAGAGAAAGTAATGAGAAAGTAATGTATCCTTTCATTTAAGGAAGCATTTAAATTTTATGTCTCATCATTAACCACCAATTAAATGGTATTTTGAGTGAGGAATGACAAATTAACAATAATTTGAGCTTAAATGAAATTGCAGAATTTATATTGAAAGAAAATCATCTACAATAAAAACAATGAAACGAGTCCTTTCGCAATAGTGAAGGACTTAAACCGTGTAAATGAAACATTGGTCATGACGAGCTTAAACTACGGCGCACAACTTAAATATGAGAAACCATAAATTTTATTATTGTATAAACAAAATTGCGGGAAAGGATATCAGAAGGAACATAACATACACACACATCCACACATCCACACACACACATAAACAAAAGACAAATACTAAAGCAAATAAACACACAGCAGGACAAATACTGAGCTTCAGTCGACTTTATTGTAAAGCAAACAAAAGCAACATTTGAAGCGGTTGAAGTGTAGTACATACGCTGTTACCTTTCGACGTTAAATCAACAATGAGAACGCAGGACTGCCGTGGCAGGAAGAGCTGAAATAGCATACAAGCATTGTAACACGTTACAATATGGCAGCATTTCCGGTAATACAGCAATGACCATAATGTTGATGAAGAAGTGTTATTGCGGTGTGCGGCGCTAGGGTTGCCATTGCTGACGCAGTTCGCTTTGTTGGAACCAGCCTAGTGCTGTTGCTAATGATTACGTGATGAATTCGCATCAAAGTGGTAATGACGAAACTCATACTAGGTGAGTCGGTAAAAAAATAGAGTGGGTTTTTACAAGAGGTGTGTGCAGAACAATTTTGTTGCAATCATTCATAAATTTTTTTAATCCATTTCATTGTAGTTCGTATTCATAAGAAATAATTGTATTGTGGGTTAAAAGAAATTGTATGCTTTTAATTGAAAATAGTATTATATATTATGTGAAGTTTTCCATTGTTGTAATTATTAAAATACAACAACAAATATAATAATATTAATCCTTTAACAGCTTTGAGAAAACTGTTATAAAAAAAAGAATACAATTTTGGTCCGATAAATAATATTAATTAAATAATAAATGAATTTATTTCAATTTTTTTAAAGTAGGTTCAAAAAGGTCCAAATTGGTACCATTTCTGTAAAAAAATGTCCAAGTTTTTTTATAATCTTTTAACAATAAAATACAATATACATAAATAGAGTGAAGATATACAGAAGATATAGAACAGGACCTTTTTTTTTATTCATAGCTATTTTATTATTTAAATAATCGGGACTATTTTTTACTTACCATATATAGTGCATATCTTGTTTATCAAATAGTTTTTTGCAGAACAAAATATTATATATGGTCTTGAAATTCATGCCGATCGAAATTTTCTTTTACCTTTTGCAGATTCAATATTTTCACTTAATCTATTTACATAAAAGAAAGTCGTGTTAGGACCGATTTTAATTAACTTTGATTTGTTGGAATCGTCTCCGCTCCGAATAGCAGAAATTATTATAAAATATTGGAAAAATCCACTAATTTTAGCAAAAATAATAAATCTGTAAATACTGTTTCAAACTGTTGACAGTTCGAAAGTTTGAGTGATATTGATTTCTTTTTAAATTTTTTTTTCAAATATTTCAAATTTCAAATATAATAAATAAATACTGTCATCAATATATGAGGTGAAAGTATCGATTTGTTTGTTTTGTGCGAGTGTTTCATATTAACAATGCCGCGACCCAGAAAGTCTAATCTTTCTCAACAAAGGCGTAATGCAATTAGGCGTCGAAATATTACGCATGTGTCCACTGAAGAAGAACGAAAAATCGCACGAGAATGGAGTCGCATTAGTATGACCCGCCTTCGCGCTTCTCAAACACAAGAGCAAAGAGAGGCAGCCCGTGAAACGGATCGGTTGGAAATGGTCGAGCTTATCACACAGATCAACAACGAGAAAATATCCGACGATCAAGAAGAAATGCCTCAACTATTGATTTGTATCGAACAGCGTTTCTATACAATTGCGCAAATGATTACAGTTCGCATCCTTTCGTTCGCATTGGTCCAATGGACGTTACTTGCGAACATTGCGGAGCATTAAAGTTTGCTGGAGAATCACCGGGATTGTGCTGCCTTAATGGTAAAGTGAAATTGCCATTATTGACTCTGCCACCTGAGTCATTGCATTCATTGCTTTGTGGTGAAATACCAGAATCACGACATTTTCTAGCGAACACTCAAAAGTACAATAGCTGCTTTCAAATGACTTCATTCGGGGCGGACATTATCGAAGAACATGGATTTAATCAGACGTGAAATGTGAAATATAGGTGAAAAAGTTTTGTTATATTCCTGTATTTGTGTCTAAAATAAATAAGGAATGTTAACATTTTAAAAAAATTGGCATTATAAATCAGTAATATTGACTTCGGTTTCGACTCCTCAGATTCAAGGCCAGATTCACCATCGAATTGGATCATTGCATCCTATTGAAGATGCACAAAATAAATTTTTTCAAGTATACTTCATGGACAATATGACGGAACAGCACAGCAATGAAAATAGCAATTCTTCAAGATCTGCAGCAACTACTTCATGAACATCATGCATTGGTCAAGATATTCAAGACTACGTTCACCTAAAATTTAATATAACATTAATTGACTAATACGCGGCACGAAGTTCGCGGGGTCAATGCATAATATTAGATTATTTTCATAGTGCACAGTTGCATCTATAAATAAATTTAATTGGATATTAAAATAATATAAATTTAATTGGATATATTATTATATTTATAATAAAATTCACGCTTCAAGAAAGTACCATTTTCTATAAACGACTACCAGAGTATCATACGAAAAAAAAGTACCAATTTTGGTACTAAAGTATCATATGTGACAACCGTGCTGGCAAGTAGATAGATGGGCTTCCACTTATAGCCTGTAGTGGTTTATTACGTTTACTTTTTATTTCGATCCTAACACTCTTTTGTTGAATTGAATAACTTGATATGTTTATTATAATTATTTATTATAAAATATTATTAAAGTTAAGATTTTTGTTTATATATTTATTTCACATATTCTCTATATTCCAAATAACTAACACACAATGACTAAAGACTAATGGCGGGAAATGCGGATATTGTTATCTCTTTTCTGAATTGTTGACAGCTCTTTATAAATATTTTTGGTGCTGCTACAAGCCATTCAAAAGTGATTGAGATAACATTAGTCATTTTGTGCTCTATATTAAATTGATTGCTTTCGTCAGCTTTGACAAAAAAAAGAAAATTCTTACTATAAACAATTATTTTTAATAGATAGGTACTACACTAGACCTGCACTAGATAGGCACCAGATCTGCAACACATACAATTACGAAGGCAGTTAACTACTGATTTACAAAACAATATTGGGAACATATAAAAATGCTTACTACACTCAAAATATTGAAAAACCAAATGATTCAACAAAAAAGTCGTTTATAACTAAATATATATATTAAATTTTCAATTCAATTACTTATAGTAAGCTAATATTTATATAATAAAATATTGAAATTAAAGCTTTTAAGATGCACTTAAACAGAAAATAAAAGCATTTTTTATTTTCTTGTAACAATCACATGAAAGTGTTAGTTGTCATAGTCACCATATATCCAAGCTACTATATTGCTAATACAAACTAGGTTTTCCTCTTTCTTGATTCTTAACTGATGGTACAGCTTCGAAGGTTTTTCCAATTGGAATATCAAACTCCATCACTACATTTGTCAGCGATTATATTCAATAGGTTTTAAGTTGATTGACCATGTGATTTTTTGAGTATACTTCACACAGTTTCTTTTTTGACCGCGAACTATTACTAGACCTATCTTTCCTAGTCTTAAATCCTTATTTTCCATGAAATACCTTCCGAGGTCTTTCTTCCGCTTCTGCAGATATGCGGTCTCTCTCTCTCTCTCTCTTCTCTACAATATCTGTAGTCTTAATTGGATTGAATTCTTTACTTTGTTAAGCGATTATTCAATCTATAATGACCTGTTCGTAATACCGTAATAATTCTTAAGTTATTCTTTGTTTGTTCTGTGCAATCCTTGAAACGTTTTAGGTTGTAAGTACCTAAACGGATTTTAGATTGCCGTGACCTTGATAGGTTTCTCTTTTCTTTGCAATCATTTATTATTTAAGGGCTTTGTTGGTATTGGGTCATAACCTTTCGAGACGACTTTGCGTCTTTAGCTACTGCTAGGGTAGTCTATGTGTATTATATATTATTGAATATATTATTTGAGTGAGTTAATACTTGTTTGTATTTTTTCTGTCCATAATAAATTCTTCGATAGTTTGTATCTGTAGATCCTTATGGATATCTGCATTTATAATTCACCAGTCTGCATTTGTGATTATCTCATTATTTTGGATTGTAACTGTTTTATAACAATGATATTGAATTTTTTTTTTGTTCTTTATAGAGTAATATTTTATTGATACGAGTTAGAGTGGCTAAAGAAAAGAATTAGCCAATGAACTCGCCGCAATTTTTCTTTGATTTGATCTCTTTTCTTTTTGATATGAAACTCTCAGGTAAGTTTACTATCAAAGTGCGTGCCGAGATATTTTACCGTGTTGCTTATGGGAATGGAGCTATAATTAGATAGGTGATATACAAAAAATTTTACAGAGTAATGCTTCTTTGCGGATAAAGGGTGTAAGATATTAGAGCACACAATAGCACTTATTGACAACAGTTAGTTTTAGCTTGATCCAGAGACATAAAATTTGGGTGTTAATTATTTGGTAGAGTAATTATTTCGTAACTACAAAAATGTGGTAATGGACAATGACGAAGGGTTGGAGATTCTAATTCCTATTGTTAAGATTTATATCATCAATACTGTTATATATAATTAGGTTACAACTTATTCTGACATTTTAAACATTTCTAGCACAGATTTGCAGTATTGCATCTATTAACATGTATATACATGGATTTTATATACTTTGATTAGAAATGGGCGATTTTCATACTTCTGCATATATGTTACCTGGTTTTATTAGAAAAATACTAAGCCTCAAAGTAAAACTAAATAATATTTAAAATCAACAAGTGAAACTATGTAAAAGATAATAAGTTATTAAATATGAAATAATAACTTTATTTAATAATATGAGAAAAATGCATAATATTTTTAAAAGCAATTTTTATCTTTTCCATTTTGAGTCGCTTCCCAGTGAGATTAAATTTTTATTATGGCATAAATTATAAATATATCAAAGGAAATTTTATGACCAAAGATAGCACCATTAAAACCAGGTTGCATAATAAAAATATGTATAATCTTTTTATAATGCAGTTGTGTTCCTCAGTGCATGAGCATTCTTATTTAAACTCTAATTTCTTATGCCTTCAATTATCCTTTTTGGCTTTAGCCAATATAAAGTTTATAATATTCAAAACAGAAATTCATACAACCGGACATTCTAAGCGACAGTTCACCAGACGAATATTTGAGTTTGTGGTTCACGTACATTCCAGCTCCGACATAAATTCGTGGATTCATCCTTTCCACCAGCAAACCACAATAAACAATAAAATATTACTCTAAAGTGGCCACAGCAACGGCACATGGTGGAGATTAGCACAAAATAAACAACTTCGAGTGCTGAACCAAGTCGGGTGCAATAAATTCCAGTTGATTTTCAACTGTGGTTGTGGGTAAAGTGGAGGAGTCTACAGTCAGAGAGTCCATGGAATAAAATTTAAAATAAGAAAAAGTTAAAAAATTTGGTGCAATAAAAATACACAAAAAATGCATTTTAAATATTTTAAATGATTTCAAAGATTTTAAATGTTATTTAAATACAATAGGGGAATTGGAACTTGTTCAATTTTTCAAAAAATTTCTACCATTAAAGCGAAATAAGGCTTTCATTCATGTGAGTAAAGAAATTTCAAGAAATATTATTAGCTATTTAAGAACTTTAACTTGTGGAAGGCTAAATGCTGAAATATTCGATTTTTTCTATATTTGTGTAAGAAAAAATGACTACAAAACGAACCATTGGACAGAGGAACTATCTGATATCTTTTAATATTTTTTGATCAAGTACCCATGACATTAAAGTAGGCACAATATAAATACCTTCATATATCAATGAATAGTTGATTGCTTAAACAACACTACTTCAACTTCGAGAATATTTTATTGGAATAGTTATTCCAACATCAATTTTGTCTACGCTTAATGGAAGATAAGAACGTCGTGAAATTAACTCATCAGACCGATAGTTTTTTCGATTCCAATTTTAACGAGATTTTGACTTTATATTATAATTTTAATTAATTATAAGTAATTCATTTATTCGGCTTTTACAAAGTTTGTTAGTAGCGCAGGATGCATATTTCAATGCAAGTAAGGGAGATATAGCATATTATATATCAAAAAATCCAAGCCTTAGTACTCATTCCAAGTACTCATTGAGACTATATGGTTGATCAAGTTTTTTCCTTGAAAGCTATCTAACACTTCTAACGTTTTGAAGTTCATATCATTTTGTTGGAAAATACAACTCTACAGCAAATGAAAGTAAACGTATGATTTTATATTTGATTTTATGATATTCATTTTAACCGCTGTCACTACTTTACTTCCATTAAAAGGGTCAACCTTTATTGATCCGGACAGTCGAACCTATAATCTTTGAATATCGTCGTACCAGATTTGCATCTCCGATCGGTTGTTGGAAATGAAACTCACTTACTACCATTTATGCACCAAATAAGCGGCTGTCTACCCCAGAATTTTAATTATTTCTTATGGCAGGCCTGCTTTACCTTGAGAATATGCCAACCAATATTCTGCGGAGGTGATCTAATCGCCACAGACATATAATTACTAATATATGTTAAAGTGAACTGAAAAAACAAAGTGCAAAGGGGTTCTGATTTCTAAAGTGGCACTATATATTCAGCAAAAGTAGATACCATCTTTTATATATTGCTGGCATTGGAATATCAGCTGCGTTTGGGAGGTACCGGCTGAGACTAACAGCGCATTCTTATGGTATACAATCCACAGTACAGAGCTTGTTTGACATTTTTTATTGTTGTTTTGTGTCTTTTACTTTAGACTTTTAATTTTGATAAAAAATTTTGCAAAATAGAAACAGCGAATGAGGAAAAATTGCTAAAAAAAAACAATTTTGACTGTAAAAACTGTCGATATTTTAAAATTTTATTCTAGAACATTATTCATAAAACCGAATTCGAATATTATAATTCATATTTTATATATATTGATATTATATTGATATGGACAGTTTTAAGTCACACTAAATACGGGGCTTTACGGGGCTTTATAATATGATGGATCTGATGTCTTTGTATCTGCCTGTGTTTATCAAATTTCGCTGTATTTTTAGGATACTGAGAGTTGGATTATTGTGACTGTCAATTGTATTGAACAGTTTCAGAGCACGATCTTTAATGTATTTTTCAACTGAATCCACTCTCAGATCTCTGTGGATATCAGCTCCTCTTACATACCATGGGGCGTTAACCAGTTTTCTTAAGGCAATATTTTGCCCTCTTTGAAGAATTTTTAAAGTTGAGCTTGACGCTTGGTAAAACGCTATACTGCCATAGAGTAGTATATTAAAATATTTATAAAATAATATTATTAATATTATATATTTTGTATATATTATTAAAAAATTCATTACAGAAATTGTCTGCAATTGTACTGTATTTTAGATCAAAATCACAATATTTACTACTCTTAGAAAGAGTAAAGAATAGACTTCGTACGGTTTAATTAATCTTTGTAGATAGGTCAATATACATTCTGTATGTCATATTCAATTGGTAAATCTGGCGTAACTTTTTTAGTCCAGTTTTATATTTCGTGTCGTTTTCATTTTGGATGAGTAAATCTCTAGCGCAAGGTATAACAATCGAGATTAAATTATAACACTCTAGATATTTTGCTAGAGCAGCAATATTACTCTAAATAAATAAAACAGCTGTTTTATTTGACTTGAGGGTAAGGTGTTTTTTAATCCGAAATTTGTGATTTGTGAATAATATAAATGACTACTAAGAGAACTACAGAAATGTTGGATTACTTTAAAAATGTTCGATTGGGCTACAAATTTTAACAGATCAAGAGTAAATCTAGATTGAAATTTAGGTTGAAACTAGATTTCCAAATTCAAAACGCCATTAGTTAACAATTTTAATAATATTTAAATTTCATTGATCTTAAATTTATTGTCATTCGAATATTTCCGTAAAGCGTGAAATATTTTAAAAAATGATATATGCGAAAATTTCCACACTATTCACTGTGAAAACTAATAAAATATGCGATATGTAAATGAAAAAGTATTGATGGCAAAAAGTTGCATAGAATTTCACCAAAAAAAAAAACGAAAAAAAAAACACAAATACAATTTTTTATTCGAAATTATGAATTATTGAAGTGACCTTAATATGAGAACACAAATGCAAATCCGTGTGTGTGCTTATATGCAAATACAAACAAAACACGACACAACGAAGAAAAAAAACAATGTAAAAAACAAAGCAATGCAAAAATAGTTGAAAAAAATATCACAACAACACAAAAGCAATGCAAACAAAGACAATAACAGTAATAGTAACAATAACCCAAAAACATACAACAACTTTATATGCTTGCCTTGCCTAGTAAATAGTTAAGCACCGAAGTACTCGGTACTTGTGTGTTGCAACAACAACCAAGTAAACATGGAGTTAGAAAAAGAATAGCAAACGTAGCCGCTGCGCAGAGCAGCGACAGAGCAACAGCTGCAGTAGTGGACAATGGTTTTTAGTAAAAGCTGTGAGGTTAGCGCAATGCAGTGCAGCAAACAACAACGTAAAGAATATTAAGATGCCGTTGCTATCAACATTAATGCTTAGCAGCGCATGTGTGTGTGTTTGTGTGTATATTGACTATTCATTTTTTAATGCATATGTGTGCTTATGTGTGCTGCTGCATGTGTACACATTAGCATAAAAGGGAAATGGCACGGGAAGCTGCTTGAATTCGAAAATCATGTTAGTGTGTTAGCACTGACGCTGGCGCTGGCGAAATGAAAATTACAAAAGTGGCTGTGCTTACTTTTTACGTTTATTTACAGTCCTGTATGTCCTGAATGTCCTGAATGGGGTTAAAATGGGAAAATACACAATGTTTTTTAATTTTTAATATTTATGGTTTTAATAATAAAAACAAACATTTAAATTGTAATGCTGCTAACAAATGACTTATATTTAAAAATAACAGTCTGTGCTATTTTTTTTATTAGTAATACTTTTTTCTTATTTAAATATGAATGCTCGTACTAATTAAAAAACAAATGGAGCATATAACAATCTAGGCAGCAATTAAGTAATACAGATTTTTGTTATTTGCATATTTTAGTTATGTTAGGCAAACCTTTTCACTATTGCATTTATCTTTAGGCAAATGATTTGACAGCCCCATTGACATTTGTTTTTTCAACCTCTGTTGTTTACCTTTATATGTGTATCCATTTGAATTCTGAACTTCATGTCAACCCTTTTCTTTCTTTCTGCTACCCAGCTCAACCATTAATTTAAATTGTTGACTTTATTCTCCCCCAGAAAATTATTTCTTAACTATGCATCGACATTAACATCTTCTTCTCAGCTTATTATATCCTCACTTACAACATCCTACATCCTGCTCGTTGGGTAATATGATAGCATTTTTTTTTCACAGCCAACATTAACATGTCACCTTGGCAACTTTGCACTAGGCATTGTGTATTTTTTCTTTTTTGTTTACTTTTACCTGCGAACAAAGCAATATTTAAATTTTCCGTATATTTCCGTATATTTCCCGACATTTTCAGTTTCTCTTGTCAACTAAGCAAGTGAAATAAGGCAATGAAAAACATTTGTTTTTCGTTATTTATTGCATAAACTTAACAAGATTTTTTAGAAAAAATTTATTTTATATTTTTGTTATTTATTGGACTAACTTAAATTTTTCACTAAAAATTCTAACACCTGCTGCTGATGTGTCTTTTTTGTTCATACAAATTTGCCTTGATGTGTGCCAGATACTGTCGCCTGTCCACAAAATTTCACTTGCATATTGCCTGCTTTTAGGCGCGCATTTTCATACAAATTGTGTTTTCACATTTTTCTTAATTTTCCATATTTTACTTGTAGTTCGCATTTTGAAATTTTCTCGAAAATTGTTGCAAATTGCAGTGATTACTACTGGAAAATGAGAAAATAGCAAATGTTACCAGTCATCTATGTAAATTTTTATGTTTATGTTGGTTATTAGTTGATGGATTCATGAAGATTGTCCTGATGACGTATGAGTAATAATTTAAGAACGCACAGGCATCTTACAAATATAATAATAATACTATATACTTAAATAATGTGGGTAGTATAAAGATGTTAACACGTGTTCTTTTGTATGTATAAGGTTCAGAATTTTTAAATTAATTAGTAGATAATAAGCACAATTTGATATAATAACATTATTACTTATAAACATACTTAATTCAATATAGTATTTACACAGAAGTCTTTGAATACGATAACAAGATTGATTTTGGTATTTAATAGGTAATGAACACATTACCGATTATTGTGTTACATACAAAACCAAATTATGCCAATGTATAATCAAGTGGGGATTATGCCACATTAATTTGCTGTTAAAGTACCATTAGGTTAGGTTATATGAACGATTTTAAGGACACACTTAGACCTATTAGCCCATTGCGTTACCGTATAATAAAATCAAAGATTGAAAATTATCATGAATCGTCAGCAAAGTTTAAATTGCCTATTAGAAGCAGGTCCTGATGCAGATGGCCAAGATAAACAAAAAAGTGGGCTCTAAAATAGTATGTGTTGGGCAGTTACAAAGCAGATGTAAGGACACCTATCATTGTTTTCTCTGCAACTGCGACGAATGGTTAAATGGAAGATTCAATCTACTAGCATGTAGGAAAGCACGACTGTGATCTGTCAACGAACCTACAACAAGACTGATATTTTTATGGATTAACTCAATGAAAGTACTGGATATTTTTTAAACGGAAAGTAGGCTATGTTACTTGCTTACAGTTGCTTACATGTCATTACGTCTTTTTATCTTTTACTATAAAGTTGAGCACAGAAAGAGCTCAATGAAAATATAATAATATACTATTAAAAAGAAATATTTTTATAATTGATATCCGATTTTACACTGGTAGCCATATAGAAAGTTTTTTAATGAAGTGAAAGCTAGGACCAGTTTACATATGGAAACCAAGTTATGATTTTTTATTCTCTTGGTGTAAACAATGCATAACGTTATACGTTTTGTATTACAATGATTTCTAAAATCCGTTTAGAAAAAAGAAACTAAATTTTAAATATAACCTTTGTTTTAATAGAGAGGTTTTTATTGAAGAGTAGTTAATTGCAACAACAATAATTTTTTAATTTTTTCAATGAATTAAATATTAGCCTAAGAGAATCTCTTAGGATTGCTGGTAAAATCTAATGAATTGAATTTTATATATAACCTTGTTTTTAATAGAGTGAGTAGAGTATTATTGAAGAGTAGTTAATTACAACAACAAGAATTTTTTAATTTTTTTAATGAATTAAATATTAGCCTAAGAGAATCTCTTAGGATTGCTGGTATAATCTATTGAATTTAATTTTAAATATAACCTTATTTTTATTAGAGTGAATAGAGTATTACTGAAGAGTAGTTAATTGCAACAACAAGAATTTTTTAATTTTTTTAATGAAATAAATATTAGCCTAAGAGAATCTCTTAGGATTACTGGTATAATCTAATGAATTAAATTTTTTAGCTGATCATACAGTCGTTTCGAGTGTTGCTAAATACCCATCATTAGTGGTAATAAAATTATTTCTTATATTTAATAATTCGTAAATAATTATGCTTTTCCTTTAATATTTTGGTATTTACATCGCTTCGATATAAAGATTATTCTCTACAAAGATCTTTGTTGAAATCTTGAGCGAAGATCCTTGTTTCTTATCCAGCCATATATGGTTCAATCCACAATCAAATTTTTTTGTTAATCTTATACCTTCAGATACCTTATACTCTGGGCTATTCAAAGCCATTTCTAGCATACATAGATTTAGTGCATAAAGCAATTAAAGATTTCTTTCTCTGTAAATATGATATTCCTGAAAATTAGAAAGGATATGTACAAATCTCGAACAAAAGTTTATTGCTTACAAAAGTTAAGATATCTCCATACACACATCCCATTGTTTAGTAAGTTTCTACAAAGTAGAAGTATGGTAATTGTGGATGAATGTATTATGTTCTCTCTTAGGGGGGATGTGTATAACAAAACCATACCCATATACAAATATTAAATGACGTAGGTCTGTTTGTGTATACTAGTGTTTACACCAAATTTGTGTTCAATCCCTGTTGATGGTAACGATTTTGCTTCTAAGAATTCTCCATTTCAGATTCTTGGCTAATAAAAATCTCAAATGGGCATATTCTGAATTTAAGAGGAGTGGATGTACAGTTTTGAGAAGATGCAAGATTTTACTGCCTGTGCGTTGCATTTGCAATGCTTTTCTTCCACAATTGCAGTGTGTGTTTCGCTATTGTAATTATGTTTGTTTGTGCATGTTTAGCAGTTGAATGTCGTTATATATCCTGGCAATTGTCTTAGTGTTTTTTCAATGTAAGGAAATAATCATGTAAGTTGGCTTATGTTAATGTCTGCTGGTTATTTTCTGTTGGCTACTACTTCTCATTAAACGCACTCAGATTCATATTGCAGCAGGCATTTGTTTACACAACTAACGAGAAAGAGAAAGTTATCTAAATATTTAAAAGTTTTTGAAATATTTTATGGACAAGAAGTGTAATTAGATACGTCATTCAACTCTACATATGAATTTTTATTTATTTATTTACAGTCTTTGAAAATTGATATAAACTTTATTGTAGAAATGATTAAAATTTAACCATTTAAATTTTAAATCGATGAGCATTAAGGCTTAAAGTGTTTCTTTTCAACTTAATAAGATTTCGATTTACGGTAATACCGAAAAAGATTATTCCGGGGTTCACAATACCCGGGGTTCATCATTTATTTAAGATTATTAGTGAAATCGTATGTAAGAAATTGAATCTCTCGTTACGAAAATAGTTACGTCAATAATTAGATATGAGATAATTTAAGTACTTGTAATGCTTAAAACATATTTCTTTAATTCAATCCATGCACTTCACTTCTCATATATATATGCAGATTGAAATACAATGACTTGATGTGTAATACCACCTACCTTGTACAATATTGCACTTGAATTTTTTTTGTTCATTTTAAAATATTCTTCCGAATATCTATACTTATATATATATATATCAAGACGTCTCTTTCGCATTACGATGATAATAATGTATACAAGGATATAAGCCATATTAACTATTATTTCGATTATATCTCCACGTGTTAACCATTTAAAACGATTTGGTTTTACAGATGAAGTTAAGGAGAGTGGAAAATTTATTTTCGCTAACTCTCAGCCAGGCCAGCGAAGAAGAAAGTTGCAACCATGCAATCGATTCTTCTACAGACGAAGACATTAAAATGCATTGATGGATTTCGCAACCTCTTGATCACAGCAACTTCTGTACAGTTTGCTCCTTGAAATACGCTAATATTAAAGTAATAGTGTAATAGCACAGTGTTCCACTTATACTCCAATGATCCACGAATTTTAGTTTGGTCGGAACCTAAAAAAATTTTCATTGTTCTCTTGTTTAATCTAAGCTATAGAGTCTTAAATACTTCACGATCTTTGCTAGAATTTATTAGTCACACAAATGATGAGTTTAATTATTTTTCTAGATAGTTCATCAGAGTTTGTATTGAAATCTTAATTTCATTTTGTTGTTTCATCTCACCGACTAGTTAATACCTTTATTTGTCTCTATGTTCAGTTATCTATATTTGTTTGTAAACGTTTTTGTTGCAGTTTAAGATCATATTGATAGATCCAGATCTCATTCATAGTTAAAAACCGATGAACAAAATCGGTTTCACTGTCCTAATAACTCTGCAGAAATTTATTTTTGATTAAATTTTTGCTAAATTGCCAACGATGGCGGCACTAACTTTGCGAATACCTTCTTCATATGATACATTAAATAGAGTCTAAAATATAAACTACTAGTTTGTCTAAGTATGCTTATGTCGTCAGAAATTTGGTGCTTAGTCTAACTTGTTTTTTTACAAACATCATCGTAGACTGTCTTAATGATTTCTGGTGTCGTTGCCTTTTTTTTTGAACGTTCACTACGTGGTTCATCTTCAAAGCTTGTACGTTTGAACTCTAAAATCTATCGATACACAGATGGAATTGCAGGGGCAAATTGTTTTAACTTATTTTCCACTTTTGTGTGAACTTTTGTTGCTGGTAAGTCTTCTAAAACAAAGAATCACTGCGCGACATTCAGTTTTTTTATTATGACAAATTAACCTACATGTTATCTTCAAATGGCGTGTAAATAAAGTTTGAATTAACAAATTGAAATAAATGTCTGAGTCTTCTCAGATGAAATGAGGTATGATAAACCGGTTAACACCGGTTAATGGGTGTCGCTTTTAAAATTTTACAGCTATGTTAAATAATTTCTATTTATGAATTTCCATTAATCGTAAACATTGGATTGTTCATTTTAATATGAGTAAAGATGACAGATGAAATCATAAAATGGCGCAGAAATTTTAAGTATTTTACTTGTTAATAGGTGTCGCTTTTCAAACTTATCAGTCAACCTGTGTGTTAAATGATATCTATTTATGAATTTCCATTATTCCTAAACATTGAATTGTATAGTGGATTATGAATTTATTCGCTAAGTCATACTTATTCTTCTATGTATGCTAACCGTATGTAAGAATGGTCTGCAGTTCATTAATATATTAGGATAGAAAATCAGAAATTAGGATCTTTTAGGTAAAACCTTCTTTATTAAATCAAAGATAATTAATATTTTTTCTTAAATTTTTAATTAATTATGTAATAATAATAAAAAAATAATAATAAAATTTTAATTTACAAAATTATTAAATTAATTTATTATTTAATTACGATTATGAAGATTTTAAAAATAATATCATTTTATATATATAAATATTTATGGTAGTAACTCAATAGCAACGCAGATAGAAAACGTTAATAAAAAAATTTAGGTTGTGATTTCCAATAAATTTGAATTTTCCTTTTATAGTTTTCCCCGACACAAGTTCCTTCAAAACTTATACTGAGAGCAACTTTCCGAAATGCACCCAAATTTGCTCACAATAAGTGTCAATTTAATAAAAATTATAAGAAGAGATGGCAGGAATCTTGCACTTGGTTACTTGGTTCAAGCTCACATTAATAAGCTTGAAAAATAATACACATAATTTTCCTTGTGGCTATAAATTAATGTCCTTTTTTTATGCTTTGTCATTCTTGCTTTTACAAATTAACCGCCATTAAATGCGCTTTTCACTTTTCACTGTTATTCCTTTTATTTTTATTATTTTTTATCCTTGTTGTGTATTTTGTTGTTATTTATTTCATTGTATTTTATTTTTGTTTACTATACTTGCTGCCAGGCCATGTCAGTTTTAATTAATGACACTGACAAAGCACACAAGACTCGCTAATATGATCATTCGACGTTGCACTCAAAGGACCTGCAATGCTCCGGCAGCTACTGCAAGCCATGAAATAACATTGAGCTACAACAAAGTGCAGTATATCCTTAAAAGAATAAAAAAAAAACATAAAAACAAAAAGAAATAAAAACAAAAGCAAAAATACGACAAAAATGTATCAAAACAAAACACAACACGGACTACTCTACAACGAGACTAGCAAAAAGTTCCCTTTTGTCTTTGGTACAAAATGACATCCTTTTTGCTGCAGCAACATGTCAACAACAATAACAACCAACGCAGCAGCGGCAAATATGACGCAAAGGGAAAATTGCAACAAAAACTGTAGTAAAATCCTATAAACATTGCTGCCAATAGCTTAGAAGGACTTCCGACGGAATACTTTTGGCGTTGTTGGCGCGCTAGCCAAATTTTTTTTTTCATCATTATTATTTTTTTTTTATTAATATTATAATTATAATTATTATTATTGTGATTATGATTATTTTTGGTATTGCATTTGTTGTTGTTGTTGGTGTTGTTTCTGTTAAGTTACTTTTGGTATTCATGGTTGAAAATTTGTTAGAAAAATTTGATAAATTTAAAGCGTTTTTTGTGGTGCACCGTTACGCAGGAAACCGCATAAGTTAGCGCTTTAGCTAGGTTTCCATCACAACTTCTAACCCAATTCGATGCTGCAGCGAGTGACAAAATGGCGGCGGAAGCTTATTGGTCGCAAAGAAAAGCAAGTCGACCAGCGCATCATGTCCTTCCTTTGTCGTTAGTTTTTAGTTTGGAAACTATTTGCACTCGCAGATACTGTTGGCAAAGTGCAGCGTGGTGTGCGGTATGGAAATAGTTCGCTATGTCATGGCATATCCTTTTCTATGAACTGCGGATGCGAAACGTAATATTTCGCCTTGTTATGCGAATATTTTGCGACACAATTTGACAAAGTTTCAAGCGGAAAACTTTGCTAATTACAAGGGGAAATTTTTGAGATAATTAATTTTTTGGAGTACTTTTTTCGTTCTATCCATTTCTCCATTTATGCTATCTTTATTGCATACGTATAACGTATTAAAACAAAAAGATATTTTAAATATTAATCCAACAAATGAAAATAGTTAACACATTATAAATATGTTGGAAATTTTTATATCGTCAGAAACGTTTTATAATCTGTACTCTTTTTTAATAAATAAATACAGAAAATATATAATGTGTTTATTTAAACAATTGGAGAACTTTGTTGTAAACTTATTTCCAATATATAAATCTCCTCGATATATTATACGAGGGCAGTGTTTTAAGTATGCGCCTAATAATGAAAACACAATGGTAAATCAATGAAAATGGTTTTATTGTTTTTCGTTTGAAGAAACTCTGAAGTTGGTTTTGCAACTCTGAAGTTGGTATCTCCAAAACCAGGGTTTTGAATGTCTCAACGCTCTGTTCGCGCGTGGAAAAGCGTTCGCCACCAATTTTTACCTATCTTAATGAACATTAAAGAGAAACAAAAAAAGTCACTGGGTACTAAATTGGAACTGTAAGGTAGATGATCCATCAATTCCATGTTTGAAGTGCTGAAAAACTCTTTTGTTTGAGCTGATATGTGTGAGCTCGCATTGTTGTGGTGGAAAATGATCTTTCCTTGACTGTTAATTTTCCTCAATTCTCCGAAGACTTTCGGCAAACAAATGGTTGCGTACCATTCAAAATTGATCGTTCTAGGTTGAACAAGTGGTACAGTTCCGACATGACCTTTTTTTACCATTGGTATAGAAATGTCAAAATTCATTTAATAATAGTTAGTGCTGCCGCACTAGGCGCAAAATTTAAAAGGCAGTCTAAGTAATATATCGCTTAAAAAGTCTCAAGGATAAGCCTGAAAAACACATCTGATTTGACAAATCAAATTCGACCTTACTCTTCAATGTAGTTTCCATCAACAATAAATTTCCGCTCTTTTCAAAGATATTAATACCTCTCTTTAAAAAAAAATTATCTTCATTCCTACCAAAAGAGCCCCGTTTTTTTATTGCTTTCGATAGAGTGATTATTTTGATCTTATAATTTTTATATAAACCAAATAATTAGAATAAAATTTATAATTTAGAAACTCAAACTATAAGAGTTTTTCAAGTTATTTTTAAATCAGTGTTAGAATCTTATTTATAGTGAGCTTATCGGAAAATGTTTGTCAATTCAATATTAAATCCAATCGTCAAATTGCCACTTTGTTCTTCCTTAAGTCATTCGACAGCAGATTAAATTCGTATTGAAATCTAAGCAGAAGGAAAGCTTAGCAAAGAAGTAGAAAAGCACAAAACAAAGCAAATGTGAAGAAGAAGAAAATCACTGTTCAATTAAAGTTAATCATGTCAATTCTGTTGTTTACATTTTTAATGAAAAGGGAGCACAAACAAAAGCTAAGAATCATGTAAAATGAGGTTCATTGAAATAAACCAAAAAAAACAAGACAAGAAAAAATAAAAGAAAAAAAATATAAAAATAAAAAATAAAATAAAAGTATGGCAACGCCATACCACAGTGGAATGGTTGTTTAGTCAGTGCTTGTTGGTTGCATGGTTGCATGTGGTGCATGCGATGATGGCGTCGCTGATTGCATGTCACTGCAGCGAAATGTGCGTTCCACCTTTAATTCAATTATAGCTTATTGACATCAATTAACGAAAAAAAAGCATAAGTAGAAGAAAAATCAGTTTGAAATTCTACTATTTTTATGCTGAAAAACATTTGGCATTAGTTTGGATGTGTGAAAGTGTGAATTCACTTGAAATTGTAATCCGTTTTTAGTTGTTTGTCCCCCACACGGTATTTTTGCTCCGCACCACAATTACATGTTTATACGAATGACAAGTGCTTAAGAGATAAAAAGCATAGTAAAGTGCAATTGCAGTCTTATGCGAGTGACTATAGTAATTGATACGCTGTGATTTAGCAAAGTGATAAGTACTTATTGAAACCCACGAAAAATAATAGAAATGAGTACAAAAAAAAAAACAGTAGTTTGTATAAAGGGGCTTCACACTACGAATTGAGGTTAGAGTTCAAGCACCTTTAATTGATATGTAATTAAATAATATTACTGAGCTTGTTTTCTGTAAAAAGTTGATGGGATTAAATAGAAAAAATTGTGTTTTATTATTATGTTGAGGATAGTTGAGTCAGTGCACCTGAGCACTTTTACTCTCTATTAACTGCGAGGTATCTTCAAAACCCCTCTTTGCGCCTTGACTAGATTATTGTTTATCACTTCATCAGATTAAGCAATAATTGACCTCAGATCTCAATACCTCCCCGACGAGCCTGTAACCATTCTAAGATTTGATAACGCGGTGTTGGTAAGTCTGTTAGTATTCACAAATAATTTCAGGGCTCTATCCTTTATTTATTTTTTGATGGGATCAATCTTGATGTCCCTGAGGATGTCATTTGTTCTAATATACCATGGAACTTTGAAAAGTCTTCTCAGAGCCTGGATTTGTGAAATTTCTAGCTGGTAAATAAAATTGTGTTTTAAACTCAATTAAAATATCAGTTTTATGTTAACTGTGCGCATACCAGGTAAGGAAGCTACTAGACTGAGAAGTTTTGCTTCTAACTGACATTAGAAAGTTCCACACGTGAATTATTCTAATTTTTTTTCATATGACGAAATTAGCATTCTCAACATCTTAGGATGGGCGTAGTACAAACGTTTTAAAGTGCTCTGTTACAATTAAATGCCCAAGTCATCGTAGTTCATTTATTTATCAATTTTTACAATAAACAATTTAATGTGCTCTACTAAAAATGGATGCCCAATCCTTCATAGTGTCTTCCTTTAAAATTTTGCTTTTAAATTCTGTTATGTGAATATCAAAAAGACCTACTTAAAAGCAAAATATTTCATACTTGAGTGATGTTAGATTTCGATTGAATAGCAAATTTCGTAGCTATAATTTTCGCTTCAGGCATTTGCACATGACCTGCACTAATAAATGAAGCACATCTGTATGCAGATAAAGTTAACAGTTAATGGCAAAGAAAAGATTCCCTCTTTGAGCCATGAAGCTCATTGTCAACTCAATTAGCAAGGAAAACTAGGTAATGAAATTTTGAAATTAGGACAAGAACAAACAGTGCATACATGAAAAGTCAATTATTGGAGCTGAAATCATTCAAGCGTACCTTTCCACACTTAAAATTGCTTTTCACAGTCTGTTTACTTTAAATGTTTTTCATGGTAGAATTTTTGACCTGGCATACAATTCTCTTAAAAGCAGTTTAAGGAATCATCTCGACTGGATATACAGATAGAAGTGGAATAGTTATGTGTTATAGTAGAGAGAGATTGCTTTGTGCTAAGTAAAATTGTTGTAAAATTTTAAAATGAACTTTGATATCCTTTTGCAATAGTTCAGGCATTGATAAGTCGATGGTTAGCGTAAAATAGATGTATTTAGATGTATCCCTAAGAAAGTACTAGTTTCCAAATAGTCTAAAATTTCGAAAAAATCGCATGTAAATTGGTAATGAATACTTTAGTTCAATAAAAAATATTTTTAAAATTAAGTTTACCAGATTCTTAGTTTCTAAGATATTTGTTTACGTGATCTAAGTTAAGCGGTTTGCTACTTGAAATTTATTATTATTATTTCTATGGGATGTGGCATTGCGACCATCGGGACTATTGTGCCCTTCTGGGTTTAGAGTAATTCTCCAACTCCTGTTGCGTCGATAAAAAGTCAATAATTGAGCAGGAACTATGTAGAACTTTTAAAATTTCCTGTAAATTACGCAGGTCATAAGTTCCTAATATAATAATGTCTATATATGGCGCGAGTACTAATAAATCCATAATAGGATTAAAAAGTGGCAACGGTCAAATAGTTAAAATGAAGGCAAAAAAATTAGGGCAATCTGACGTTCAGTAGTCATGTTTAGTTGGCTTTGTGAAGCTATTCTTTTTTAAAATAATGACACAAAATCCGAATTATTTATGAATCTGCCTTCGGGTAGACACTTATAAGCCAAGGATGCTCAAAGTGGTCAAAAACATAAATATCAGCGGTAAGGTTTTAGCCTGCAGAGAGTATTAACTACAAATATAACGTTGTATTTATTATAAATATTATTAAAGTTAGGAAACCTTTAAGTTCCATTAACTTTCCAAATTATTAGGGTTTTCCGGTATACTGAACATTATGATTTTTTAATGTGCAAAAAATAAATTGAAATTGTATTATATCAAACCTCTCAGATTTATTACAAACATTGCTTGTGAATATAATAATTTTGTATAGATTATTATAATTTTAACCAAACCTATTTCAAAGCAGTAAGGTCAAATGTGCATTTCAGAAATGCTTTAAAGCCGTCATACACAATAATGGACATATTGATTATATGTTGTATATTAAAAAATTGTTACATTTATATTTAATATTGCGTTACTTTATTATAGTAAAATTTTTTTCAAATACATGAGAATTATATACATAGTACTATATTGAATTTATAATTTTTAATCAAAGTTAAATTCAAATAAATACAATTGATTAAGTCATTTAATCAAAATTTCTAATAGATACTTAAGACAAAAAATGTCTTCAACAATATTTATAATGTTGGATGTGTTATGACATTTAAACTGTTGAGGATCTACAAAACCTTCATTGACCTAGATGAGATTTATTGGTTAGGAATAACTTTTTCAAATATTTTTCTTACATTATTTTATTCGGTTTAATATTATATTTTCCTTAAGAGTAACAAGACAAATTTTGATAATAAAATATAATAAAACCCCTATGTTTAACTATTATTAGAACTTTTATAGCATTTAAAGCACTATTTCAATGGAAATTATATTGCACTTTAACATATCACTCAAATAAAATCGTATTTTACAGTAAATTATATTTTGATTATTACATTGAAATAAGCTTAGTTAAGACTATCTTGTTAGGTATAATTGATTCAAAGAATACTATAAGTATGATATATGTTAATACAAATACATCGAAAATTTGGAGTAAATCAGTTTTATTCAACTGCAGAGAATCTACAAATGTGTAATCTATTATATGCTAAATAGATGCTAAATAGATACTAAATCCGTCTAAATCATCCACGTATTCAGCAGATAATTTTGGTTAAGGAACTCAAAATATTGCATAGGACAGCTATTGTATATAGACTAGCTGGTATACAGGGCATCAAAAAATAAAAATATGCCTGAAAAAATTCCAATATTTCGAAAATTATTCATTACTGTAGTTTAAGTTATATATTTTAATAATAATATGTCCTTGGTGCCCCAGAAGGACAGTGGTATATTAGAATAAAAAATATTTATGAAGATAAAGAGATGCTAGTGATAAAATCTTAACTGTAAAATATTAGAACAAATATTTTTGATAAGCTGTAGGTGCATAAAAACTCCTTAACTAAAAAGTTTGCTGTTACAACAAACCCTCAAAAAAATGTGTTCATAATAGTCATATCTGATAGTAATTTAAGAGTTACTAAGCAAGATAGTTCTCTTAATCATCCTGTACCATAGTTAATTATAAAAACAAATCACTTTCTATTCGGGAAGCAGAAGATTCTATTGGTTCTAGGTCTATCTAAGCGACTATTTTAACCAGCTCGTGTTACTTAAAATAGTTAAGGAGTTGATATGTGGAATAAGTAGTGACAGCACATCAATAAGTTCATGACCATACCAGCATATTCGAAATGAAGTAAGGTGAATTGATAAGAACTGGTGCTTTATGGACCGTAACTTTTTATTGATTTGCTTAAATATTCTGTAAAACTAGCTATTGTTGGTTGGATCCAAACTGCTTCAAGTAATATGTTGCGAAACCACAGAGTTTACAGATATACTTGGCATCCCAATTCCGGGGTTGTTCGAAATGATTATTTCGTGATCAATGGTATTGTTGGAATTGATTTATATAAATAATAATTTTCCCCATTTACAACGTTAAAGCACAATATATCCGTAAATTAAAGTTTTTTGGGGGAATGAACAACCATTCATTTTGGCATTCCTGAAGAAATGCTCTTACCCGAACCAGAAGATAGGCTACACGTTTTTTTGATTCAATATCAAACCCCATTTAAATTTAAGAATTCTGAAAATTTATGGATTACCTAAAGTTTTGACAATTATCATCCCTATAGTACACAAATTAGGGCTTAACTGAAGCAGAGGAAAGACTTCATCCATTTTTGAGAATTCCGAAAATATTGAGATTACAAAAAATTTTTTTAAATATGTTTTTATATTCCTAACTTGAATTAAAGGTAAGGCTACAGGTTTTTAGGTGATTTTACATTAAGACCGAAAAGTTTTCGGAAATTCTCATTTAAAATTCGCGCGCTGTATATTTTTCGATATTTTAAGTTTATGTAGTTTGGCAGCAATTAAGGACAATTACTATGCCAAAAATGAGCGCGATCTGTCAGACAGTTTGTTTACGGCAGCTGTTGAAACCAGTTCACCTCAGTAGTGCGTTGCGAAAAAAACAATGGAAAAAAATATTGAACAAAGAGTTTGCATCAAATTTTGTGTTTCGAACGAAATTTCGTGTGCAGAATCGTTGCGAATGCTACAAAAGGCTTATGGGAAATCAGTTTTATCGAAAACTCAAGTTTATGAGTGGTACAAAGCCTTTCAGGACGGTCGTACGACCGTCGAAGACATTTCGCAACGCACTACTGAGGTGAACTGGGTTCAACAGCTGCCGTAAACGAACTGTCTGACAGATCGCGCTCATTTTTGGCATAGTAATTAAGGACAGTGCTGCCAAACTACATAAACTTAAAATATCGAAAAATATACAGCGCGCGAATTTTAAATGAGAATTTCCGAAAACTTTTCAGTCTTAATGTATATCACAAGGATTGTAGACTGCTAATTATTATGACAATTTATCACATTTCTTTCGCTGATAATTGTCTATATCCACTTTGTTTCCAGAACGACAATACTATGGAATATTTATTTCACAAAGACTGTAGACTACTAATAAATATAATTACTCAATGCTAAGAACAAGAAACTGGTATATAACCAATCCTCAGAGACCTTAAGATTGACCCCATCAAAAAATTCATAAAAGATAGAGCCCTGAAATTATTTACAAAAACTGACAGATTTACCAACACCACGTTATCAAATCTCAGAATGGTTACAGGCTCCTCGGGGAGGTATGCAGATCTGAGGTCAACTATTGCTTAATTTGATGAAGTGATAAACAATAATACAGACAAGGCATAAAGAGAGGTTTTGAAAATACCTCGAGTTAAGAATAAGAGTAAAAGCGCTCAAATAGCTTCAACATAATACAATACTTCTTAGGTCTCTGATAATATAAGTATTATTTGCTATGCTTTTGTGCCATTCTCAAGATTCACACTTCATGGGTGCATGGGTCCGATGATATAACATATCTGTTATTGAACATTAGCTTATTATCTCCTTCAAATGTTCTCTACTCTCTCCAAATGAGCTTGTATATGTGTAAAACATCGGATTGGCATTCAAAGTGCAATGAACTTTCATGGTTCGACTGCTTTGTATGGAACCATCGAATCATTTCTAAAAGGTGGTACAAGGTGGTAACTATAAGCAAAAATTTTAAAGAAAAATTAAAGAAGACTTTCTTCCAACTCTATGATTATTTAAAATCAATAATATTAAATATATAATTGATTTTCTGATTACATTAACATGTGTTGTTGTATGAAAATATTCGTATTAAATATATTTTTCTTAAATATATTTTTTTTTTAAATTTTCGCGCTTTTAAGAATTAATTCACGAACAGCGTTTGCATAAACTTATCAATGTCACACCACGCCTGCACTTGACATTATTCTCATTCACATAAGCCGCGTAGATTTATGCACCTACACACGTATACAGTCGCACAGTTAACACAGTAAATATTTACACACACAAATGCAGGCAGTCAATTCCAAGTAATGCGAATGCATTTGCAAGTGAAATCCTTGCTGCTTCCCTGCACCTCAATTGTAATTTAAGAATTTTCTTATTTGCCGCATGAATGATGGCAATTCGTATGCGGCGTACGCTCGTTTCCTCAGCCATTGTTTTTCGTTTTCCTTATCGATGTGTTGTTGTTGTTGTAGCATTTGCAATTGTTGTTACTGCAGTAGCTGTTTGTGTAGTTGTTGGCATTGTAATTGTTACGTTTATTGTTATAACATATATGAGTGTGTGTTGGTGTCGGTTTATTTTGCTTACCAGAATAAATGAATTTCATTCATTCCGAACAGTTTGAACCGAAACAAAGCGAAGAGCTGTGCGAAAAGTAAAAGGAATTTAAAAATGGAGTGACATCTGATACCATACATATACATGCTTATACACATACATACATATATATGCATGCAGATATGCATGTAATGATTTATAAATAAAAGAAATTCACAATTTGTGCTAACAAGCCAGTTGGTCTAGAGAGGAGGGTGTGAGGCATAACCCACAGATGGTATAAAATAAAAAACCAAATTGAGAGTAAATTTTCTGTAGAATGAGTTTCCCAAAAATATGAAGAGGTGCAATACTCGTATATTCCATTGGTTACATGGTTGTCATTGGCATCACAATTAAGAGAAGGGAATTTGTCAACTTGAATTTATACATTTCTCCATAAACGGAGATGGAGATGTCGGCGAAGTATGGTGATGCTTATTATATATTTCAATAATAAATACAAGCGTTGAGTGTGGTATTATTATACTGAGCTACTATTGAGATATAGTACAGATTTATATAAAAATAATTAAAAAGATTTTCGAAAAGTGTTGAACTACAACAACAAAAATTCATTTTTATAATATTTTAATTAATTAAATTTTTGGCTGACCATACAACTGTTTCAAGTGTTGTCAAATATCCATCATCAGTAGTCTCGGAAATAATTCTTGTATTTAATTATTCGTAAATAATTTCTTGAGACTGCAAGTACCAAGGGTTGAAGTGACCCAAAGTCGTACTTGACTTTTATATTCGCACATATTTCTGGAGTTTTGTTAATTTGCTGTGAAAGTCTTATTAGTACAGTATTTAGTACAGTAAATACAGTATTTTAATAGCGTGACCTAGTCTAGATTCTTTTTGTTCCACAAGTGAGAATTACCACATCAAAAATGGTGTTTTATGTTATTAGTAGTCATAAGAAAAATTTAATTTATAAAATTAAGTGAGGTACCCCAATTAATTCATAAAAAATATATGATAGATTCGATGAAACTTACTGTAGTTATATTAGATCCCTTCAGACCTACGTTGTGGGCAATAAAACTGATTTATGTGTATTTATGATTTATGTATGTAGTAGTTAATATTATACTTTTGAATACTCAGACTGTAAATCATATCAGACAGTAAATCAGCACTCCTAGCACTAAGCTCACCTCGAGTGACTTTAAAACTAGTAAGGAAATACCATTAGATTCTTAAAGAGCTCACCTCGAGTGACTTTAAAACTAGTAAGGAAATACCATTAGATTGTTAAAGATTTCGCTGAAAGGAACACGGTTTACTTAATATGGATCCCAGGACATAAGAGACTTGCAAGAAAACAAGAACGGCGCTGAATTAGCCATAAAAGAGGCGGCCCCATACTTTATTGGGCCGAAACCATTTTGTGATCCTACATGGAACAGCTTTAAATCTAAAATTAATGAATGGCTGGAAAGTGGAAAGCACAATTGCTAAAAATTCAACACAAAGGAGTTGCTAATGCTGAACAAGAAACACATTCGACTATTTACAGAGTTTCTCACTGAAAATTGAGGAGGTAAGAAACATCTATCGAATCTAAGGATTACAAGACACGATAGCTGCAGATTTTGTCACGATGAAGAAGAAACAACAGAATACATTATTTGTCACTTCGATGGTATGCTAGACTCAGACTTCCGTACTTATTTATTGTCTACCCGCTTATAACAGACAGTAAGACAGTATAATAGATAGTAAGTGTTCCTGTTTCCATAATGTGTATAATTTTGAGTAAAAGCAACTATTCTCCATATGAATATAATTTCATGAGCTATTATAGTTAAGTCAATTCATCATCCAAATAATATTCAATATTATTATCAATATTCAAAAAATAATAAGTAAAGAATACGGTAAACTAATTATTTTTTCACTGTAGATAATATTTCTAAAACCACACAAAAAAAAAATATAATTATACTATATTATAGTCGATTTTTAAGAAACCATAAATACAAAAAACGAACTTTTCCTTTTTCCTTGCAAATTTATTGTTTATGTTCCTTGAAAGGAGCAAGTAAAATTTACAGGGAATAGCACTAACAAATTTTTATAAATTTCCTTGCCACCTTTTCTCAAAGATTTATTTTACATTTTTGCACAAGTTTTTTTCTAGTGTACTTTTTTTAAATTCAAGAAAAAAAAATAAACTGAATATGTTGCGCGAAAGTAGCTCCATTTGCCAAATTCAGATTCAAATATTGTTGAAGGGAATTCCAATACGTTCACCTTCTTCTTCCTGCTCCTGTGGCAACTTCCTTTTCAAATTCTTCGCTTTGTGGGATACTCGGTATATTGAAATGCTGCGCATTTGCTGTATTTGATTGAAAAGTAGATTAATGTAAAAAATATGATATGAAAATGAAACGATGCTTATTCTATCAGTGCCAGTGTGGAATTCAAATGAAAAGATGGGCCATCAATCGTTGGTATGTGACTAAGGCGATTGCATTCAACGAAAAAATATATTTCTTTTCTTAACACATAAAATAAAAATATACATCATTCTTATATATATGTTCGTGTATGTATGTCTATATATAAGCTTGAGAAAAAATTTATATTCAGAAACAAATTTTATAATTTTTTTAATATATTGATAGTAAAATAGTTTTTAATAAAATATAGTGTTATGATTTTACATAAATTTCATGGATATAAGGAAGTTATGAATTATGTTTATAATACAACACATAATATAGAAGAAACCTATTGCGTTGTTTAATTTAATTAAATTTTTTTGATCTCTTAAAACCACCTCTTAGGAATGAAAGAAGATTTCAACAGCAATGTGGAAACTTCATTCCTGTAATCGTGGGGGTGAGGAATGAGAAAATAGATTTAATACCTAGTGAGCTAGGCTCATCTAAATCAGGAAGCAAGCGCATGAACTAGGTAGGAAGAGCAATATAGAAGGGGGAGGGGTTACGGCTAACTAGCTGGGGTGGAATCAACAATATACTTTGTTACTAGGGTCACGAAAGCCGCGGTTATATAAGGGGATAGCGGAAAGGTTATGGTCCACTTCATCGAAGTAGTGGGTCAGGTATTGGTGGGGCTTACAGCGCAAACCTAGAACAAGGACTTCTGGAAGAGTGAGAAGAGTAGACGCGTCGGGGGGAAGGTCATGGAGCCGGTTGAGATACCTACAGGCGAGTGACAGAAGATACTCGTCAACACGAGTGATCTTAGCATTGTTATAGAGAGTTGATATGGAACAGTGCTTGCCATTATGCTTGCGCTTATAGTTAGTGCAATCGCGAAGCAGTTTTCGCTCAAACAGGGGGATTCTTTTCATCTGAGCGGAACTAATGGTTGACCAAATAGGGAAAGCGTAAGTGAGGAGAGAACGAATAAGCTGCTTATAGCAGAGCAGCTTAACTTTGCAGTTAAGCTGGTTATGTCTTCGAAGTGCAGTTTATTGGAATCGGACTAATGCTGTATGCTAAATAGGTTCCTTACATGCATATAGCTCACCGGTTGCTACAACACTCCAACAATTTATACAGTTATCTAAATACTGGCTACTTTTCTGGTGAGAGGAACTGCAGCAATTACTTCTTTGGCAACTTCATTCAACAATATTTTCCTTATATAGATTAGCACAGACTCACATAGTACTGTAATATGGTATTATCGCGATGAACAAACTCAATCGAATCGGAGCTGAGTTTATAACTCAGGAAAGATTAATAGATGTGTCATGTGAATACTATATATGGCTAACCGCAAACTATTTATAACTTACTATTATGGTTATCTTAGGCAATCACTCTATTTTCTGCACTTATTTCGAACTGATAAACCATTATAGATACAGAACAATACAACAAAAGATATAGACCGTGTCACAGACTAAAAAATTGTACTTCACCACTTGTTCGTAGAATGCTTCTCAAACTGAAAACTACGATGACTACAGCGCCCCATCTCAAAAGCTGAATACTTTGAACGTGATGTAAAAAATATTAAAGATTAAAAAATACTTATATAAAGACAAAAGAATAAAAATAGTCATTGCTTATCAATAGCACCGCGTATTTGCATATATCAAATCCTTTCTTTCAAATTCCCAATTACAATATAAATTGAGCACCTCCTCTGTTATAAGACTGAATCAATTTTTAACCAGATTTAACAAACATCAATTTATAATCAATAATTACTTAAGTAACTTCAGTAACTTTTTTCTTTATTTTTACTTTAATTATCGAATTCAAAATCTTACTTCCCAAATATTTTTCTCACTATCTAAAAATGACTTTATCACGCTTTGGTACTTTACATAAAATTGATTGGGGTGATTAATTGCATTGATTTCAATTACTTAATAATTAATTGCAGGTATAATTAGTAATTACACCTCATATTAATCGTTTCTTGTTGATGTATCTAAAAGATACACATGAATATCTATGGCGCGTTAATTATGACTTACTCGTATATTAGGGGTTGTGTTTTCATGGTAGGAATGGAATGAAAATAATTATTTCGAAAAGTTTATTTAAATATTAATTCTAGAATGTAAAAATTTTCTCATAACCAAAAAAAGATAAAAATTCATAATCTTTAAAATAAGTACTTCAACAAATTTTTGTGGAATATGATTTTAAATTTTTAAGCGTCTTTAAGTCTGAAATATATCTTAAAATGAATAAGGCATATTATTCGTTTTATCCAATAAGATCCCTGAACTTTTTACTTAATTATCTTCTGTGAATTAGTGAACTTTACAAACCATATTTCGGATTTTTGCAGCGAGTTCTGTTATTGGAGAAGTTCTTAGACGTCGCTTACGTATATCTCATCTTCAATGGTTCTATAACCATTTTTAAAAAAAACGCCCACAGTCAATTGTTTTTGAAAGACCAGATATACATAAGGTGTTAGTCTTTTATTATCGATATGTATTACTATAGCTATAAATAAAGTTATAAAGAAACTAGTCAAAGGTTGACATTATAGTTTTTCTATTGTTAAAAACATCACTGACGCGTAGACTGCATAGAACAAAATCTTGAATATATTTTTGTGAAAGATGAGCTACAAAATCGGGATTAATTTTGTAATTAACCTATTAATCTAAGTAGTAAAAATATTAAAGGTGAATATATCGTTAAAACAAGTTGAATTATGCTCAGATTATCTTTAGGGACTGCATGCTAATTATTGTTAGGTAATAAATAATTACCAACTGCGATGAGAAGGCGCTGAGAGCAATCGTGAAAAAATTCTACGGAAGATCTGTGGTCACATACGCATTGGCAACGAGCATCGAATTAGATGGGATGATAAACTGTAAGAACTATATAGCAAGATTGATATAGTTAAGCGCACATAAATTTAGTGATTTCGCTGGGTGTCGTGCGAATGAAAGAGTGTGCTCCAACTAAAAGGATGTTTGATTCGGTACTTGCAGGTGGAAAACGTAGTAGAGGACGTCTACCATCTTCGGTGCAAGGACCAGGAGACCAATGATTTTGGTCCGCACGATATTACCAACTGGCTACAGCAAGCTACTAGACGCGGTCAAGGACGAGTCATGTTAGTAATGACTTACTAAATTAGTAAGTAAGGAAGTAATTTTTTGACATTTAGAATAATGTTATAGTAAAGTAAATAATGCAAGAAATATATAATTACTTATATGAATAGGGTACGAAGTACTTCAGTGTTGCGGTTATAACTTAGCTCTATTTCTACAAACTTTCAATATTATTCTGAAAATTAAAGGAAATATGTTCTTATCATAATTTTCTTACCACTTTCATTTTTATAATGCAATCACTTAGCAAAAATTTAGCTAAAATACAGAGCGAAGGGGGAGATCATGCGAAGAATATTCTTAAATTTTATGCTTATTTAATATGTTTGTTTACAATATGGATTTAATCTTAAGTAGTAAAATTGAACTGAATTTTTCTAAAACAAACATTTTAACTTTATCTAGTAGAATATGAAACTTCCTCCAATCATGATTTTACAATCATAAAATTTTTACATACTTTGGTTCCAGCTTGCTTTGAGGACTCCCAAACTTATACTTGTGAGGCAAATGTCTTATCGCAGCCATTGTAAGTAGAACTATTAGAAATCGTAAAATTTTGCCAATTTTGACTTTTTTCCATTTGACTAAAAGCATACGTTCTACATTTTATTGGGAAAACTACATTTATGCCACCAATGTTTTTGTACTCTTAAATGCATGAATTTAAAAGGATTTTGATTTTTTGTCATATAAAAATTTATTGTTGCAATAAATTTTGCAACTTTGTTGTGAAAAGGATAATGTTTTATAGTAAAAGTGAAATAATTTATTTTCATTATATTTACAAATTATTTTTTACCATTTTTAAGAGTACATTTTGTCACATATACAACCATTGTTGCAATGTGAAATACTTTTATAAATATACTCTATTTATACTTGGATGTTTCTTTATGCATTTTATTTATATTAATATAAAAACATTTCAATACCAGCTGTAACGTTTTGTCAAGTTATGAAATGAAAGGGATTTAGCAACATAATTCTTTTCACTCTCCAAGCACTGCAAACGGATAAAAATTGCAGCCGACTTGCATATCCTTTCTCTTCACATAGTCAGGCTTTGCAGCAATGGCATGCTTTGGCATATTGAAGTATTTGATATCAATTTTTATTATTCCATATTTGCTGCTTAGGAGTTCAGTGCCATGCAGAATTATAAAACAGATTTTCATCCATAGTGCAAGTTGCATTTAATTGAAAAAGGATATCAGATATTTGTATAAAATATTGAAACTAAAAGTGGCTTAAATAGTTCCTTAATACTTTAAATTTTTTATATTATAATAAATATTTTGAATATATATCAACAAATATGACAATACAGTCACTGATGAAATAATCATGAATTAATCTCAACATGTTGTTAGTTGAAACTCCTCTATCTAGAATGTATTTCTTATTCAGAACAAACTCGTCCTTTTTGTAACCTATTTATTAATATCCTGCCTTAGAAAACTTCAAAAAATATAATCACAGTTACTTCGAGAAGGAAATTTTTATGATTAATCACGAAAGGCTCAGTGAAGTAAAGTTGTATCTGAAGTACACACTTTCTATCGGTAATAAATAAAACGACAAGAAAAGTTAAATATCAAAAATACTACTTTATGGCTGTGTTACTTATGGCAATGCTGCTCCATCCACCATTAAAAACCTCGAAACTTAAAATTGTACTGCGACGTATACTAAAAGTTCCATGGTAGATCTGATATGAAGAGATACACAAAGACTTGAGAGTCGAGTGCGTCCAAAAGTATATCAAGGACAGAGCGTTGAAATTGTTTGATTCTATAGAAGCGCTATCTAATTCACAATTGCATTCTCTCAAATCTAATGCAATATATATTTCCTCATTAAGATATGCTGAACTTCAAAGCATATTTCTATAAAATTATCTATATAACTTATCAGAATTCAATAGAGCTCTTATTGGAGTGGACCATAAGATATATATATATCTTATGGTCCATATATATATTTATATATTTTTTTGATCAAATGGTAGTATATATACATTTTTATAGTTATTATAATTATATTGGGAGAATTTGCATTACGACCTAGAGAACTATTGTGCCCCTTCAGTGAGTCCAATTCCTTCTATAAATTGTAGTATTAAACCCACATTATAGAATTTCGCTGACCAAAAATTTTCAGCTTTTCGATACGCTCCATCACCAGTCTTGATGTCATTTGGTGTTTTCATATATAAGTATCCTAACCAATTTAATTTTCACCATTAACCCACTAAACCAAAATGCAGTTTCGAAGTAATTTAGGTTAAGAAACTGACATTGACATTTCTTTGAAATTTTTTTTTATGACTTATTTTTGATGTTTTTTTTAATAATTTTTAACTTTTTATTGTATCATATCTTATGGGTTTTTGATGTAACAGTTTTGAGCCTCCGCTCCGTTTTTGGATGCTGTATTTGCAGATACTTCGGGGCTATTGTGATAAATGTCATATTACGCAAACGACATGTGTTACATGCGCCTAAAGTGAGTTCAGATTTGGCGAAATAAGCACAGAGCAGCAACAGCCAGCCACCACCGGCAGGCACAGTAGCACCACTGAAGCTGAAACCAATAACGAAATATCAACTTCAGCATTAACCGAACGAGCCTCATACCTACCCCAAGGGAAGCTCATTAGGTTTCCGCTTTTATGCTTTAATTCGAGCCACTTGTTTCCGTTTCCTATATAACTTGGCTTTTAAGCATTACCACTCTTGCTGCCATTCCAGCATAAAATTTGTTTATTATATTTTTGGTAATTTGCTGCTGTTCTTGCCGCTGATTTCGTTGTTTTTGTTTCTGTTCTTATTCTCTTATTCTCTTATTTTTATTTTTATTTTTATTTGATCTTATTTCATTTTATTTTCATTTTATTTTACGGGTTTGACTTATGTACCAATCATAATTTAATGACTTCCTGCGTGGATAATCTTTCCGGCATTTTATACAACAACAACAACAATAGCGGCAAATACAACAAAGCTCAGAAAGTTTCTGCGAATTACGTTTCCAGCTTGCAAACTTTATGCAATGCAGAACTCAGCAGAACTCAGCAGAACTCAGCCAAACACAACTGAATAAAGGATGGTTCAGCAGCGCTCGACACACCACAGCACAGTAGAGCACAGTAGAGTAGAGCCCAGCACAGTAGAGTAGAGCCCAGCAGAGTACAGTACAGCACACAACTCGCAAATACAAACACAATTGGGAGCAAATTACTGTCGTGTTAGCTAAAATATTTTATGAGAAGAATTTATATGCGGGTTCCAGTTCGGCGTTATGGGGTTTGCCTGGTATGCTGGCAAACGTATTTGTCACTTGGGCATATGATCATCATATGGTTCGGTACATGCGAATACTGGTGGTACATTGCGCACAAGGTAACTGGAGTACTTGGCGGTTTGTGCACTGCACATTTTCTAATCGTAAATTGAGTTGTTGAATTAGGCTCAAAGGGAATTGAGGATGAATTTCATTAATCAAAGGAATTTCTACTTATAACTTTGTAAATACGCAGTTCAAGCAAAATATTTTTAATGCAATTTTCCTATGAAATTTAATTTTTCTAGCGCAGCAAAAAAGTAATAAACATTTTTCACAACAAAAGAAAACTTTTTCACAGGAAAAGAATATTTATACTGAATCATCACAAGTGTATAAGGATATTAGAAGAAAAGAATTTCTCTTAATATTAAAAAACTTTAAGAGTTGTTTGCATATCACATTTTCTTTCTTCGTAATTTTGTTATGAATTAAATTATTTTTTCTTTTTAGTCTTTTATTCTTCAAAATAAAAAAAATAATATTTTAAAATAATTTGAATTTATAAAGTTTTTTAGAGAGACTATTACTACGCTTCATAATTGAAGAGCTAGGCTCACACTATTTTACTTATCCACATGTCTTACTTTAGGACCATAATAGTGTAGACACAAGTCTCATCGACGCAATACTTCAAGACTTGCTTTTGGAGAAATAATCAAAATCAAATAATCAAATTAAAATCAAAATACGAGTAAATTTCTCTTAATTTCTAATTAAGATTTCTTGGTTTATTAGAACAACAGACATGCATAGATATCTAAGAATCGAATCAGTGAAAAAGTATATCAAGGACAGAGCCCTAAAATTATTAATAAAAGTTGATACATTGCCAAACCCCACCCTAACAAACCTTAAGTCCAACTCAAGACGCACAGGAATATATGCTGATATACGGTCCGTCATCAGTTAGAAGATAAATAAATGATTATAATTCTAGTATAGTTAAAGTTAAGTGTGGGGCAGGGATAAGCCCTCCAGGCACAAAAGAGTAGAAGTGCGCAATAGCACTAACTCAAATCACAACAACAACAACAACATAACAAAAATTAATTCTATACAAAAACCTTTTCCTAAAATAAATAATTTATGGAGCAAACAGAAAATAGCAAGGACTGCAAGTGTTTGATATCAAAATTTTGTTTGGGAATGCGGTACCAACCTCGAAGATAGCGGAGCAGGTTTTCAAAATTGAAACCTTAACAGTAGACAAGAACTATTTGTGTCTCATAGAATGCCTGAGGACCATACCATATTTCTCTCGGTCAACTGAAGATCTTCAAAAACTATATTTTATAGTTACACAATGATTCTGGTATTGAAGCATTTTTGGTCATTATTAATTTTTTTTATTACAAAATACACAGACACGTCTACTATGAAAATGGTCTGTATAATTTTGATTATGTTCTTAGAAAAGATGGAGTATTAAAATTGCACTCTGGATACTTATTACACAACTTAGCTTTTATATTTTTCACTATAAATTCAAATATAAAAAAACATACATTAGTACTTATATCAAGATAAAGGAAACCAAAAACTTAAATAATTTTTTTATGAAAGACGAAATATTAAAATTGTGTCAAAGTCTTAATTCTCTATTTGACAAATAGGTGGCGTATTGCATACCTCTTCAACAAGTAAGTGTTTGACGACGTATAAAATAAAATAAAAATAAGTTCTTTTAACACAGAAATTATTGCAAGATTTTGACCATAAGAATTTAAGCACCAAATACCTTCCTTGTTATGGTTCTGCCAGCTGCGACAATTGACTGTTGGTCTCCATTGGTATTTTTAAACGGTGACTTCAAGAATAATCTGTCGTCAAAAGACTTAGAAAGGTGTTTTGAAACTGTGGACCAAAAAAAATATTGGTCACAAAGTTTAGATGCATGTAGAAGATTTTCTAGTATTACATACAGCACGAGACGTGAAACCTATTATGACTAAAAGAAATCGTTACATAAATTGAATTCCTTGGGTGGGATCCATTTTCTTCTGATCCCAATTTGTGATTTGAGTTTGCGATTTGAGTCCTTTGTGAAGCCAAAAACCATATTAAAGAATACTAGAGTGTTAATATAGCCAAAAAAGCCTTTATTTGTTAATAGATTAATATTTCTTAGATTTGCAACTCCTTTTCTCAACAATTTAGGGTCATATCTTGGTATAAATGTAGCCATATCGAGTACTCGAGTTGAATTCTTAATTTAAGGCGTTACTCAAAAATTTTTTGAGGCGTTTTTTATGAATTCTTAAAGAAGCAATTAATCATCAATGGATTACTATTTTTCAGATTTAAATTCGTGGAGCATATAGTTTCGTTTTCGTTTGTTTTAGAATTATATCTTGGTATAAAAGCAACCGCGACAATGTGAGATAGGCTAAAGTCAACATTGGAGAGTACCAGAGTGTTAATGTATTCAAGAAATCTTCCCTTTGTAATTGGGTTAATATATATTAGACTCAGAATTGTTCAGGTCTTAGTTTGTTTTTTATTTTATCTAGTTGGAGTCATGTGAAAGAGCTTTATTTACATATTTCGAATTTCGAAATATAAACGCGAGTATATCGAAATGTTTTGAATTCCGCTCTTATGTAAAATCTGCTAAATTCAAAAACTTTATTTTGTCTAATAAAATTCAGCTCTCTAAAAAGTTGCAATTTTATTGGTCCACATTGCGATATACCCGTATACTATAGTAGTTCATAGGTTAATAGGAAGTCTAATTAAGTGTAATACAAGTATTCTAATAATTAAATTAGATTAAAATGATTTTGTGCTAGTTCTAAATATAATTTATGGCAACAACAATGCTATATGAAAATCACACATATTTAACGTACTATCTCACTATCCTATTAAGCCTCTTATAATATATTTTCTATATATATATACTTATTATTCATTTCGTTTTGTATTATGCCAATATTGTGTTCTTTTTTCATTGTATTTAATTGGAAATTTGTGTTGCTCGTGTTAAGGATCAACAATCAATACCTGCAACAGAAGTTCAAGAAAGTAAGAAGTAAATAATTTATTGTTTATTATTATTTAGCAAAGGACTTTATTGGTTTTTGGGTTGGTTTAGTGAAAGTACCAGCAAAGCAGAAAGTATTTACCTAAGACATTTTAATGAAGGTTCCCTCAATGAAACTGAACCAAGCTGTGTCGTGCTGTGCCGAGCTGAACTTGACTACAATAAAGTAGCATTTAAGTATGTATGTATGTGTACGAGTGTATGTATGTTGGTGCGTATACAAAATACTTAATTATCCTATTTGTTTATTATTGATTGTGTTTGCTTTTAATTTTATTTGTGTAAGTTGTTGTTGTTTATTATTTCTTATTTGATTACATTAATTAACAATATTTAAGACGAAAACAGAAAGCAAGTAAAAATAAATTATTTTCCTCTTCGTTATTGTTGATGAATCAACATTTCACTTTTGACTGACGAATTGTTTCCTGTACGAAGAAAATTTTTCTTTTCTCATTGTTTTTGTCCTCACGCCCTTTTGTGTAAGGACATTTTCCTGCATTTTGCGACCCCAACGAATGTTACAACTAGCAACCGCATACTCGCTACTTTGGTACTCGTATTTAAGCACATAATAATTCACTCACACCAATGCTAAATAAACACACTGCACACATACACATACCCACACGCACACACACAAACATAGAACAATATATTGTAGAATCGTTTATGACTTATTTACGAGTACAAGCCCAGAAGCATAAAACGGAATGTTCAATTGTAGGAAGAATATGAGCGAATGCATTGAGACTGGGACCTCATGGAATGATTAATGAATTTATAAACAAATAACAACAAACCAGAGACTGAAGCGTCAAAACAAATGAGAACAGTTAAGAAATTTTAAGATAAAATATTAACGCTAGAATTCTCTATGAATGGCTTTGAGTCGGCGGTAAGTGGATGACGAATTTAGCGCAAGGGAAGCATGCCAAATTGCGGGGCTCTTCCTAAAACATGAGAAAATAAAGTATTTATGAGATTGAAATTGTTAGGAATGCACAGCAAATAAAAGTTATGTTTGTAAATAAAAATTTGTAGAAAATTAGAAACACATTAAAACAGAAATTTGAATAAAATTGAGTTATTTTTATTTTTTGCTTACACAGCAATTGAAAAATACATGAAAGCAAGTAATCATTAATTACAAAACAACACTCCAAGTTATTTCTGGCTTATCCTCAAATTAGGGATATGATTTCTTTTGGGAAGTATATGTACGGATTTGTTTTATAAATGATATTACGCATTAAGATAAATTTGTGTAAACATCAAAAATGTAAATTTCTACATTCATGTTACATTTAGGCTTTCAGTTATGGTATATTCTAAAATTATACTCAAAAGAAGTTGATTTTCGTATCTATAAATAATGCAGAAACTTAATACGAATAAGATTAAAAAATAATAATTGCCAGTTAAGGCCATACAGAGCTGTGTAGTATTGATTACTTTTGTAATTAGATTACTCCTAATGTTTAATTACTGAGTAATTTGCAGTTTTGACGCTAGACAACAATTGTAATTGTAATGGAAAAATTGTCATAAATTACAAGGAATTGGAATTGATTATTTAGATGATAAATTACAATTGGAATTAATAACACCAATTCCCAATTCCAAGTAATTTTTAAAAGTAATTGAGTTAAAAGAAGTAGCAGCAGAACTTTAGATTTAAGAACTTTGATTTAAGTATGTTGGATTGGCCCGGACGTGTTATATAGAATGTGATATGACGAACGATTTTTGAATCATGACCAAAATGCAGTGTATGCTTACGAGTTTTTTGTAACTTTGCTTATCTCATTTCATCTGACACATTGATCATCCAAGTTGTACGCAATCTTTTTCATTGATTTAATATATTGTTAAGCCTGTTGCTAATATTGGCTGTAATTATATGTCCCTATTATCAATAAAGAGATTTCCATGTCTGTAACGATATGTGCCTCGCCGTATACTAATTAATTTCGTCACTGTTGAGATTTCCATGTCTGTAACGATATGTGCCTCGCCGTATACTAATTAATTTCGTCACATATTGGACTAATTAACTTACTTCTGATACCTCGGAAATTGAAAGCTTTCAATGCGGAGAAGTGGATAGCGTCTATAAGAACATAGTTTCTCTTAAGTCTTCAGTTCCTGTCTAAACATGAAAATTTAGTCATGAATATAAACATATTTTGCACAGCTACCTCTACCGCATGTACAAAGCAGACTCACTGTTACATATATTGTGGAACAGCATAAGTTCTTCGAACGCAATAACTGGCTACCCAGTTTGGTTTTTGCCTCAAAGGACGTTCACAAAAAAAATTTTTGAAACCAAAGCAAACTGGGATCGCATAGCAATGTTTGCTAAATAGGTCTAGAGGCTGAAAAAAGTAAATCTAGACAAAAGGCAGCTGGAGCAAGCAATTATATTACATCAAAATGAAGTACAATGAAGGACCTGGATGCAGATCACAATGATGAAAGTCTTGAATTACTAATAGAAAGCCTAACTCGAAGTATTACTAATATAGTCATGGTGTAGGACGAGGTAATGAGAGGGATAGTATGAGTCGGGCAAAGGTGAGAACAAAACCATTATTTTCGTCACTTTCTGATGCACAGGATTGTGGGTACTCAACTTATCCCCGCGAGTTTTTTTCTACTTTACTTTACAAAGCACTCGCTCTCTCATCCCAAAACCTTAAAGCTTTGTGTACAGAGTACCACGCTTGGAGTATGCTACGCTTGGATTAGATTGGTAGTTGCGTAGGCGAGCCTCAATTATCTCATCACTATCCCGTCAAAGCAGATAAATTTGTTATTTACATAAAAGCAGAAAAGTGGAATTAATTGAGGTCATTATTAAAAAATCGTAAAATGAAAATAGTTTGAATATAAAATTAATTTCTGTCTAGACTCACTAGCCTTTGTTTACATTACGCAAACACTATACAAAGCCTTTTCAAATTTTCTACCAATTCAGATTATTCCGGAGATTTTTCTCGTTTAAACACAAGAGAAAGACCAACATTTAATCATGCAAAAAAAAAAAAAAACAAAAAAATTGAATGTAAAGTAGAAAATAGTTTGTTGGATTCGCATTTAAGCCGCACTTAATTAAGTTTCCAACATGACAAGACAAATCAGTACCCCAATTTAACTACTAAATCCCTTAAAGGATATTAAAACGTCTGAGCGAGACAAAAACATCTGCAGGCAAATATAAAATAAGCCCTCAAACAGAAACAACAAAAACATTAATAAAAATAAATAAAAAAAGCAAACAAAATAACAACAAAATATCAATTTAAATGCTTTTATGCGCGTTAAAAGGATTAAATTTACACACACACATATAAACCTACAACGAAAGCTCAGAAACAAATACGCATAAATGCAAAACCGTATACAATTTATATATTGACAAAGAAAACAACAACAACAATAACCATAACAGTAATAAAATAGCAAAAATAACAGCGTAAGCTTACAAATCTACAAATATAGACGAACGCTTTCGCGTATTGGATTTGCATATTTAAATTTGCGCACACACACAAGCACATATTGCCAGATTTGAATTTTTATAACGTTTCTAGATTTTAATAGTTAAAGCACATAGAAACGATTTTTTGTTTATTTCCATACAATTTTTTGCATTTATGTTTCAGTTCCGTCAATGTCACTCATACGCTCATACGCTGCGCTCCACTGCACACCATAACATACATGACAGAAATGTTATATTTAAAGAGAAATTAAAAAAAAAACCTAAAAAATGAGCTTTTAAAACTCAATTCCAACTGCAACTGTTCAATTCAACGTATTTTATTTTATTTTTAATTTCGATTTGTTTTTATTTTATTTTTGTTTGTGTTGTTGTTTTTGTTCTCTCTTTATCTCTTCACATATCATCTTTACATACATCCTCATTTTTGAATTTGATTTGTAAAAATTTCTCAAATTGATTTTCATATTAAAACAATGCAAACGCTAGAGCAAGCAACGGTGATTGATTTAAAGCGTATGTGTGGGTGTGTGTGTGTTTGTGAGTGAGAGTGGCTTGTATGTGAGCGAGTGACTAAATGAATAGCCAAATGAAGTTTTATGGTATGGCCTGATGGAGTGATATCAACAACAAATGACAAAAACAAAAAAGCAAAAAAAAAACAAAAAAAAACAACGAATTAAAAACGAAAAAGAAGAATTCATGGATTGTTAAGTTGTGTGAGTGGCAATGCGCCTTGGTTGAGTTCGTTGGTTGGTGTTTGTGAAATAAGTGCCACATTGACTTGCATTAAAAGCGAAATTGAAGTGAATGAATTGAAATTGAAGTGAATGAATTGAATTGAATTGTTTTGTCATTGAGATCGTTGCGCAAATTAATGTAGAATCCTGCTGAAGAGTCAATTTTATTTGTTCTTTTGTATTTTACACTGCTTGTGAGTTTTGTTTTTTTTTTTTTTTTGTGTTTGGTATTGCCATTCTTTTCCCTTATATTTCTTTTTAATTAACATTTTTTCCTATTACAGTGAAGTAAGTAGCGCTGTCAACAATCTAACAAATACATACAGTAGACATGTAGATTGCGGCGCATAATTGCTTATGTGGCAACTCTACTCTACCTTCGAGTACGAAAACATGTGTGCAAAGATGCTGTCAATTAGTTGAACAATTCAATCTATAATTACGAAATTATTTATTATGTTTTTTTTTTGATAATAAAGCACTTCATTCAAATTCTAAGTGAAATATAATTTGCTTTTGAAAATATTTATTGTGAAGTCAATAGCGATTGTTGAGTGTTTTCTAGTTACAGAAACTGGAAGAATATGAATTGTTTACAAAAGACACATTTATAAGCGTTCTAGAGATTTTAATAGTTATTATTATTGTTAAGGGATGTGGCATTGCGACCATCGGGTCTATTGTGCCCTCTTCTGGGTTTAGAGTAGGTCCTTAAGCCCTGTTGCGTCAATAAAAAGTAGTATTTTATTGCCTCTTCCGTAAGAACATACAGTCCTAGAAGCCTATTTCGTATGTGCATTAGCGCAGGGCATTCTGACAGCACATGTATGGCCAACTCCACATTCGCTTAACAAAATCTACAGTTTGCATCCGTAAGTATACCAAATTTTGTAAGGTGGTGTTTTAGTCTACAGTGTCCTGGTAGGATAACTGTGATGATTCTAAGTTTTTCTTCTGACAGGTTCATAAAATCGTGGTATCTTTTATTGTTAAAGGTACCAATATATGATTGAATTGAATATTGAATTGTTTTAATCCTGGTATTATCCCAGTAATCCTTTTTATATAAGTGATTTGAATTGTTTTAATCCTGGAATTCTCCCAGTAATCCTTTTTATTCTGGTTCTCCTTTATTTTTATAAGAGAAAGGAGCGTAATATTTTCCAGTCCACATAAAGGTTCCGGTCCCATCATCGGTGTGGCTGCTCCTTTCCTGGCTAGTTTGTCCGCGTATTCGTTTCAGAGTGCGCCAGATTTTAATAGTTGCTTTAATAATAATTTCAAATTAAAAAAATATTATTCAAAATGTAAACTAATAAATTATAAAAATCTACAAGAATTATAGTCACATACTACCCTTTCGTACTACCGCCAGAGAAATGGCAAGAGTTATTGCAACCCAATAAATAATAATAATCAGTATGTCACTATGTCATCACAATAGTATGCCCGGCTTGCACTGTCGTTAAAACAGTCTCCCCTGTATGTACCAGACAGTTTCTATCCTGGAACTTCATCGGGAATATTTCAGGATAGGGTCTTTGTGTTGCTTATCCATTAAAAAATTTTGTTTATTTTTTTAAGGCTGCTTCCAGGCCAAACATCAGTTTGTTTGTTTTTTCTCTTTTTTAAAATTAGTCATTTTGTAGATTATATTTTTTCCGTATGATCGTAACGAATCTGTCTATGGCGGTCCATTTTTCGTCAGATAACATGATCTTCGTTTCATTAATTAAAATACAGTGACGAACATAACGATGTTTTTATCCCGTTAATATAGCGATTTTTTATTAACAAACATTTTTTTAGATAAAATGCTGCAATTATTTTGATTTTATTTTATTATATCATCTCTTACATTTAATTTATTAAAATTATGAAACCAAAACAAGTACTAAATTAGACCGAACAAAATTATTGGCACCTTTAGGTTCTAATGAAATGTTTTAGCAATTTCATCGACATGAAAATTTTTTCTGGAAACAACCTGCTATTTCTTCACTATAAATGAAGTGGTGGTTTAGTCTCTAGCTAAACACATCGTAATGCATATACAGTAATGCTAGGTAAGGCCACTAAAAATGGACAAAAATGATTCGAAATTACGATAGACATAATTTTATTTAGTTAATTAACATGTAACAAAAGTGTGGTTATGTTAAAAAATTCCTTAATTAATAATTGTTCCAGCATTAAAGTTATAAATAATTTTTATTGAAAATTAATTTAAAGTGATAATAGATCCAATTTCATCATATTAGCACTAAAAACGTGGAACAAATGTGGCGTTGTGCTTAAAAATTTCTAAATTAAAACTTTTTTTACAACATTAAAATAATACATAATTTTGCTTTTAAGAAAAAATGAACATTCTAATTTAAAGACCGTGAACCTAATACAGACCTTAGATAAGAGTTCTGTTTGATATACGTTACTAAAACTGTACTAAGAAATAGATAGTGCCTTACACAATACATAATAATAGATTATTTAATTAATATTACTCATGATTGATGTTATATACTAATTTTGTTGATAATTGATCACTATCTGTGAAGAGCTATAGTGCATGAAATGAGTTTTATAAAGGTAGTGATTATGTCACTAAAGTATAGGACTGAAGGCTGTTGGCGGATGGTTAGCGGATAGTCGTGCCTTGATAATATAATTCACAAATAATATAAACTATTCTGTAACTTAGGTATATATTTTTGCTTTTATATTATTATTAGAACTAATAGAATATTATCTCGAAATTTTGATTAATGAAAATTTAAAACACAAGATATTTACGCTTTTCAAACAGATATTTGTGACATATTTACGTCTTCTCCAAATATGGGGACTTCGTAAAAGTCTGAATGACGAACTAATACGATTTATCAAAAAGTGGAAGTATGTTTGATTAGTTTATACTCTCCTTACGATTTTTAGTGATATTTTAGTGTATAAAGTAAGGGTTCAAAAGCTGATTCAAGGCGAGAATTAAAAGACAGAAATGGAAGAGTAAATGGTGGCTTTTGAAGACTAGCAATTTAACAGAGATATAAAAAAAGACTAAGACTATGATGGTTTAAAAACAAATCTTTTTAAAATATTCTTCTATTCTCTATAATAGAGACATCGAACAAATTCAAATAAGACCTACAAAGAGCTAACAAAATTTTAACATAGAAGTAAATCAATGGAAATATTTTTAGATCATTCCTTCTCTAATTATGATTTATGATAAAATTTCTTATGCAGCGATGACTTGAAATCGCAAGTCGCGATTTCATCAATACATTTCCAATCCATTCTGAACCATAAACAATTCACCCTTTTAATCCAATATCAATTTATCAATCCACCCTAACAATCCATAGCCTGACCCACGTATACGTCTTTATTTTTCTTTGAATGTTATTTGCTTTATAAACCCTATGGGCAACGACAATAACCTCAAATTTGATATTCCACCCGTAATAGTTTTAGAGATGTTTAAAAAATTGTACATCTTAAAAGATGGTGCATATCAAAAACTGTACTTTAGTGTGATTTCATTTTAGTATTTGAACTGGTTCAGAAAATACCTTTTTTGTCGAAATCATGGAAAGATATATGGCTGAGGTCGCCTTCTAATAATCGGGAAGTAAAGATGTTAAAAGCTTAGTATTTGAATTTTTTAATTTATACAAACTAGGTACAGAATGCAGTAAATATTAATATGAATTATGGGCACTAATAGGCATATACAAATGATTAGGACTACTAAAGAGTGTGTTTATGAAGAGGATTACGATATTCGCGATTATGCAGTAGAATTCAGTGGGGAACGATCCATCTCATTGAAGTGGAAAGCAAGGATCTGGACAAGTCTGTGGAAAAAATCTCAGAGAACTAGATCAGGTCGAGCGGATTGAGTTTACATTGGCAATATACGCTGAGATTTGCTATCATCCATGAATTCAAAGACCTTCTGTCAGAGAAACCCCTTGTGGGCCGCGAAATTGGTTGGTTTTGGCTGTAAAGAAAAACATATTGTTTAAGTCAGATAGTGGAAAAACATCAAAAAATACCGACTTTGTGTCATCCAATTTGAATTTTGTCAGATTGTGTGATGTAAGAGTGCTTAAACAATGTGGAGTAGTACAGTCATTAGTAAAATTGGGAAATTGTTTAACGAACTGCGAAAAATCATAATATCAATTAAATATCGAACTAGAAACCAAACTTTTTAATAAAAAGTTTTTATAAAAGATGATTCTAAGAAGGATTATAGAAATAATAATTGCTTTATTTATTTAACGTCAAATAAGTTTGTACTTAATCTAGTTTAAAGATTACTTGCAGATGTGAAAGTCAGTGATGTTATTATTTTGTTTAAATTCATTTACATGGTAATGGTTTTAAATTAACCTCAATGTTGAAAATTAAGTAAATTTAAACAAAATAATTATGGACTGACTTTCAGTCCTTCAAGCAATATTTAAACAAAATTAAGTAGAGATTTCTTCAACGTTTTGAATGAATAAATTAATTATAATTCCCATACTACTTGTTAAGAGCAGAATTTGATATTTCTATATAAAATCTGTTTTTCGTTATTTGCTTTGATTGTATTAATGTTACGAAAAACTCGTTTTTCTATAATTTAATTTGCAATAAAAGTAAGAGGTTGCATTCTTCAGACTTCATTTTTCAAATTTCTTTGCTTTTTGGAGGTTTTATCTGTCTGCTTTTTTTTCTGAGAATTATAAGTCTAAAGCAAAACTATATTTAATTATTTCAATTTTGTTGTTATTTTTCGTGTTGAGTTTATAGGATTATGTCTGCAGATAAAAGAAATAAATAACATATTTTATTTAAAAGAAAATACAAATCTTAATTCAACTATAGTACATTTCGCTGTAATCGCTGTTGGTCTGTTGACATACGAACATAGCTGGAGGATAATTTCTTATGAAGGGTGTCCAACAGTTACCAATACTTTACATTTATACAGAAAATTCCTTCATTGCTTTATGCCAAATCCAAGCCTGAGGCATTTCTCGTTTATTATTAAAAAAGGAAATAGAAATTATTACACTGCTTAACATTTGACTCATGCCTTTCCGACCGACACCCCCCAAATGTAAGAGCACAAAAGGACCTCAACTGCACGTGCAATCTTCCCTGATATAATTAAGCAACATAAATCCCGGAATGTTTGGCAAATGTAAAAATTTCAAAAAGAAATTGTTAAATAAATAATAACAAAATAAAATAAAAATTATGAAAGAATAAACCGCACAAAGGCTCCAATATGAAACTGAAATAAACTGAAATAAAATGAAATTAAGTAGAAAACAAACAAAAACTTTATCAAAAATCTTCGCCTTGTTTATGTACAATTTACTTTCGTTACTTCGTTTTATTTCATTAGGTTTTACTCTCTTTTTAAATTGTTTTTCCGGGGGATAAACTTTTTTATGTAGTGCGAAAAATATAAACTTAAAAATAAGTACGAAATTGATTATGAAAACAGTTAGCGCGGCTAGAGCAGCGGCAGTGGCGGCAAGACCTGGAGGTGGTCCTGCCAGTCCCACTTGTACCGGCTTTCAACCTATGCAGCTGGCTTCGTTGAGTTACAATGGGCTTCGGGCACACTTTAAGGTATTACCACCGCAGTAATAAACGTGAACAAAGGCAATGAAAGGAAACACCCTGTTGAGCTTTTAGAAGATTTCACTTTAACTGCAGCGCATTAAAGGTAAAAGTAGGAAGAAAAAAAATTATTCTTATTCCAATGAAGCACATTAATGAAACTCAATATGAATCCTGCGATATATCCTTGTACTTTTCCTTTTTTTCTTACGCTCTTTGCTGCTATTCACTTTCGTTTTCTATTTTTCTTCAAATATTTCTCTTCGCCGAGCATTAAGTGCCATCGGCCTTTTTTAACATGAAAAGACGGCAGAACTGCAACAAACACAAAACCGTTATTTCATGTACTTTTTTCTGGGAGGTGGGGGATTTTTTTTTTCGTTTCGTCCTCAAACTTTCTTAGTAAAAGTCGCACTCGGCCTGTAGGGTATGTTAAAGTTTTTATTTCTTTTAAACTTATTCTGTTTTTTTTTTGTGTTGGTTTATGTATACTTTTGTGTTTTTGGAGATTATGAAGTGAAGACTACTACTCCGAGCTCCGACCGCATGGAATCCTATTTTTAGAAAGTTGCACTAACTCATACCAATGCAGACGTAGTTCAAGTTTATTTGGTGCCTTAGCGCTCAAAGCTATTAAAAGGATCTGTGTGTTTGTCGGTATCTTCATCCTTACACGCGTCTTATCGTACATAACCTTTCCTCTTGGTGCTTTCCTCTTTTCAGCTTTAAACTTTTTGTCGTATTTCATCCGAACGAAAACAATAGAAATGCGTCTGAGCAATGATAAAGTTTCAGAATTTGTATCTTCCTTGTTGTGTTTTAGTTTTTATTCAATATTTTTCTGTTTTTCAGTGTAGTTTTTGTTTGCTAATGAGTGAATTGCAATCTTTTTTTACAACTCGTATTTCGTTTTAATGATTACAAAAACGAATAACTAACCTCAGGCTATCTAAACTGCACAAAACTATGAAAGGATTGCGGCCATATGCTTGGAATAGCAAGAAACTAGAAAATTATTTACTAATATCTTTTCCTTCATACACTTTTTATGTAATTATTGGCATATGATTTGGAAATCTATAGCTTGAGAGCATAAGAATATTATGCCAATATTTTTTGCTAATAGATTTTGTTTAAGAGATAGGAAATTTACTAGAAAGGCTGCAAAAAGTTACCTGAGGTAATTTCACAATGAATTGCAAAACATATTGGTATATTAAGGCCTTTCCTTTTATACTACAATTGTTGTTATTATAGCTACACTTAAAGTTTTAGAAATAATTGACTCTATAAAATATATTACAATGATAAGTGCAAAACTAGTCCATAATTAACTAATAGTAAAGGTATGGTATTAATTACTGTTGTCACAATCATCCCACAGGGTCTTAGACAACTTTAAAGAATTATGTCTTTCGTATAATGATTTATATACATCTGAGGTCCACATTGAGCAGTGATAAGTGCCAAAGGAGTTCATAATTAACTAATAGTAAAGGTACGGTATTAATTACTGGTGTCACACTCATATCACAGTCTAAAACAATTTTAAAGAATTATGACTTTCGTATCCCTAATTCAGCAGAGATATATATCAAACAAATCTCTAATAAACTGATGTTTAAGGTTACGTATTCACTGCCAATATCACAATGGGCCCGCAGGGTCTATGTGAATGCAGGCTAGATTAATATTTAAAATAGTTATATCATTCGTAGCCAAAATTTGGCTGTAAATCCGGTGTTAACTGCTGTTATCATAATTGACAATGGGACTTATAAGTGTTTAGTGTACTTTGATAATATAAAGAGTTATTTGTTTCGTTGTCCTGATTTGTTGGAGATATATGTCTACAATCTATAATCAACTAATAATTAAGTCTCAACCATCGCTTACGTAGTACACCCGCAGGGTATAAATAAGTTTAATATTATAGAGTTTCTTCCTACTTAGTTCTGATTCGGCAGTGATAGGTATATATTAAGCAAATTGCCAACTGGGTTTATTAAATCAACTTTTCAAAATTTTGAAGAACTATCTTTTTTATAGCACTGATTGGGCAAAAATATATGTCCGATAAATCTACAATTAACTAACAGTTAAGGATCTGTGAACTACTGGTATCACAGTAGGCACTCAAGGTCTGACTCAATTTACGCTACATTAATATCTAAAAGAGTTTTTCTTTCGTGGTCCTAATTTGGTGGAGTTAAATGTTAAATTACTACATAACTAACTGAGTTAAAGTCTTCGTGTTAAGTAGACTTACTGCCACTGTAACTTAATCTAGTCTAATATTCAACCATACTGTCGTTTACGACATTATAAGGTCGGCATTTCACAATACGGATCGTTTAACAATCGCCGAACATGTTAAACTTGAAGAAATTTGTGAAAGAGACGTCTTTTGTGCAATAAATGTTTGGGACTTTTATCAGCAGGTTCTTTCAGGTGTGCAGTTTATCAAACGCCGTATTAAAAGGTGTCATTATAACATATGCGCTTAAATGTGATTCGGTGCATTAGGGCACCACATCGATCTAGTCTAACCTGTAGCAAAAACTGATCTAAAATAGATTTATTCCGCTTCGAATTTTTTCAATGAAGGGATTCATGTTTCTCTTGTCGAATTTGGGGTAGTTAAGATTGACAATTAACAGACGAAAGATAATTGCATTCAAATAAGAGGACTGAAAGGCACGACATTTTATTTAGTCACAATCAGATCGTTGTAGCTAGATAATTACCAATACTTTTTGTAAAGATATAATTGTGAAAGATAAGTAGTTTCAATATAACGGAACCATAAATCATATAGCACGTCCTACTTATCCTTTGCGTAATTTCATGTTTCGGTGATATAAACTAGTCACCAACATCACAAGATCTGTCATCACAAGAATTTTTCTATTAAGTTACGTAAAAGATGAAAGTTAATAATTATTATTATTTTCGTTATTATGTCACAAACTTATATATATTATAAACATTCGGATATAACTTTCTTATCATTGATTTTATCATTATAGTCTATATGATTTAAATTTATTATTGTTAAAGATGCATTTACTGAACAATATTTTTTTATTTATTTTCAGGTAAGAACCTTTACAATGACGGCAATATTTGTAAGAGAAATTTAAATATAAAAGTTAAATAAATAAATATTAAATATATAAATTAAATATATAAAATTTTTTGCAAAAACTTTACTTTGTTAAAGCAATAAATCTTCTTTTGTGAAATGTGATGAATTTTGAATATACGAGTAGTATTAAAAATTAATGACAGTAACTTAAAAAATTTAAACCATGGCAGACTTTCATAACTGTCTGTTGTTTATTGGGTTTTTGGCCGCTTCCAGCAAGGATCGCTGGCTGTTATTCAGTCAATTAAAGCCAATTCAATAGGTTCTTGAGTGAACTTTGTCGAATCCAAAGTTTCGTTCATTATCACATGCTGACGCAAAAAGTTCACGTTACTTTAACAGTTCCAATCAGTTCTCAGAACTATCGATACGTTGTTGTTTAGGGGCCAATGTCAGCAAATGCGACAGCCACTTCGAAAAAAACTTTCTCTTTAAGAAATTATTTTACAATATTAAAATGATGTGTTCCCAATATCAAAGAAAAATCTTTGAGAAGCTATTTCCTGTAAATTCATTTTAGTAGTAGCGTCCTTAAAGTAGTAGAAAAAATAACATTGCTAAAGCATCTATAACTAACGAAGTAATCGTTCAAATGTCAGCTATTTTGACAGAACTTACGTTTGTGCTCTAAAGAATGAAAACAATGTATCAGTTAATGGACATATTAATAATGTTACCAGTTTTATTTCAATTCTAATAGACAGATAACCACTCCTTTTATATTTGAATCTTCGATATGTTACAATATTTGTAGTGCACGAATAAAACAATTCGTTGCTATTTCTAAGCACTATTTTGATTTAATAAAAAACTTTCTAAATAGAATGCTTTTGATTCTTCTTGATTTAATGAAAATAATTGAAAATAATTATTTACTTTGCACTCAATTTTTTCAAATATATTTCTAAAAAATCAAATTAATGTACGGCAATTTTCAGTTTTTTGTATGGATTTTATATGTTAAAATCAACTAATTTAAATTGTGCTCCAAATCTAGGTGCCTGTATCCAATAGTAATTTCCGTAAAATATATTATTTGCATTGCTTTAAATATAAAGATTTATTTATATTGCAACAAATGAATAGAGAGATCTTGCTAGATTTATTTCTAAGGTCATATTAAGTAGGAATATGATACATAGAATATAGGTAAAACTCATAATTTGAATATTACTAGTTAAAAATTATAAATGAATAATTATAACCAAAAAAACGTGTTGCTAAGTCCATCGATAATGTGTTTTAAGCAATAAATAAAAATAGCTCGTCGAAAAATTCACTAAAACAAATGTGCCAAAACTTCAAGTTCGTAACTTTTTCTTTCTATATTATGACATCAGTGTTGTTGTAAATTTAGAAACATATAGAATACGAGTACAGAAATGGAAGCTTGTTATATGTGGACGACTGTTCAGGGGCACCAATTCATGTTCCATTAAAGACCATTTAAAGAGGCTTATTATTCTTCATTTTTCAGCACACTATTGTCAAGTTGATATCCTTTATAGTAATTAATATAAACTAGTTATTTTGAAATGGGTCCTGCAGGCTCATTAACAGTGTCTACGGTTATTATGCCAGGTTGAGGTCAATATTACAGCTTACTTAGGTCACTGGTGTCTAACATATACACCAGAAACAACGCAGAAAAACTATACATTCATTTTAATAGACATAGATGAGTAAGAAATCTATGTCTATTAAAATTTATATATCTTATTTTTATGTGGGTAGTACACTGGTTGAGTTTAAAGTAACTATTTTTAGAAATATATATAGTATATATATTTTTTGGATACTACTTCAGATTAAATATTTTTAAATCAGTAATTGGATTTTCATATTTATGAGAAAATTTTTTTTTATAAGGAAATCATAATCAGGACATATTTCTCTATTTTAAAAAAATTGGATTTTTTTTTTAAGTTCAGAATCCATTAATTTATTCACTCCTCAATCCATTAATTTTTTTCCCATAATTTTAGAATATTTAAATACTTTTCAACAACTGACGCTTTTCCTATCCTTCTCCACCACTCATTATTCCCCTAAGTACTTGGATTAGATTATTGCACGTTTTTATTTTTAATTTACATTCCCCGCACTTCTCGAAACTTTTTTAAATTCAAATCAATTGCTATTCTTCCTCTTAAGGCAAATGTTCTTATTGTTTTTGTAATTAATGTTTTTGTTACTTTTACATTTGTTGTTACAAACAACAAGTTTTTGTTGTTGTTTTTTGTATTGCGGACATTGTGACGTGTGTAATGAACAAACAAATAACAAACATCCTGAAGTAAAAAGGATGTTACAAAATCACTAATGAATTCCGTTGCAATTTTTTGTTTTTGTTTTTTTTTTGTTTTTATTTTTCAATAAAAGAAAAAAGAATTAAAAGTGTGTGTAGGGAAAAAAATTTACAAAGCAAAAAAAAAAACAAAAACAAAAAAATAATATACAGAAATGAAGTAAGAATTACTACTGCAACCATAACAGTATAACAGCACCAGCAACAACAATAACAACACAAATATAAAACAACAACAACAACAATAAGAACAATAATAAAAATAATAATAATACTCGTAACAAAGCAAAAAGCATTGTTTTAATCCCTAATGTCAGTTCGTGTTCAATGAAGTTGAGTTAGGAATTATGTTCCCTTTTTGTTGTTGCGCTGAGCTTATGTTATTTTTGTTCTGCTGCTGTTGTTGTTGTTGCTTTGCTTTTAATTTTACCCCAACAAGTAACTGGTTTTTTTTTTTTTTTGATTTGTTTTTATTTCATCATCATCATCAGCATCTGAACTTTTTCCTACTTCTCTTGCATTTTCATTTCCATTTCCACGTTTTACTTTGTGGATGGAATGCATTTTAGTACTTTTGCACCGCTTCAGCGGAAGCTTTTCAGTTTCCATTCAGTGCTGTTTTGTTGTTTTTGTTTTTCATTTTTGTTACGTTCTTGTTACGTTGTTGTTGTTGGTGCTGCGTTCTTGTTGTTGTTGTTTTCGAAAAAAATATACAACTTCACCATTTCATTCAAAACAATTCCCCGTCGAGTTGTTAATTTAATTTAAAATTAAAACAGTTTTTCAACAGTTCGGGCAACTTCGAAAGGTTGTGGAGAGCACAAACCTAAGGCGAAAGCAAATTAATTAGATCGCAACAGTTCAGGAGGCCAGAGAAGTTAACAGTTTAAATGTTGCAACTTGGAAGTTCCCGCATCTACGACCAACTCGCAATTATTATTTTTAATTTCAGTTTCTAATGAAAATAATTAAACGTTTCAGTTTGGAATTTTATTAAACTTTGATTTTATTTCAATTTTAATTATACATTTTTTTTGCTACCATTTTTTTTTTTTGTTTAATTTAAAAGTTAATAACTAAAACAATAATTGAAGATTCTTGAAAATATTCTCGGAAGATTCTCGAAAGAGATATAAGTTATGTGAAAATGATTTATTTGACGGTTATATTGTAAATCATATTATGAAGGACACTGGCAATGAATAAGTTCATAGGATAAAGAATAACTTTTTTTGGTAAATTTGACTTTATTCGTCCACTTCTAGTCTTCTTCAAAAGTAGTGTGTTCATTTCAACCATTAACGAAGATTTCAATACATTTTTTTTGGAATAATTCATCTATGGAGTTAAAATGTGCATCAGTTTCGGTCATAACTTTTTCATCGGAGTCAAAACTCTTCCACTGAGCATTTTTTTCAAAGATTCTCAAAGATTTCAAAACCTCTTTTGTAGAATGATTCACATAGGTCCTTAAAATATGCCTCAGTTTCGATGAAGACTTTTTCATCGGAGTCAAAACTCTTCCACTGAAGCATTTTTCTTGGGTCTTCAAACAAGTGGTAATCGTTGAGCGTCAAAGTTACATTGTCAGCAAATCTTTAAAATTGTTAACTAATAAAATGTTGTACAAATAATGATATTTTTTGATTTTTATCCAACTATCAGTAGAAAAAAACTCTTAATTATAGGTCAACTAAGCTTTTGATCCAAAGATTCTCATAGGTAAATAAATTCATGCGACATCATCTAGGCTATTATTATTGGCAATATCTGTTTATTCATGCTTACAGCAAAAATTTTACATACATATTTTGGTATTACAAAATGACAATAAGTTGTAAACATAGGCTTTTCCATACAATTGAGAAACAGTTTGCAAGATTTTGATGTCAAGTTATAGTCCAGAAAGATTTTCTGACCCATGCAATAATTTATTGACTTAATATTCAGACATTCTTCATACAGGAGTTTCCGCAATGCAATTATTCGAGTATTTTCCGTATAAAATTAGTTTAAAGGTATAAACAAAGATTGTCTACAGTTAAAAATTAGAAAAGTAGCAGAAACTTAAAGATATTTTTCATTCAAATTTATATTAATGTTACTCACTTCAAGTCATTGATAACTACGTCTTTTTATACTAATAAATTCTACAAAAGTGCTTTTAAGTTACACTTATACGAAGCATAAAAGCAATTTATTTTTTTGAGACCAATCTTTTGTAGAATGACTCACATACGTCCTTAAAATATGCCTCAGTTTCGATGAAGACTTTTTCATTGGAGACAAATCTCTTCCACTGAAACACTTTTCGTGGATGTGGGTACAATTGGAACTGTGATTCGTTTCAAAACTTTATATCAATGATGCTCCCACTGTGTCATCCTTCAGACTTATCAGTGCATGTTATACATTTTTACCAATATAAGTCCCTGTATCTATTATTTTAAAAGAAACACAGAACTAAATACCGTGACAATTATAGAAGTTAACATTCACGTCGTCTCGAATGCGGCTCTACTCTTAAATTTATTAACGGAGTAATGCGATATTAATCGATCGCCTGTTTGCTGCCAAACGGCCCAGCAACTTGTTTAACTGGAAAAGTCCCGATTGGCTTTGGTAGTTCTCAACTCCACAAAAGTGTGCTCGTTCATTTTACTGGGACTACTAATCGAGACACACGTACATAACTAAAAAAAGTTGTATTTTATTTAATTCATATAAATAAATAAGTGGTAATATATAAAATATATTATTAACTTCAGATAGAAAAAAAACAATAACAAAAGATTAACCTTAAAGATCTTCGAGAGACTAGAAAACGTAGACAGAACCAATAATTGGAAAGAGAAAAGTAACAAACTCAGTAACAGCTACCTGCAACTACCACAATCTTGACTATATATTTTTAATTGAATATTGTTTATATATTGTATATAATGTAATTTATTGTTTATTATTTAAAACTAAATTTGTAAATAGATTCCAGTATAAAAGAGACTGCTTACAAGAGCAGTAGTAATAATACATTGTGCTGAGAAACAAGTCAAACAAAGTTTAAAACGTCGGTGAGGACTATATACCTACAAATAGATATAAAAATTAATTTCCGGTTTTTATTTAATTCCTAATGATGATTTATTTATCATAATGATGATTGGCACTAACAACAGTTTAGTTGTAAGCTACCTTAAGGGAGTTTTGAGAACCAGACGATTTTGTAATATAGTAATTAACGTTGAAGATGTTTTATCCATATTTCCCTGTAGTAACTATTATAATTTCAGCTCATCATCACGTAACTTTCTGATTTCAATTTCTTCTCTTTTAATTTGCAAATCATTCAATTACATTACGAAATTCTGTTATATATCATTGATTATTGGTTAATCATATTATTATATCACGTTGGATGAATTGACCCTTTCTCTCAATTATAAACGTTTATGCTTTTTAAATAACAATGAGTGATACTTATTTTATAATCTCTCGCTTGGGTATTATAAGCACGGTTGCCACTTATGGTACTTTAGTACCAAAATTGGTACTTTTTTTTTCGTTTGGTACTCGTGTTCAAAAAATGGTACATTTTTGACGACCCAACTTTATTGTGGATATTTCCAATAAATTTTTTTTATAAATGCAACTTTGCACTATATTATATTTTTTTTTCATTTATAACACTATGAAAAACATAGAACGAAAAAACAAAAAGGATTTTGGACCTGTTTTTACAGAAATGGTACCTTTTTAAACCAATTTTAGTACAGAAAAAAATTTTCAAGTGGCAACCGTGATTATAAGATAGAAGATAAAAGATAAAGAGAATATATTTATTTCGAACTTTCTAGTGAGCGGACGTGTTTTTAAGCCGGTCTCGGAAAAATTTAAATTTCAGTATAAAAACAAGTAATTGGCGGTCACTTTTGAAGGAATTACTTTTGATATTAATACAAAAATAAAAAACAGAACATTCTCGAACAAAAAAAACAATTCCTAAAAGTTAAAAGTGCATAAAATATTAATTTGAAAATAGCGCGCGCTTTTTCGATTTTTGTTGATTTTTGCACAACTTTAATATAAAAAAAAACTCAAATAGCTGACAGAGACAGCAAATTATTTTCTAAAGCTCAAAATAAAAAAAGTGAGCAAGCATTCAAACAAAATATCAGTGCGGTTTTGTGAATATATAAACAAAACAAAAAAGTGCTGATAGAGACAGCTAGTATTATTACAAACGTGTTCCACAAAAGCTGTAATTGGAAGCCCGCAATTCATCACAACACAACACAACATCAAAACCAACATACGTGCTAACATTGGATTTTGGAATTTAAAGATATTAATTTTATTAATTATTATTATTTTTTTATTATTATTATTATTATTATTATTATTCTTAGTATAATTATTATTCTTTTTTCTCTCTTTTTGTTTTTATTTATATGTTTAATTATTAGAATATAAAGTATAATATTTTACACATTTTCATTTTATTTTTACATCTTCATTTACATCTTATTTTTATTATTTTCTTCTTTATATTAATTTAATTTAATTTTACTTATATTTATATAGTTAATTTAATTTAATATCAATTAATATTAATAGTAGTTAAATTAAGTAAATCTTATAGCACACCTGCTATTTGCATATATAACCACGTATGCAAATGAGCAATCAAAATCTAGTAAGAAGACATACGATAAGCATTCCAAGTAAACGTAATGCTTATTTGGTAATAGACGCATCGAATACGTTGCCTCTGAAAACTACACAAACTGACAAAAGCTTGTCAAACATTGCACCTTCAGCAACTTCGCTTGCATTTTCCGACTTAGCGAGTCCAAAAAATAAAATAAAGGTCCAAACAGGCATGGAACGCTATGTAAATATGAAACGCAAACTTAGTCCTCAAAAAAGCAATTCAAAAGGTGCTAAAATAACTAAAACCATCAAAGATAGTGCAACTACAAACATTCTTTCTGGCAATAGATTTGCTGAATTAGCTGAAACTACAGATGAAGCTAATCAGCCTATTAACAAAAATTTTAAACCGCCTCCAATCTACTTGCGTGAACGCAGCTCAAATAAGCTAGTTACAATCCTTGCAAGTCTGATTGGAAATAATACTTTTCATATTGTTCCTATAACTAGGGGCAATATACACGAAACCAAAATCCAAATCGACACTGAAAACAATTTTAGAGTCATAACTAAATATTTCGAAGACAGCAAAAAAAATTACTACACATACCAACTAAAGAGTAGTAAGGGCCTTGTTGTCGTAATTAAAGGTATCGAATCAGATGTAGAAGCCATTGAGATAACAAATGCCCTAAGCGAAAAAGGCTTTAGCGCTAGAGCAGTAATAAATATTGTTAACAAAGATAAAATCCCACAACCTATGTTCAAAGTTGATCTTCACCCGGAAGCTTCTAAGCTTAAAAAAAATGAGAGCCATCCCATCTACAACCTACAGTATTTACTTCACCGCAGAATTAGCGTTGAGGAGCCCCACAAAAGAAATGGTCCGGTGCAATGCACAAACTGCCAAGAGTATGGCCATACTAAGTCATATTGCACTCTTCGTACAGTGTGCGTAGCTTGTGGCGAGCTTCACCATAGTTCCGAATGCGATAAAAAAGCATTAAAGGATACCAACTCCAAAAAATGTAGCAACTGCAGTGGAAATCACACTGCAAACTACAGAGGCTGTCCAATTTATAAAGAACTAAAGCACAGGTTAGCTCTGCAGAAAGAAGCGTTGCGTAATCCTACAAGAAGCAACACCATTAAATTAGTTGAAGTACCTCAACCTTTAACTTCTAAGCCTGTTACACCAGGTGTTTCATATGCTAATGTCGTTAAATCTGACAAGCAACAAGCCCCTCCAGTTCAAAATAATAGTTTGGAAATAATGATCTCCACTCTCACTCAGAGCTTAACTCAGTTCATGTCAATCATGCAAACTACTCTTAACGAGATAGTTAAAATGCAAAGCCAATTAATGCAAATGTTTTTGTCTAAATAATGAGTACTTTAAAAATTTGTACATGGAATGCAAACGGCTTAAGCCAACATAAACTTGAACTCACAAATTTCATGTCCCGAGAAAGTGTGGATGTAATGCTTTGCTCAGAAACACATCTAACAAACAAAAATTTCTTTTCTATTCCTGGTTATTTATTCTATAAAACCAATCACCCAGATGGCAAAGCACATGGTGGTACAGGTATTTTGATACGAAGGCGTCTAAAACACAATTTTCTAGGTACATATGCTCATAATTATATGCAAGCCACATCAATATGCCTTAAGCACACAGGAAAAAATTTAACTTTATCGGCAGTTTACTGCCCTCCTCGCTTCAACATTACTGAGACCCAATTTACGGATTACTTTTTAACTCTAGGTGAAAGATTTCTTGCGGCGGGAGACTACAACGCCAAGCACACGTATTGGGGTTCACGACTCTGTAATCCAAAAGGAAAACAGCTCTACAATTCAATTGTAAATAGAAAAAATGCACTAGACGTAATCTCTCCTGGGCAGCCAACATATTGGCCTGCTGATAACAATAAAATACCAGACCTAATAGACTTCGCCGTAACCAAAGGCATAAGCAAAAATTTTATCTCAACATACACTAGCTGCGATTTGTTTTCTGACCATTCTCCAGTTACATTTTGCTTACTTGATGGTCCTCAGTTATATGACTGTTCCTATAGCCTTACAAGTCCTAGAACAAACTGGCTCAAATATAAAAAGTATATTAACTCACACATACACACAAATTACAAGATAAAGTGTAAGTCTCATATTGAGGACGCAACCTCGGTTTTAAACTCAATTCTGATTTCAGCAGCAGAAAACTCCACCCCTAAAGGCAATAAAATTTACAGATTCAATAGAGTACTTACAAATAGTGACATAGAGAATTTAGTTTTACAAAAACGTAGATTAAGGCGTGAATGGCAAAAATCTAGGTCCCCTTTAGCGTAAAACTTATTTAAGGAAGCCCAAAGGAGACTTAGATCTGCATTAAGCAAGGAAGTCAAAGTCAGACAATATAATTATATTCAAAACCTATGTCCAAATGGAAAAAACCATTCATCTTTGTGGAATGCTAGCAAAGGTATAAATTCGCCCATAGACTCCGATTCTCCAATAAGAAACTCTCTTGGAAACTGGGCGCGAAGTGATGAAGAAAAATCTAACGTTTTTGCTGATTACCTAAAAGAGGTGTTCCAACCAAATCCTGCAACAGGACAACATGACTTTCCCACTCAAGATCCACCAGCACCATCTATTGACATGAATATCACGGCCAATGATTCTTGTTCAAATAATCACAAACAAGTTAGATTGCAAAAAGGCACCGGGATATGATAATATCTCACCCATCATGATAAAAAACTTACCCCTTTTGGCTATAAATTTTATCACAAGACTTTTTAATGCTATAATTAAATTTGGCTTTTATCCAACAGAGTGGAAAACATCCATGATTATTATGATTCATAAATCAGGTAAAGACCCCACGCTTGCCTCTTCATACAGGCCAATAAGCTTACTGCCATGCCTTTCTAAACTCTTTGAAAGGGCACTGCTTTTAAATTTAAAATCGTTCCTTGACGTTCAAAACTTAATACCGTCCCACCAGTTTGGTTTTAGGGAAAAACATGGAACTATTGAGCAAGTGAATCGTATAAGGAATGAAATAAGACACGCATTTGAGCTCAGAGAATATTGTTCCGCGGTATTCCTCGATGTTAAACAAGCATTTGATAAAGTATGGCATAATGGACTCATATATATGATACGCTGTTCATTACCTGCAAATGTCCACTCAGTTTTAGAATCGTATCTGCATAATAGAAGCTTTAAAGTGAAATGCAAATCATATACTTCTAATAATTTCCCAATAGAAGCTGGCGTTCCACAAGGAAGTGTTCTTGCCCTATATTGTATGTACTTTACACATCTGATATCCCAATAAGTAGTTCAGTTATCACCACAACGTTTGCCGATGATACGGCAATTTTATGGCGAAACAGAAACACTGTGTTAGCTTCAAACCAACTTCAATCTCACTTATATCGGATGGAGAAATGGTTGTCAAAATGGCGAATTAAAATTAACGAAGTAAAATGTAGACACGTCATTTTTACCTTAAATCAGAGTACATCTCCAACAATTTTACTAAACAACATTCCCATACCACA
>NC_051846.1:66448548-66466321 GCF_002237135.1 Teleopsis dalmanni | reverse complement strand
AAAAAAAAAAAAAAAAAAAAAAAATATAAATTATTTTTAATGCTACAAAATAGCACTATTTCTCATTTTAAGCGTTATTTCAGTTTTACTTTTTTCTAATTCTGAATCAGCACTATGTAATAGTAAATCATTACATGTTTTGTATCAGACCGAAAGACCTATAGATGTTCAAAACACTGTGATGTTCTCAGATCATTAGTTGTAAATAAAAAACCTATCGAAATTTTAAAGCACAATGACCTTATCGAATCCAGTTATTCACATTAAATAATTTCTCAGTTCAAAGAAATCCAGTAAGATTTTCGATGAGTTGGTTGCCCAAGAAAAACCAAATATACTAGAACGAAATATGTATAACAGAATGTGCCTAAAAGCACGGTTGCCACTTGAAAATTTTTTCCTGTACCGAAATTGGTTTAAAAAGGTACCATTTCTGTAAAAATAGGTCCAAAAAAATTTTGGAAAATTTTTTTGTTTTTTCGTTCTGTGTTTTTTATAGTGTTATAAATGAACAAAATATAAAATAGTGCAAAGTTGCATTTATAAAAAAAATGAATTGGAAATATCCACAATAAAGTTGGGTCGTCAAAAATGTACCATTTTTTGAACGTACCAATTTTGGTACTAAAGTACCATAAGTGGCAACCGTGCCTAAAAGTCTAACTAATCACATTTCTTTATCATGATTTTTTAATTTATAAATATACATAACATATAAGAACGCAGATCTCATAATAAGAAAAGTTGCACTGTTAGCAAATCTTTAAAGTTGTCTCGCTTAAAGGCTAACTAATAAAATGTTGTACGAATAATGATATTTTTTTTTTATTTCTATTAGATACTTAATTTTATTAATTCAACTTTTTGTGATACTTACAATAATGCTTTCATTTACTTAATATTTAGACTTTCCTCATAGAGGAGTTTCTGCAATGTAAATCTTCGAGTATTTCCCGTATAGAACTAGTTTAAATGTATAAATAAAGATTGCCTACAGTTAAAAATAATTAGAAAGCTGCCACAAACCTACAGCTTTTTTTCAGTAAAACTTATATTAATGTTATTCACTTCAAGTCATTGATAACTAAGTCTTTTTATACCTATAAATTTTACAAAAGTGCTTTTAAGTTACACTTATACGATACATAGAAGCATTTTATTCTCTTAAGATCAATCATTTGTAAATGCGAATATTCAAAGTCTATTTCCATTAAAATTAATAATGGAAATCTTTTTCAAATGCTTCCACAAACCTGATTATGTCACTATTTTGAATTCACATAATATAAAATGTTGTTCTAATATAAATGTATTATTTAGTACTTATAAGTCATGTATTACCTTTTACCTTTTGGTATCTTAAACAAAGCTAGTTGAAGAATGTAGTATGAAATTTAACGAACTAGCTAACTCACTCTTATCTGGGTTCCTGGACATACAAACATTGAAAAGAATAAAAAAGCAGACTGTTTGGCTCACCTTGATGCTTCTCTGAATGTATCCATAGGTGTACCGGCTAATATTCTCTTGTAGATTGTTAAGAGAAAAATAGTAACTTCTAATCTCTTCAATTTGCCAATGATATATAAAATATACTAAGATTATGTGTAACTTTCATGTTATCCTGGTGTTTATACAACAAGAACAGTTCTTAGAAATTCGTTAAAAATGACTGTATGCAACTGTATGGCTTACTATAATACTCTCTCGTCCCTGGTGTATTGGAACCCATGCAGAGAAATCGTACATTCTTCAGAATACTCATTGTACAACTCGTGGAAACTTGGAGGACGAAGAGATAGTTAAACATTTTCTGCTTAGCTTTGGTGTCCAGAAGATACATGACTTTAGGGAGGTACTCCTTCGACAGTTTGTCACTCTATTCATCGGGAAGGACGAGATATCTGCTTTATTGCTTCATTAACTTCAACTGAATGGGTCTAGTTTTTTTCTCCTTAGCTCTTAAAGTTTCTGGCGAGAAAACGATAATACTATCTGCTTTATTACTTTATTACATTTAACTGAATGGATTTAGTATTTTATTTTATCTTTTAAGATTTCTTGCGAGGAAAGTACATAAATGGTATATAAAAAGCAAAAAATCTCTAATTATGGGCAGAGGAAGGATATGTTCTTACCTGTTACTGCGACCAACCAGTATTTTCATCTATTCAAGTTCATAAATTAGGTAGCCTGGTTAATAAACTAAAGGTTGCCTAGTTAATATACTAAATTGACCATTTATCAATCGGGATTCTCATAACCGAGCTTATCATAACAAAACGGCGTCTAAGCTCTACTTGAACATTATGAACGTTAGAAGTTTTACCGCCAACCAATAACCAACCAACCAATAATAGTAGAAAATTGGTAATTGTATTTTGACTGTGTGAAATCAAGAGCATAGAATTGATGAATTCATTTTTCATATGACTCTCTGCATAACATGACCCTATGGTGATTGTCAATTCAGTAAAATCCTTTTAACCTAAATTTAAACAACTTCCCTACTAATAGCTTTGTGAGGCAGAACTTAGTAATTATTTTTTAACAATAATAACCAAAAATTGTTTTTAAAAACTAGTAATGTGGGGTATTGGGAATAAACGGGAATTATCTTATGGGTGGCCATAGAGATATGCTGTGGTCAGTCAAGGAAATTTAATTTGTTTAAAAGAAATTATGGTTGCATATATTTCAGTACTATTTTCACCTATTCAATTTTAAATCATAAATGATTATATAAACTATTTTAATAAATTATTAACTTTTAAGCTAATAATAAGTGACTTATTTTACCTACTAATTTTAAATTTTATAATTTGTATTTTCTCAGTTTTCCAATTCTCCAAGTTTTTTTCATCCATGATATAATATTTCCAAATTTTTCCTATCACTTTTCACTAACTTAATTTTCACAAACGAAAATTTAACTTTTCACTCTAAATTGTTACTTTTTTCATTAAGGACTGAGGTTTATTGAATTTCGTTTCGCTTCTTTCGCTAAACGCACTACAAGTTCCGCTAGACAACTCTGCACCTTTAAGCCGCCATGCTCTGAGCTCTCGTCAGGTCTTAGAATCGCTTTCAGCCGCTGTTCATGCGAAACTGATTTTGTGTGCCAGGAAAATGTTCGCGCTTCGTTAGCTTTAATTTTAGTGAAATTCGTTGCTTAATTTTACCGGCACTGCTCCAATGTTGCCAATCGTCTATATCCTTTCACCATTTTTCCACCTTTCGTTAACGGTTTCCCAACGTAACGTAACGTTCCTGAAGTTCCGAGCCTTCTTAACGTTTCGACGTTTTACGCTTATTTGAGTCGTGCTTTTTTCCTGCCACCACTGAAATTCTTCCATACTTATTTGCACAATTTTCAGTTGTAATTTAAGCATAAAACAAGACCAAAATAAAAATAAAAATAAAAATAGAAGTAAAAATAAAAATAAAAATGACATAAAAAAATAAAATAAACGAAAAATTAAAATAAATAAAAACATTGACGCGACATTTTCACGAATCAAGACGCAAATCGCTTTGCATTTCCATTGCGATGCTAAGGAAAATCTTCGTATCCTCGTCTGTGGTTGTTGCTGCTGTGTAAGGACTCTGAGCAGACGTTCGAAGGCGTTGTAGGTGTTGTAGGTGTTATACCCAATACGCCAAGAATGGTTATTGGGGATGATGTTTAAGAGTTGTACGAACTCGTAGGCGCCGTGCATATTCGAAAGTTAATATTTAATGACCAACTCAAGCAACTGTAATTGCAAATGTTTCGCTCAAGAATTTTATTTACATTTTCCATGAGGCAAGGAAAAATATGTTGAATGTCAGTTGAATCGAAATTAGAGCGCCACACCGCGCCGCGACGCTAGCACTGGCACTGGCACTGGTCCGGAGTTTATGTTTCACTTTACGTGCGCTCCTGCATTTTTCATTTGTAAAATTTTGTTGCCCATTTAAATTTAAAGAGATCCTTCCGAAGAAAAATCTAATTTTATTTCATCTTAAAGTAAATGTACACTTAGATACGTGGCATGTTTACCTAAGCGATGCTGTTGCGCCCGTTGAATTCAAATTGAACACAAATTGAATTGGGTTAAGAGCTTTAAACCAAATAAAAACATATTGAAATTTTGGAAATTCAGAAAATCGTATATATTTTAAAGAATTTCGCAATCACAAATATAAGAAAAGAAAACTGTATCCGGAATGGAAAGCATATGGAAAACATATAATTTCGTATTTAATTTATTTATTTCTCTGTTTTTTTTTTCTCGAACAAATATTGAAAATGAGTTTATATATATATGATTTATTTGGAGAATTTAAGCAGATTTTAAATTATATTAAAATCTTTTAAATTTAATTGAAAGTTCACTTTTACTTACTTCTTTTAAGGAAGCTTCATATATGAAGAACGATATAAGCATTTACGTGATATTAGAACACAATTTCTATATTCAATGCATTCAACTGTGGTGCTCGGCGTATTCTTCAAATATCCAAAAAGTACATAAAGTACAAAATGGACTTTTTAAACAAATAACCGGTGTTCTATGGTATGTGAAAAGCCTATGTATTCATACCGATCTTGGAGTTCGAAAAGTTACTTATTTGCATTTTAATGTCAATTTTACTTAATGCAAACTATTGTCTTCAATAGAAAGGTTTTGAAAAGTAGTGAACAAGAACAAAATATTTTTGTTTTAATATTTTAATTCATTAATTTTTGGCTGACCATACAGCTATTTCAAGTAACATATTGCTAAATACCCTTTATAAGTGGTCTTGGACATTTTTGCTGTTGTTCTGCACTTTTTTATGAAACTCTTTTAAAAGTTACTGATGTTATAACTACATACTCCCAAATATACAAAAAATAATTACATTAGCATCGCAATCCAACGGTAATACGACATCTGCTTTGTGATCCCATAGTTTCTAAATTAAGACAAAAAGCTCTCATACCAGCTTAATCTGACAGCATATCAATAATTCTTCTAAATTTCTTTTATCTAGAAACATCAAAAAATATGTTATAACTATATACTACCAAGAATATAAAATGAAACTATATCCGCATCACAATCCAACCTGCTTCCTAGTCCTTTGCCTTCCAGGTTAAGACAAAAAGGTCTCATAATTCTTCTAAATTTCTTCAAAATTTCTTTTATCTTGTTTTATTACCTCTATGTATTTTTCTTTTTATGCTTTTGATTTTTGGTCTGGGTTTGAACTCGCTGTATAACTACCAGTCTATAATAATAACTACCAGTCCATAATTATTCTATCGATCGTTTATTACTGACAGCTACCTATATTATAAAAGGTTACAGCAATTTTACGCTCTTTCCGATATGACCGATGAGACATGTTATACAGAGAGTCATATTAGAATTGACAACTTCGATTGAATACAATTAGACAGCACTCCTGTTCACTTTACTCAGCAGGCAGTTAATGCTCAGTTTACATTAATATATTTTAACTGAGCCAAAGTGCAATTGAAACTACAATGTGTGACCCGAAACCACTAAAACCACATTTTAGAAACTAGTTGAGAAGATTTCAGCCAACAGAGGGTGAAACATAAGTAAAATAGTACTTGCATCTTCAAATTTGTCTAGTCTAGGAGTGAGAATGTAGTATATGTACTTCAATTATAGGTGATAAACGGTATTTACAAAAGTTTAAGACTCTGCAAGAATATAGTTTCTGCAACGGATCGCTATATCTGTGATTAAATTGTGTGATAAATAAAATTGCCACATAATTGAAATTGAGTAATTAATTTCTATGAAATAGAGAGCAAGGAATTGGGGAGGTCTCTGGAAATAAACTTGAAGAAGTTCAGTGAACAGTTTCTCGGTGTGTAGAACATTAAAAGAGATTTTATATCAATGAGTTAGATGTTTACGCACTATGGTAAATAGCTATTTATCCAGTCTTTCCACATTAGTAGTAATTTAAAGAACTTGATTAGAGTGGTGGTGACTATTGAACTTATCAGACCTTCGTAGTTAACACAGTTACCAAGAAGTTTCCTCTTAGGAGTGCAATAGACGAATCGGTTTAATTTAGATTTTGATTTGATAATAATGGATTGAATGATTTTAATTATCTTTTAACTGTCAATAGAAATCTTAACACTATATCTAAAATTGATGTAGCTAAACTTTAGCCTGGAAACCCTTTCTCTTAATCTATAGCATGAGGAAGTGGTTTATGTCTGTCAGTGGTGGGAAAAATCCTACCTCTACTCCACAGTCTATATTTAATTTTTTAATTCAAAAAAAAAAAATATATATCTTAAAAAACATATGTAAAAAATAGTTAATCTAACTATATAGCTAATTTAACTAAAATCCAATAGATCTTCTGCTCTCCTTATGCTTACATTATTTTTATATCATTTTAGTTCGTATTTAATGTTAGAATGAAATTTTCAATTAAGAATTTCATATTCAACATTAATTACGTACAAGAGTTAATCCCTTAATAAGCGTCCTTTGAATTGCTTAGCTACTGCAACCTTCTTCATTCACCTGATGTTGATGGCTGATGTTCTATTCCTTTTTTTTTATTAATATTTTTTGAACCTTTAGTCTTCTTCTTAAATCTACTGCAAGAAGATATTTAAGCGCCAAACGCAGCCAACAATAAAACAAATGAAGTCCAACTCAACCACACGAAACCGACTGGCCAACCCTCTTGAATAGCTACTACCTGTCTTGGCAATTGATTCACCTGCACAAGAAACCAGCAATGCTAGTCACTTGCTACACATATCTGCTCCTGTTGTTATGACCCGTGCCTTTGCCACTCCTAACCATACACTGCACACAGTCTATTTGTCTTGCACAAGTGTTCATCGTTGTTGTTGTTGTTGCTGTTCACTTGTCCGTTTGATGCTTTGCCTTTCGTTAATGAAGCTGACACAGGTGGTGGCGTATGAGTATATGTTGTATTTTGTATTTGGTATTTTGTAGTCGTATGTGGCTTCTCGGTGGTTGCACCACACACAAGCAAAAGCAATAGCAACAGCAGCGGCAGTAGAGACAGCAGTGGTAAATACAAACAACCCAACTTAAAGAGACAATAAAAGAAAAGAAAAGAATTGGTAACAAGCATACGTAATAGCGCCAACACATGCTGCCGTTATTATGCCTTTTGTTTTGCTACGCTTGTTCGTTCGTATGCCTGTTTGTTCTTCGCTTTGGCGCTCACTTGCAACAGCTGCGTTAAATTGTTGCTCTTTTTTTCTTTTGCTGCTTGCGCTGTGTGTTGACTGATGTTGCTGCCGTTTTTACTTTAAAGTATATTGGACATTTCTGACTCTCGCAACATGTTTGTTTATTGTACATTTTGCTCTCCTCCTCTCTTGGTACTTGCTCTTGTTGTTTGTAGAAATTTTTGTTTTGTTGTGTAGACTTTGTTTTTATTTGCTTGTGTTTATTTATTTATTGTTTTTGGTTTTGTTTTTGTTTTTGTCTTGCACTCGTTTGGATTGTGTTTATTTACCGCGCGTTTATTTTGGCAATTGGCCAGTTTGTCTTTTGCGGCCTTTTGACATTTTTTTCTTGTTAGTTTTTAGTTGTTTTTTCAATTTATTCAGTTTTTCCATTTTTTTCAGTGTTTGTTGGCACTAAAAATAAAAGTGAACAAAACATGTTGCGGACTCGCGTTTGCTTTTTAGTTGAATTTTCGAATCGATTTGTGTACTTTTCGATGATTTTGGAGAAATTTCAAAATTAACTAAATCAGTTGGTGGAGTCAATAAGTGCTTTTTGGGGTAGGGTTTGAGGCTGATTTATTATAAACATGCGGAGGACAAAATTGTATTTTTAATTTTTTTTTTTTGTGTTTTTTTTTTGTAGTTTTTTTTAAATCAGTTCAAAACTGTGTTTGCTCAATAAAAAATTATGTTAATTTGCGTTGTTGAACTTGAGGAGTCTTAAAAATGTTTATTTATTATGGGCGATTTTAAAAGATTTATAATTTTTTTAAAATGTTTAAAAATTATGAATTATTTTTATTTCCATTTTAATTAAAATAATAAATAAAATTAGGAAACTAAACGTTTTTTTTTTAAATTTATTTATTTTATATATTAAGAATTTTTATTTGGTGTGTTTTTTTGTATTTATTCATTTTTTTTCTCCATTATCTTTGTTTTTAAATTTTATTTTAATTAATGTATTAAATAAAATTAGGAGACTGTTTTTTTTTATTTCAAATAAAACTATATATTTTTTTTATTCAATTTTAATTTTATTTTCGTTCCTTTTTTTAGTTTTTGTATAATCCACAGATATTTTCTTTTTTTTTTAATTTCATATAATTCATATGTTTTTGTGTTATATATTATACATTATATTATATTATTATATATACTAAATTCTTTTTTTTTTTTGGGTTTAAAAATTATATTATATTTTTTTTTACTTAGTTTTGATTTTCCTTTCTTTTTTTTTTAGTTTTTATATTTTTCACATTTTTTTTTTTTTAGTTTTATATAGTTCACATATTAATACATTAGATGATATATACATATATATGTATTTTTATATTATATTATTATATCACATATATATTTATATATTATATATATAAATTCATATAATAAATACAATTAGAAAACAAGATGTTTCTTTTTTAAATATGCGTTAGCTCGTTTTTTAATAATTGTTTTTATTTTTTTAATTAACATACATCTTACTTATGTAGTATTTATATTTTTTTTCTTTCAGTTGACCTCTAACATCCAATTAGTCATTCGCTTTTCAGAAAATTTTACTAAAATTGTCATTTCCATTGTTTAAACTATGTTATAAAGCGTTAAAATTTTACTAACACGCCAATAACCAAATTTCAGATAATGATTTATATAAAAATTAAATTATATGCATATATAACATATAAGTATGCAATCAAAAACGTGGTGGTACACTTGCTCTTTGGCGTCTCGAACACCTAGGACCGAGGACAATACTTTCTCGCCTTTAATCCAAATTGTTATACAGCCTCCATATCGCACCCTTGAATAATGTCCTGCCAATTGCTGGGTAATGAACTAATAGTGCGTGCAGAAAGCTCTACGTTCCAGAACTTCAAGTTATCTACAGATTTTGGGACCTATCACCTGAAATCAGCCGCCAGTAATAAAATATTTTACTAGTCAGTAATTTATAGCCATTTTGTTAATCACGCGTAATGCAGATGCAACATATTGAGGTTTAATATTGAGGTGAAGCTTTCAAAATATATTTCCATAACAAAAACTTGTTTTTCGAGATACCGAAGCATAAGGTTGACATCTCAGAAGTTGTTTTACTAACTAAAAGCAACGCTAGATGGCGCGTCTAGTTGTTGTTAATGGTTCTCTAATTCCAAAATTCGATATTTCGTGAATTACCTAATATTTATTAATGGCGTGGTAATAAAAGTTGTTTGAAATAGCTGACTATGCTAAAATGCAGTGCTGAGTATTTGATGTAGGAAAATCGGAAAAGTGTTCAATAAGCATTCAAAAGAACTTAAGAATTTTTCTTATTCTGAAATCAAAATATGATTGAATAATGATATTCATCTATTTCTAACTAATAAAAACGAAGGAGAATATTTGAAATAATATGAAATATTTAACAAATATATACTACATACTGCAAACATATATACATCTATTTACATATATACTTTTAGAACAACGACATGAACCTATGCTTTACTAATTAGCAAATTTCTCATTTCATTCCAATACTGGTAAAATAAAATAAAAAAAGAAAATTATTTAAATATAATATATAACATAAATAATACAATAAAACATGTAACAAAAAATTGAATGAGAAATAAAATAAAACGTAAAGTAAAAATGAAATAAAATCAAATTAAAAAGAAATTAAAAGAAATAATATACAATATCTGTTAATAAGTTAATAACTGTGATATTTTTATTTATTCTTAAGTTTCCTTTTTGCAAAAATTTGAAACAATAAGATATAAAGTAAAATAAAAAATTAAATAAAAACTTAAATAAAAAATAAAATGAGAAATAAATAAAAAGTAGAATTAAGCATAAAATAAAAAGTTAAATTAAAATAAGAAAATACAACAAAAAAATTAAAATGAATTAAAATAAAAAATAAAATGAGAAATAAAATAAAAAGTAGAATAAAGCATAAAATAAAATAAATACAGGAAAATAAAATAAAATTAAAATGAAATAAAAAATAAAAAAAAAAATAAAATTTAAATAAAAAATAAAATAAAGAAAAATATATATCTGTTATGATATGAAAAACCTTTCTAAAGTCAAAAAATGTTAATATAATAAAATATTATAATAATAGTATTACATTATAATATAATAATTTGAGTACGTCATACTTATATTGTTTTTTAAAAACACAAAAAATATTCTCAACAAAAAACACTTAATAAAAAATGAAATAAAAATAAAATATAAAGAAATATATGTCTGTTTCAAATAAACAAATATTTTGAATTAATATATATATTCAAATAAATAAATATATTAAATACATTACTAAGGTCAAAATAAAATAATATAATATAATAATAATACAAAATATATAATATAAATAATAATACTTAAAATATTTATAATATATCATACTAATATTATTGTTAAAAAAATAACAGAGAATCATTTTCAAATAAAAAATAAAATCTCATTCGTTGGCCCAAATTTATCAAAACATATTCATCAATTTTGTACACATCACTTAAGATAACACACTGATAAGCATTTAAGCCATAATTTATTTATAGCAACATGTTTCTGTTAATTTCAGCAACATATTTTACAAATCGTTTTTTTTTTTCTTCTTCTTGTTTTCCACACAATTTCCACGCAACTGTGCTGTTGTAGGTGTTTTATGAATATATTTGTTGTTGCTTACGGAAAAACTTAACGCACAATTTTATAGCAACAATTTAGCAATCTCATAGAAAAATCTCATATTCTCTCTCTCTCTCTCTGTCTCTCCCTGCATACAGTAAAATGTTCTCAGTCCATTTACGCACTTTTAGTTAATGTGCTCAGCTGTGGCCACTTGTCGTTCGATGACTGTATGCCATGCCGTTGCGGCCGTTTTAGCCAATTTTTTTTTGTGCACATTTTGATTTAAATGACTGACACTGTGGAAAATACTGTGACACTCAATTCTATGCTTTTTGTTGCCAATAAAATGTTCCAAGCTCTTTAAATCAAAAATTCTCTTTATGTTTATGTGTGATTCTGTTGCTAACGTTTTGTGTTAACTGCAACTTTTTTGCTTCTTTTGCTAGTCCGTTCGTTCTGAGTGATTGGAAACAAGTTGACTTGTATTGCTGCTTGTGCATGTTTATAAGCATAGCTCTGCAGTACACGCAGCTGAGCCAAGTTTAGGGGTTGATTGTACGTTCATTCGTATGCTTGCTGTACGTATTATGCTGAGCTGTGCTCTGCTGTATATGTTTGTGCGTGCGTGTATGAGTTCGCATATGTTTGTAGCTGATTGCTGCGTTAACGTTAACGTTAATGTCGATGTCGATGTCGTTGCCGACTGAGACTACGATTACGATTACGATGACTGACTCTTTTTGCCACTGCCACTGCCACTATTGCCACTTGTGCCCACTGTGAACAGCGTATACACTGTGTTGTACAATGTTGTTGGCCAACAATATTGCAAGCAGACACATACGAATATACAAAAAAGCACAGCTGCTAACGCAATTGGAAGGCAAAACGTCAAGTGGATTTTAGTTTCATTTCAAACGTCGTGCGGTAAACTGTGTGTGCGCGGACGTTTTTTTTTCATTTCACTAAATAAAATATTAAAAATAAATGCTACACAAACGCGTTCAGATTTTATTTAAGAAAAAATTCTTTTATATTTAAGTAACAAAAATCTGTGAGCAAAATTACAGCAAAATAAAAAGTATGCAGTCAATTTTAAGATAAATAAAAAAAAATATTTATTAAAAATTATCCTTTTAATTGCCAAAAATCTTCTTGCATTCAAATTATAAAAAAGTGAAAAATATTTAAAAATTATGAAATAATTTTTTTTTTTATAAAAAATATTAACTAAAAATTCCTTAAATTTATGCAATATTTAAGGAATTGCGTGTGTGTGCTAAATTTAAAGTCTAACGACCTTAAAATATAATTTTTTGTCACAATCACTAAACCAAAAAAAATAAAAAAAAATAAATAAATAAATAAAAAAATAAAAGAAATAAAAAAATCTTTACAGAATCCACGGCTACGGCTACGGCTACGACTACGACAAGAAGTCGGCCGCGGAGAGAAAATATTTAATGTGATTTTATTTGAAGCAATAAAAATTAAACAAAAATTTTCAAAGCGAATTTTCTTAAATATTCTATATTGTATATAGTATATCGTATATGAGCGAATGTACAAAAAATGTGCTAAAACAAAAATTCAAATTATTGTATTAGAAAATTTATTTAAAAATAGCAATTTTCGTATATTTTATTTTGTAATTTTCCTTTTAACTAAAAATTTTGAAAATGTGTCATGAAACTTTGGCTGCTGCGAATTTTCCTTGCCGTTCAATCGAAAAAGCCGAAGCGGCAATTTTACAAAAGTTTCAAAAGTAAATGTAAACTTTTTATTGTTTTATGTATCAAAATGAGAGGGAAAAAAACACAAAAACAAAAAAAAAATTCATGAAAATTATTTTTTAATGGAAATTTCAATTTATTTTTATTGCAAACAATTGTGCTACATAATCACTTTTCAGTCTTTAAGTGAACATGAAAAGTCAAACTAAAGAAGGGACAAAATAAATTTATTCTCAATAGAAAGTCGGGGAAAAGTTACATACATATTTCCATATAAAGATATTGAACTTATGTTAAAATGATATATTTATTTAGTTACCAGTAATAACTTCCATTAAAGAAGGTTGAGCTCAACTACGAAGCCTAATAACTATTGAAAATTTCTGGTACATCAAAGCGGTTTGACTGTAGAGTTAAAGATTTTATGTTGTTGCACTGCTTCTGTCCCCAGCAGTCTAGATTTGGACTGCTATTGTAAAGAATCTAGTCTAAAATAACAAAATATTACTATTTGGAGTAGAAAAAAAAAACAAATTCTTAATTATTTATATTTTAATCTCTTTAATAACAGGTTGTTATTATTGTTTCTTATCGTCAGAGACGTAGGTATGCCTAAGTTTCTTTCAGAATCTTCTTTTAAATAGCACATATAGTTCTTATTTTAAATTTTTATATATGTATATATATAGTTCTTGACTCACAAAGCGATTAATAACAGGTTGTTGTTGCTATTTTTTTATATTACAGCATTTAATGAATCTAAGGTTTCTTTGAAATAATATTTCAAATATTATGTATAGTCACTATAGCTATATGAATCCACGAATTTCTCACTCAAAGGTTAGTGCTTTACAAAGACGGCATGGACATCATCGGTTTCTTTGAAATAATATTTCAAACATTACTTGAAGCCACTATGGCTATATGGCTCTGGTAATATCTCACTCCCAGGTCAGTGTTTTATAAATTTCCGGTTGTTTTTACTGTTATTGCTCATCACATCTCGTAGTAAACTATAGCTCTGCTTTAAAACTATATTTAAAGTCACTCTCACTGTACGGTTTAACGTATTCTTTATTCCAAAGTCAAAGTTTTACTAATTTCAGGTTGTCGTTACTGTTTCTTAACATTACAGCATTGTGTTAACTAAAGTTAACCAAAATCATCTATCAAATAGCACATTTAGTGACCATGTAATCCTGCAATTTGCATATTCATGGTTTCCAGTTCACTAAAGTATCTAAAAATAGGTTGTTTTTGCTGTTTTTTATTATCACAACACTTGGTGAATCAATTTAGTAATTATAGCTATTATATTATAGCTATATGGTTTCGCAGTTTCTTCATTTCAAAGTCAGTGCTCTACTAATTCCATGTTGTTTTACCTGTTTCTTAGCATCATATCACTTATTTTCCTTTGATATAATATTTCAATATAATATATTCCAATATTCCAATATAATCACAGTGATGAGTGAACGAAGGCCTCCATAAACTAAATAATTCACCATCGATCTATAGCTTTACACGTCAATCGTTTTAAGATCACTTTTCACTATAGCAATTTATACCTTTTCAGGCTTTCATAATGTAATCGCATCAAATGTTTTTTTATTGTTACTGTTAAAACAGTATTACAATCTTATAGGACAATATTGCACTGCGATCTACAACAACTATTATCTTATCTCTGGAAGAGCTTCCTAAATTAATCTGAACAAATTAACAAGCTTATAATATATTCTGGATTTAAATTGCAGACTATATTCGATTCAATAAAAGTCGAATAAAGCTACTTAAATCATTTAATGGCAATGTCAGAGCACGAGCAGATACAATGAGCGAAATTTTATTCCGCTTATCTCAGTATCTGTAGCACATTGCTAAGGTTAACTATACACTGACCCTTAATCAATTATAGTTAGTTCATAACTCCATGAACTGATTACACAATATCTCTCAGAAAATAATGCCTCTAGGACTGGTTTTTTTGATGTCGTACACTATACATAACGGCAGTAATAGGTTAGATTAAATAATTGAGTGAGAAGGGTATCCAATTTATTTGACTCCTCATGCCATATCATACTCTTTTAGTACTTTTTTTAGTGAGAGCACTTTCTCTATGTTATGATTTATTATCAATGGATTAAATTTTATGTACCGAGCGGTTGTAAAGTTTTATTGTTTTTATCCTCCAAATAGAGGAAAAGGCTTTTCGACAGCCTGTAAATATGGAATAAATTTGGTGATTTTATTTATGGTTTCGCTGAAGAAACGGGCTGTGGACGAAGCATTGTTCGTATATTTGTTTTTCACTTCTTAATCCTTGTCTATATGCTTTCAGTATTTTTTTAGTAAGAGGAATAACCTTCTGATTTAAGATCATTTTATTTAAATTTAATTTTTCGTTAATAAACTATAACTTTATAAATATAAACTTTAAATTAATTTTGTTATTAATAGGTAATTAGATAAATTTGATTTATTGAGACGGTACGATACCATAACATTTTTTTTATCGTATGTAGTGAACTTTTGAATACTATCTTAACTAAAACATTATATCTATTTTCTATTTATATCCATGTTTTTCTACATATGCTCCGATGACTCGATGTCTTTCTATTGCGCCATACTAGGTTGTTTTCTTAAGCACTACAACATCCCCTCTATTTTATATTCTTGATCTTGATTTTAGTAATTGATATAAGATTCTATATATTTTTCTTATTTTTATTGATGTGTTTTGTACATATGTTCTGGTACTTCGATGTCTTCTTTCTCGTTAAATACTAGATTGTACTATTAAGCAATTCAATAATGTGTTGCTAGGTTTTTCAGATTTATTAAAGAGTTTAAAATGCCTCTAAATAATTTTGAATGTCTCTAAAGACATTTATCTCTATATATATATGAGCATTTCTTTTGCTCTTCACTAAGCCAGCTATTGTGATAGCACTAGCTGTATTTAGACTTAGACTTAGACTTTGAAGTTTCATTCAACTTTTTTTTTTCATTTTTAATGTTAAGACATATTAAGACATTATCTCTTATTGAATAGTATTTGCCTTCCATACATTCACTTTCAATAATATTTAATTTCTTCTTCTCCATATCATCCAAACAATTTATCATGTGTAATTTTCGAATTGTAACGTCTGTCTTTTATACAAACAAAAAAAGAAACAAAACCGAAAAAAATATATAACAGAAATTCATTCTAATTTGCCTTAAATGTGCTTTTCCTTGTTGAATTTTTTTCTGGTAAATTCACGCCTGGCTAACCACCGGAAATTCCTTTAATGACCAACAAACTTTTACCCTCAACATTTCTGCTGCTGGCTTTAACATGTCATTTGGCTTATGCTGATATTTTGTTTTCACTCTTCTTCTTTCCTTTACGGTTTCACCATATATATATATACGTATATATATATTATTTGGTATATTTGGTTAATTTTTTACAACCTGTACTCACATAAAACTGATAGCCATTCATTTGCAACGCAACGCTGCACTTCGGAACTCGAGCATTTGCTGGTCATCGCGCCTTCAATCTCCTTTTGTCATCGCCACCAGTTGTTTTACTAGTTCTTCTATTAGCATAAATTTGAATATAAATATATATATATATATATATATATATAATTGTGTAATATATAATTTAAATTCAAATAGAATCTTTAATATCTGTGGAATAGCAGGGAATAATTTAATTCGATATTCGTTATTAACAAAACGGTTGTTGGAGAATTTAAATTCCTTAAAGTTCGACGTTTCTGGAAATACGAATTTAATTTGTGAATTATTTGCTTCACTGGATCTGTCCATTGAAAATTTTTGATGGTTTTTTGTATCTACTTTGGATGTGGAATGCAGTTATGAAAGCAGTTTGCAGTGTCAAAAAAATGTTTTCAAAATGTTTATTTGTTATGCAGTTAAAATGCTCTTATCTCTCAAGAGCGGGTTAGGAAGTACACATAATATGTTATGATTATATGCATATATATATATATATACATTAAAATAAATATTGTGAGAAAAATATGTATATATATTTAAAGTCATTAAGATAAAAATAATTAATTTTAAAGTATAAAAATAATTTTTAAAAATTTTTGAGTGAATAAAAATTGTATATTAAAAATATAATGTTCAAAATACCTGTTAAATTGACAAATTTTAATGACATGACTTTAGTTGGAGAGGCGTTAAATATTGACCTGAAACTAGAAGAAATTCACCAATATGTTACTTAAATAGAGAACAACCATTACAGAAAAAAACTAGATGCTTACCTACTGACTCAGTTTATTATAATAGCCCCAATTTTCTGTACTAGAATATCAATTAACCTTACTACATTAAATGGTTTTATTTTGTTTCATATGGTGCATGGATTACTCAATCTCTTCTCCAGGTGGATGATAGACGATATAATTATTAAAAACGTATATGTAAAGTATATTTACAATTAAATAAGACAGACATACAAAACTCCTAACACCTAAAAGAAATATATAACGAATGTTTAACAACAATATTAATTTTTTTTTAATTGATTTTTATAAATAGTGTAATTTCTACACCATCGAAAGTAGTCAGTTCTCTTGTACTTCTCTGATCCTATAATACCTTTTCTCTAGGATTATATTAGGTTGTTTCTTTGATTATTTAAAGTTAATAAAGTAATATTTTTGATTTTATGGCAAAATATAATTAAATCAATAAAACAAATGAATAAAATAAATAAATAAATAAGACTTACAAATAAGCTTTTGTTAAAATAATTATTTAAACCATAAATTGCTTAATAATTAAAATTTTTTATTGAAAATAATTTTAAAATAAATTTAAGATACCAGAGTTAATGAAAATTAAAATCAAAGAATTAAAGTTGTTTTAATTTAATTTTTATTTTCAATAAGAGATTAATATAATTCATTAATAAGCCCATTGTAACACATAATAATTAAGCAGTAAATACTAAAAGCGTATAACTTAATTAAATACAAAGACTAAAGCATAGTTTTTATTATAATTAAATGCCTTATATAATATACTAAATAAATATTTACATAAGTAAATACATAAATAATGATATAAGCAAGTGGATAAATAAGAAAATAATTAAGTAAATATAAGATTATTTATTAAGATTAAAATTATA